>NW_006408519.1:14435547-14439616 GCF_000296735.1 Chrysochloris asiatica | reverse complement strand
AGGAAATTGTTAATGTTCAACCATTTCAAGTGGTACCATATGAACAAGAGCCAATGATACTCAGGGAGGAAGTTCAAAGTGCATTGAAAGAATTGGCAAAAAACAAGGCACCAGGAATTGATGGAATAAAAATTGAAATCTTTCAAGAAAGTGAGGTGGCACAAGAGGCGCTCACTCATCTCTGCCAAGAAATTTGGAAGACAACCATCTGGCCGACTGATTGGAAGAGATCCATATTTGTGCCCATTCCAAAGAGAGATGACCCAACAGACTGCAGAAATCATCAGCCAATCTCTTTGATATCTCAACCGAGTAAAGTTTTGCTAAAGGTAATACAGAAATGGCTACAATCACATGCATAGTAGGTTATTGAAAGTACCATGACTTGGGTCAGGAACACCTAAATCCTCAAACTGACATCTTTGCTCTTGAACACTTTAAAAAGGACTTGTACAGCAGATTTGCCTAATGTAATAATACATCATTTGATTTTTTCACTGCTGATTCCATGAGTGTTGGTGGTTGATGAAGTCAAAATGAAGTCTTTGACAATGTCAATCTTTTCTCCATTTATTTGGATGTTATTTATTGCTCCAGGGAAGAGGATTTGTTTTCTTTACATTGACGTGTAACCCATACTGAAGGCTGTGGTCTATGATCTCCATCAGTTAGTATTTAAAATCCTCTTCATTTTCAGCAAGAAAGATTTTATCATCTGCATATCACAGGTTGTTAATGAGTCTTTCTCCAGTCCTGAAGCCAAGTTCTTCGTGTGATCCAACTTCTGAGATTATGATTATATTTTATTTTATTCCAATTCCCTGCAGATAATTTCAAGATAATTTTGATATGATACAAAGATGTTTTATGCATTAGTTATAGAATTAGTATAGATCTTTTTTTAACATTCTTTTCTTTGGAAAATAACTTAGGTGAAAGCAGAATTATTAAAGTGAGTAAGTAACAAAATGATATGACTATGGTAACAACAACTGTATTTGACAATGCTTCAGTAATTAGCTGAAGTGGTAAGAAATCTGGCTATAGAATTAACAGTAGGTTAACATTCATAGATGACTTGATTTCCTTTTGTCCATTTCCTTTGCCACTTCAACATGATGTCCAGTTCCTCAGGTTTGCAAGATGAGTTTTCTTTTTGAGGAAGGAGAGGTTTTAATAAAGCTGAAGGCAGGGGCTCTGGGATTACACTACCTGGATTTAAATCCTGACCAGCCAATTCATAATCTTTGACCACCTGTGTCAGTTTACCCCACATAAAGAAGAAAAACAATATTATCTACCTAGTGAGTTTGTGAGGATTCAATGATGTGGTTGGCTTAGATTCTAATCTACCAGTCACATCATAAGAAAAAATATTTGAAGATTTATTTTCTTAAAGATTACAGCCTAAAACACTGTATGAGGCAGTTCTAGTCTATTCTACAGTGTTTCAATGCGTAGGAGTTGACTGGAGGGCACACAACAATGAACTCTGGTACTAAATAGAGAGGGTCATTGGAAATGAGGACAGTTCCAAGTGAGATGGACTGGCAGAGTGACTGTAGCAATAGGTTCAAATATAATAATAATTATGAGGATTGCAAAGAATCAGGCAGTGTTTTATTCCATTTTATATAAGGTGACTATGAGTTGGAACTTATTCAAGGCACTTAACAATCACAGTTACTGTCATACTGCAACAATAAAGACAGCTTGTTGTTGTTATTAAGTGCCATCGAGTCTGTTCCGACCCATAGCGACCCTGTATAGGGTTTCCAAGGAGCATCTGGTGAGCTTGAACCACAACCCTTGCAGTAGAAATGACTTGCAGTCTGACACATTAATCCACAGCACCATACCAGGACTCCAAAGAGTACTTACAAGTCAATAAATGCTCAGTAAAAGTTATCTAATATAATTCCTAGCTCCTCTAGATTTAATACTACTGGGGAGAAAGAAAAGAGCTCGGATGAGCATCAGGATAATGTTGACTCTTAACCATAATGTCATAAGTACAAACCCACCAGCTGCTCTGCAGAAGAAAGAGGAAGCTTTCTACTCCCATAAAAATTTAAATACTAGGAAACCCTATACAGGATAGATATTAATCCAAATTGAATTTATGGCAGTGAGTTGGGAAAAAGCTAATGTTAAAAATATTTTAAATAATTTACTTTCTAAATATACAGTTTAATATCTGGACAGAAACATATCATATAGTCTATATTATTTCATTCTTTATGTAATTGAGAATAATGTATTAAATATTTTCAGTATGGGACAACTTTTTTAACCAAATTCCATATAAATGCATTATATCAATGTGCATCTCTTAGTGATCATTTTTCAAAGAAGAGACAATTGCCAAAGGAAGGTTAACTTATATTATACACGTCACCTATTTTTTTTTTTTTTTTCAGATGATAGAATAACACCAGCAGGCAAGATTATGTAAATCTGGAACTATAAAAGCAGCTTAGTTCAGTGGACTCACTAAGGGTTATACATTAATAATTTTGAGAGCAAACTTGTGACAAGTAAAGGATTTAAAATACTAGACGACAGCATTCATTTGAATTATTGTCTTAGGAGTGAATTCTGAAGTTTCTATTTGTGAGCTCATTGTGAGAAAAGGCATTTTTATATATTTTTTGACAACTTACATTTGTGTGTAGACAAGACAAACACATCATAACTATGTAATCAGCTCTTAAACACAGTAAAAGAAAACAGTATGAATAAGACTGAGTAATTTTCAATAGATGAAGTGACATTGCTACTCATGTAAGCATGTGATTAACAAGAACTGAATAATATCATAAACTGCAAGAAAATATAATCATAGAAACATAACTAAAATGTAAATCAATATCATCATTGTTTGCTTCTTTAAACATCTGGATAGAGACTATTTGCACTAGCGAGGCATAACTCGAAAAGAAAATATACTGAGCATCATTTGTAGAGTTGTAACCATATTCTAGGTCAAATTATTATTTTATATACATTAGCTGCTTTAATACCAGAAATTACTTGCTCTAGGTATTATTTCTACCATTTTATCAATACAGAAAATGAGGTACAGCATACTGGTCTGTTTCAATTTAAGAATTTCTGTTCTTAACTACTATGCTCCTGAAGTTACAGTACTGTATGTGGACTCTGCATCAGCACAGCCAGTGGTTCTTGATTAAGAAATCAGCAGATTTCTGCAACCCATCCTAGAATTACTGAACAGAATTTCCAGAGATGAGGCCTTGTTGTTGTTGTTAAGTATCATCGAGTTGGTTCCAACCCATAGCAACCCTGTACAGGGCTTCCAAAGAGAAACTGTTGAGGTTCCATTGATGACTTTGAGGCTCAAACCAACTTTTCAGCCCAGCACATTACCCCATATAGCTATATCAGGCCTAAGACACTTGTTTTAACTTGATCCTTGGTGTTTCTGATATTCAACAAATTCTGACAAATGTTACTTTATTGACTAATGAAGCCAACTGATCCTAACACCATCTGAAATTATATAATATTAAAAATTTTGCAGATTGAAAAAAAATCTAGGATGGCAGGCTGGGGAGAAGTGCGGTGAGGATCTCCATCAGCAATAATACAGAATACCGGTTAAAGCAGGTTCAAGAGATGGTACCAGAACTCTGAACTACATATAAAGGGATATTTAGAAAGTGTGAAGGCTTACAGTCAGTGGAATTTGTAGTGGAAACAAGAAATCTAGTGCTTTCTGATCTACTATAAAGGTGTGGACATCCTTTTTGTTTTGTCTCTCATTGGTCTTTCGCTGTCTGCAACAACTCCATTGTGGTGACTAAAGAGGGTGCCTGAGTGAGTGGATGCCTCCTACCCCAGGAGTATTCTACTATGCATGCACACAGATCCACTCAGCAGAATTTAAAGGGATAGGTGCTGCTTAAAACCAAATGGCAGCACAACATGGCCACAGCTGGCCCAGAACTGTTTATCACTAGGAAAAAGGCCTGAACAGGGGTTTTAGAGAAGTAGAAAGGCAGACTAAAAAGGAAACAGGCAGAAAATTATACTGAGTTACATCATA
>NW_006408519.1:14433606-14435197 GCF_000296735.1 Chrysochloris asiatica | reverse complement strand
TCCAAGGAGCACTATGGCTGCACTTCGTTCAACACAGATCTGTTAGTTCTTTTGGCAGCTCATAACACTTTCAATATTCTCCTCCAATACCATAACTCAAAAGCATCAGTTCTTCTACAGTCTTCCTTATTCATTGTCCATCTTTTGCATGCATGTAAGGTTATTGAAAATACCTGCACCAAGCCATGGTATTTTCAATAACCAACAGTAGAACCTTGAAATTTCTCAGGCAGTCTTGAAGTCAAGAAGCTGAGAGAGGAACATTAAAGTTATAATTAAATATGATTACACAAATTTTTTCTCTTCTGAAATTATAAAGTATCCAATCAGTCTTTTTTTCTGTTGCTGTTTTTTTTTTTTTTTATCCCATCTTTACCTTTAGGAGGTTCTTTCTCTCCCTATATTACCCAAGAAGAGAAAGCAATTGCAGTCATATAGTCAAGCTACAATCACACCCTATAAAATCACACTATCCAGGCAAAAACCAACACCATCTGTCATACACCAGATAGGTAACCAATACCTGCTACAATTACTATGAATTAAGTAGTAAGAAGGGTGAAAAGGGAAGTCCATCTCCTGATTACATCCACCTGCAGGCAACCAGAAAGCATAATAAAACATCAACATACATTATTGTACTTATTAAGGTCACATCTAAATACTGAATATGACCAAGAAACAAATGACCATTTCTGTACATGTCCAGAAACAAGACAAAGTGACTGAGATAAATGAGCTGGAGGTAGAGTAGACTACATATTGGAAAGAGGGCAGGCTTTGCAAATGCCTGAGAAGGAATTCAGAAAAATTATAATGAAATATATCAAAACACTTTGCAGAGGATTTGAGAAAGATAAGGAAGAAGTCAGGAAAGTGCTACAGGAACAAGCAGATAAGATAGATACAGCATTGAAAACAATTCAAACTTACAAAATGAGGCCTAAATGATTAATAGTAGAATATCAGAAATAGACAATACACTAAGGCAAAGGAGTAGAATTGAACAGAAGGAAGCCAGAACTAGCGAGCTAGAAGACAAATCTCTCAATACTGCCAAGATAGAAGAGAAAGCACAATAAAGGATAAAAAAAAAAATCTGAAAAAGGTCTAAGATTCATGTTGGACAACATGAACAGGAATAACTTAAGAACTATTTGCATTCCAGAATAGGAAGAATCACAGAAGTCCACAAGAGGTAGTTGAAAAGCTTCTGGAAGTACATTTCCCTAACATCCTGAAAAATGAAAAGATAAGCGTTCAAGAAGCTCAATGAAACCCAGGAAGGATAGACTTCAAAGGAAAATCACCAAGACATATAATAATCAAGTTTTCAAATATCAAAGATAAGGAGAGAACTCTGAGAGCAGCCACGGAAAAAAAGAAGTGTTACATACAAAGGCAAGTAAATCAGATTAAGATCAGATCTCTCAGCAGAAACCATGCAGGCAAGAAAGCAACAGAGAGACATATATAAAATCCGTAAAGAAAAAAACTGTCAACCACGAGTTCTCTACCCAACAAAGCTGTCAATCAAATATGAAGGTGTCATCAAAACATTCCAGGATAAACAGAAGCTAAGGGATTTTTC
>NW_006408519.1:14432076-14432772 GCF_000296735.1 Chrysochloris asiatica | reverse complement strand
CAGCATAATAGATAAAGATGGACTTTATCTCACGATTAAAGGGACAATTGAACAAGGTGACATTACCTTAATAAATATCTATGCTCCCAAGGAAAGTAATCCAAAATATATAATGCAAACTCTTAACAGATTTGAAGATAGAAATAGGCAAATCCACAATAATAGCGGGCAATTTTAATACACCACTTTTAAAAAAGGATAGAATGACCAGAAATAAACTTGACAAAGGACCAGAGGAATTAACAACACAATCAGCCAACCAGATCTCATAGATATGCACAGAGCACTCAACCCAACAACATCACAATACAGATTCTTTTCCAGTGCACATAGAACATTTTCCAGAATAGACCGTCTGTTAGGTCACAAAACAAGCCTCCATAAATTTATAAACATCAAAATACTACAAAGCATCTATCTTCTCAGACCACAATGCTATAAAATTAGAAATCAGCAATAGGAAGACCAAGGAAATAAAGTCAAATAGATGGAAGATGAATCACAACCCACTGAAAAATGACCATGTAGTAGAAGAAATAAAACGTGAATTCACAAATACCTACCAACAAATGAGAACAAAAACACAACATATCAAAATCTTTGGGACATGGCAAAAGCAGTGCTAAGTGGACAGTTTATTGCAATAAACACAAACATCAAAAAAGAAGAAAGAACAAAAATCAACACATTAACACA
>NW_006408519.1:14428001-14428885 GCF_000296735.1 Chrysochloris asiatica | reverse complement strand
TAAGATTAAAACTTAAAGGGAACGCATGCTGGTAACCACATTGGTCTACTGTTGAGTGGAATAGGGGGAAAGGCAGAATGATATAATGGGCTGAGCTCAACCATGTTCCATAGAATCCCATTGACCTGGAGATGAGAGAAGAGGAATGGTTGATTCATCCAATGTGTGTTGAGACCTGGGGACAACTGATCCCATGGACAAGGACATAGCCACAGAGGGCTAGAGCTGAGAGTGAAACATCCAGCAGATATGAGGTGAAGGGAGATGCACAAGAACACTCATACTTGCAGAGAGTACACATTTGACCAAACCCTGATGGCTTGATAATCATACCTTGACTAGAGGAAGATTAAAAAAAAAAATTGGTAAAAGAAGCAAGGATAAATTGCTACAATTTGATGAACTTGACCTATACTCATGGATGTAGTAGCTCAAGATACCAACAGCAAGGGAAGAAGTTGTCACATCAAGTATCAATGCTATCCCCTCTCTATACAGACTAGATAGGGACTGGCAACTTAGACACTGGCTACCAAAAATGAGGGAGTGGTAAAGGCATGAAGTGACTGGCTTACAAGTTTTCAAGAGAGAGTATAGTTTAAAAGTAGGGGGTGGGGGGGAGATAGAGTCCTTACTGAATAGTTTCCATCTTGTCTAGATGGGTCTGGTAAAAAAAAAGATGGGGATAAGATTCTTAAGATTGTATAGTCACTAACTGTTATCATGACAAATTGCGACTATCACAATTGTAAAGGTAAACGATTTGTAACAAAAATGGGGGAGTAGTTAATCTTATAGTCCAGAAGGAGAGGACCCTAGGATCACCAAGGAGTAGAGCATAAGCGGAATGTGGGACCTTATCCAGAGTGGCAGCAACACCAGAG
>NW_006408519.1:14426389-14427514 GCF_000296735.1 Chrysochloris asiatica | reverse complement strand
TGGAAGAGATGCATATGTGTGTCCATTCCATGGACTGCCAGAAGAACAAACAAATCTCTGTTGAAAATGTATAACCATAATGGTCCTTAGAAGCCAGGATGGTGAAACTTTTCTCTCATACTTTAAATGTATTGTCATGAGGGTCCAGTTCCTTGAGAAGGACATGATGTTTGGTAAAGTGGAAGTTCAACAAAAAAGAAGAACCCCAAAGAGATGATTTGACACAGTGGCAGCAGCAATGGGCTCAAACATATGAACAATTGTGAGAATATTGCAGGATCAGGCAGTATTTCATTCTATTTTGCATAAGGTTGTTATGAATGAGTACCAACTCTATGGCACCTAACAACAACATAATTAAGCAACTTCATAATACAAGAATCAGATTAATAGAATTGAAGAATGACATAGGCACTTTGCAATAATAGTAGAAATTTTCATAAACCACTTTTGATGAAGGTCAGAATAAATAGAAAGAAATTCAACCAAGACATAGAAGAACTAAAAAACACAATCATCCAACTTGACCTCACATCCACAGACCATTCAGCACAACAGTGGTAAAATTATTTTCTAGTGAACATGGAACATTCTCCAAAATAGACCATATTTTAGGCCACAGAGCAAGCCTCAAAAATTTTTATAACATCAAAATATTGCAACACATCTTCCAGGTAACAATGCTATAGAATTAGAAATCCAGAATAAGGAAATCAAGGGGAAAAATGAATATGTGAGAAGGGAACAAAACTTTGCTTAAAAGTTTCTTGGTAATAGAAGAAATATAAAACAGACTATAGAAAAGGATGGAAAACTCCTGAACTCATTTTATGAAGCAATCATATAGTCTAATACCAAAACCAGTCACTAAAAATAAAATTATAGGCTAATATCCCTCATGAACATAGATGTAAAAATTCTTAATAAAAAGTTAACTTATAGAATCCAACAATATACATATATATAATCATTATCTAGTGGAATTCATACCAGGTATGCAAGGATGGTTCAATATTAGGAAAGCAATCAATGCAATTCAACAAAGGATGAATAAAATGAAACAAAGGAACTGATCCTAGCAGTTGATGCAGAGAAAACATTTGACAAAATCCAACACCCATTCCT
>NW_006408519.1:14423348-14425884 GCF_000296735.1 Chrysochloris asiatica | reverse complement strand
CAGAGAAAAAGAGGAAGACCCCCAACGAGATGGATTGGCCAAGTGGCAGCATCGATGGACTCAAGCGTGGCAACAGTAGTGAAGTTGGCCCAGGATCGGGCAGTGTTTCGTTCTGCTGTGCATAAGGTCGCTATGGGTTGGTACCAATTCAATGGCACCTAACAACAATAACATAAATAATATGCTAATAAAATGAGCTAATAGATAACTCGTCTTTTAAAAAATGAATCTGTCAAAGACAAAATAAGTTCTTATTTAATGATCAAGGTGATTGTAATTAGTGTTTTAGGTTATAAAAAAGACATACAAGAAACCATTCCTACCTTCATGTTTCTTTTGAATTGTATTTATTTTTTAATGGTTCCATATGGCGGTCTTCTTTCTATTGATTAGGAGAGGGGATTCATATTGCCTTTAGCTAATCTAACTTCTTCTGCTTAACAATTCAGAATCAGTCTTAGGCATTATTGTTCTATATTCTTTTTTATATTTAACATTTATCTGAACACAGAAAGTCTCATTTGTGCCATATGTGATAAGCACTATACTTATGCAAGAAAGGAAAAAAAATAACAACACATAAATAAGAAATTGAATACTGAATTATTTTTGTTGCTTTTAGGATGATTTTAATGTCAATACATCCAATATATTTTATTTATTATATTTTGACTTTAGAACTGTGACTACAATTACTATACTTCATAATATTATTATAAACAAAGCATTTTTGAGAAACTGATAAAATTGTTATTTGAATGTACTTCAGTAAAAAATGGAGCTTTGGTTGTATTAGTTTAATGTTATGTTGTTGTTTTTAAGTGCTGTAGAGTCAGTTCCAACTCATATAGAGATTCTGAGGAGTGGCTGGTGAGTTTGAACTTCTGATCTTGTGGTTCGAACCAACCTTGCAGTCCAGTCCTTATCCTACAGTGTCACACCTATAGTCATATAGAATGGAAAAATACAGAAAAATGGTACATATATATATGCTATGTATAAGATGTTGTTTTTATTGTTAGTGTTATTGAGTTGGTTCTGACCCGTAGTGACCCTATGTACAACAGCACAAAACATCACCTCATCCTGCACCATCCCACAATTGCTACTACGCTGGAGCCCTTTACTGCTGCTACAGTGCTAGTGCATTTCATTTGGGGTCTCCCTCTTTTGCATTGACCCTCCAATTATCAGGCATGAAATAATGTTTCCTATATTTTAGTTTTTTTTCTCAAGATATTATTATACTAGCTCTATCTAGTGGTTATATACACATATTGCATTTAGTTAAAAAAATACAAATTAAGAAACCTGATCTTAATTTACACCTATACTATTTATTTTCACAAAATTAATTTCAAATAATTTTAAAGATGTAGAACTATTCTCCATATTATTCATTAGTATGAATGTTACTTTGCAATTCTTTAGTTCTTTGGCATAAGTAATTTTTCAGCTAGACTTACTTATTAAAATTAAGGATTTTAATTTGTATTTTTTGGCATTGGTTTTGATGCATATTATAAATAATTGAATTTAAAAGATTTAAAAGCTCTAATGTGTCAGACTGCAAAGTCGTTTGAACTGCAAGGTTGGTGGTTCAAGCTCACCAGCTACTCCTTGGAAACTCTATACAGGGTCCTATGGATTGGAATCGACCCAATGGCACTTAACAACAACAACAACCAAACTTAGGAGTTATATGAGAATATAAAATGTAATCTCAATAATTTTGAGGATAATAAAAAGTATCATAACCATAGCAGTTTATCATTTTAAAAAATTGTGGAAGTATGTTTTAATCCAGTGATTCAGCCCAGAATTATGAAATTCAATGGAATGATATTTTGTTGTACATCTTATTTTGGAATCAGATACTACCTTTTATCAAAGAATTTTATATATCACATGTTGTTGTTGCTGTTATGTGCCAATGAGTAGGTTCTGACTCATGGTTACCCTATATCGGGTTTCTGGGGAGCGACTTATAGATTTGAACTGCCAACCTTACCCTACAGCCCCACACCAGGACTTCACATAGGACATAGGTAATACATAATCTAATTTTCAATTCCTTCATAGACAATGGCTTTATTATCATTCAATAAGCATTAGCAGTTGATTCATAACATACCACATAAAAATGAAGTAGCTTTTAACACCAGTATTTTATTTATTTCCTTCATCTATGTGTTACCAGATTGGTTCTGCTGATAAAGGCCACATATCCTTACCCTTAACTGAGTCATTCCTGTATCTGTGGCTGGCTATGAGATTACCTGCTGGGACAAGACTGAGTACATTTGTCTCTGCTGGTCTAAGTCATCTCTCAACCTCTTCTTGGAAGCATTGACTTCTTTATGCAGTGACTGGGTAGGGTTTTAAAAGAAAGGACAGAGGTCCACAAGGCCTATTTGAAGCCTAGGAGTTAACTGGTACTCTATTACTTTATTTACAGTGTCAGCATAGATGCAGAGAGAGAGAAAAGATACTCTTCTATACTTGAGCAGCTGTAAAATCATATTGCAAAGGATAT
>NW_006408519.1:14421485-14422768 GCF_000296735.1 Chrysochloris asiatica | reverse complement strand
AGAAAAAGAATTTCCTTTCACTAGTCCCTTGTTTGTCATCTACTATGGAAGAATGAAACTAAATAGCCTCCCAAATCCTTTGAACTATAAGTTGTTTTATTTTTTTCTAGTGTTTTGTATGACAACATCCCCCACCTTCACAAGTCATTTTTGTCTCTGTTAAAAAACAACCAAAAATTTAAAATTACTTTTAAATGAACTAAGTATTGGATAGATGATCCATAAATGAGTACTTTTTGAGCACCTGTTATATGCCTAGCACTCTTAGAAGTTGTGTGGTACAGACATGTCAACCGTGTGAATTTATTGCCCTTAAGTAGTGTCAATTCAGGTGGAAAGATGAGACATACAGACATGAAAGGTAAAAACTACCATTGCCACAATAGATCAGCAGTGGGAGAAATTGCAGAGAGCCAGAGAAGTCAGGAAAGTGGATTGCCTGGAGGAAATGGGATTTATTCTGCTTCCTGAAGACTAAGCAGTGGAGAGAAAAACAATGAGAGGACATGTCTTGAGGCTTGACTATACGGAGAAAAGGATTCATGCAAAGGATTATGGAAAGAGCTCTGCGACCTTAATATTTATCCTCTGCTTCAGTTTCCTCACCTGTAAAGTGGGTATCTATTATCTCATAGAATTATTTTTAGGTTACCAGACATAGAATACATAGAAGAGTGGCTAGGATATTATAAGTGATCCATTTTAACTATTGTTATATTTGATAGCACAGGCACAAATAATGGAGTTCTGGAGGGTCAATGTAGAATAAGCACTGGACTCCTACCCACAAGGTCTGTAGTTTAAACCCACCAGCCTCTCCTTGGAGACCTTATACAGGGTTGCTATGAGTGGAAACTGACTCAACGGCACTTAACAACAAATATTTTCTAGATTAGGAAATGCACTTATCAGTTACAGACAACCAAAGTATTTTTAATATCCTTGTGACAATGATTGCCCTAATTTATATTCTTTGAACATGTCATTTTAGGCTAATATTTCCTTTCCTGAACATGAATTCATTATTTTCCATGTCTGTTAAAACCTCACTGTAGAGAACATACTAGTATATTGTGTTCTCAATTATTCACACTTTAAAACATTATAATTCTTGAAATCCTTAAAAGCAGAGAGGCAAACAGACTTGTCCACTAATGTCCACTGATGCACTATTTGCAATAACCAAAATGTGGAAACAACCTAAATGCCTATCAGCAGATGAATGGATAAATAAAATGTGGCACACAAATAAAATGAAACATTATTCAGGCAGTAGGATAAAT
>NW_006408519.1:14396817-14419692 GCF_000296735.1 Chrysochloris asiatica | reverse complement strand
ACAATGGTAGAAAGATCAAAGTCTATTAGTGGTCAACAGATACAGGACAGTGGGAAAAAGAGGTTATTGATTAATAAGTTGTGCATGAGTAAAAGATTGAATTGGGAGAAGTAATATGTTAGATATTACTGTTATTTACAATAACAGCAACAACAAAGAGTAGCTGCTGAGGCTGCTTATGTAGGACCAAAAGCTTCATGTGGTTTAGCTCATTGGTTTTGGGGGTTTTGTGTTGTGTTTTCATGAGGCATCCCAGTTAATTGGCTTAATAGCATGTTTGGTGATTCTGTTCTACCTCCCAGTTTGTTGTGTCTGAAAAGCTTGCAAGCACCATTTGAAGTACAAGGGGAAAAAATGGAGAAGAGGATTTCTAATTCTCATGGATGCAGATGTTCTGGAGCCATGGAGATTGGATGAAGCCCTGAAACTTTTGTCCTGACACAATCTTTGAATCTTGAGCCAAAAACATCCCTTGAAGTCTTCGTGAAACTAAATAGTAGTTTAGCTTAACTAAGTAAAATGTCTGGAATCATGCTGTCTATATGGGATTAAATGAATGTCATCAACTCAAAAGATTAGACAGTGAGTCTATGTTGATTGGGAGGAATAGTTCATAAAAGAGAGCAAGAATGGTTGCACAGTTCAAGGAATGTAATTAATGTTTTTTAATTGGACGTATGATGTTGTTAGGTGCCATCAAGTTGGTTCTGACTCAAAGCGATGTTATGTGCAACAGAGTGAAGCACTGCTCCTTACTGCACCATTCTCACAATTGTTTTTACATTTGGGCCCATTGTTGCTGTCACTGTGTAAATCCATCTTATTGGTGGTCTTCCTCTTTTTTACTGACACTCAATTTTATCAAGCATGATGTCCTTCTCCAGGACAGGATCCTCTTTATAACATGTCTTAAGTGTGAGAGTCAGGGTTGCTATGTGTCAGACCTGACTAGAAGGCACATAACAACAACAAAAACAACAAGTGTGAGAGGCAAAGTCTAGTCATCCTGGTTTCCAAGGAGCATTCTGATTGCACTTCTTACAACACAGATTGGTTTTGTTCTTCTGGCAGTCTATGCCACTTGTAGTATTTTTCTCCACCATGATAATTCAAACTCGTAATTCTTCTCTGGGCTTCCCTATTCACTGATCGACTATCACATGAATATGAGGCATTAAACATGTCAGCACTTGAGTCAAGAGCACCTTAATCCTCAAATTGATATTTTTGCTTTTAACACTTTAAAAAAGTCTTTTGCAGCAGATCGGCCTAATGCAATAAGTTGTTTGACTTCAACACCGATGCCTCCATGATTTTATTATTGTGGATCCAAGCAAAATGAAGTCTGGCAACTTCATTTTTTCTCCACTTATCATGATGCTATTTATTGGCCCAGTTGTGAGGATTTTTACTTTTTCTTTTACATTGAGTTGCTACCTGTACTGAAAGATGTAGTCTTTGATATTCATCAGTAAATATTTTAATGCCTCTTTGCTCCCAGCAAGCAAGGCTTGTCCATTTGCATAACACAAGATGTTAATAGCCTTCCTCCAATCTCAATGCCACATTCTTCTTCATAAATCCAGTTTCTTAGATTAGTTGCTGAGTACACAGATTGAATAAATCTGGCAAAAAGGTACAACCTTACTTACATCTTTGCTGATTTTAAACCATTCAGTACCTACTTGTTCTGTTCTAACAAGGGCCTCTTGGTCTATGTGCAGGTTCCTCATGAACACAATGAAGTATTCTGGAATATCCATTCTTTAAAATTTTATTCATAGGTTGTCATGAGCCACAGACAAAATCCTTTACATAGTTAATAAAGCATAAACATATTTCTGGTATTCTCTCCTTTCAGCCAAGGTCCAGCTAATATAAGCAATGATGACCTCCCTAATTGCAAGATTTTTCTGAATCTTGTTTGAATTTCTGGCAGCTTCCTGTTGATGTACTATTGAAATCATTGTTTAAGATTATCTTTATTAATTGATGTTAATGATATTGTTCAATGATTTCCACATTCCTTTGGATCATCTTCCTTTGGAATGGCATAGATATGGATCTCTTCTCATCAGTTGGCCATGCAACTGTCATCCAAAGTTCTTGGTATAGATGAGTGTGTGTCCCCAGTACTACATCTGTTGAAAGATTTCAATTTATATTCCATTAGTTTCTGGAAATTTGTTTTTCACCAAAGCTTTCTGCAGAGTTTGGAACTCTCCTTTAAGTACCATCAGTTGTAGGTCATATGCTACTTCTTGAATTGTTTGAACATCGATCACTTTTTTCTTGCCCAGTGACTGTGTATTACTTCCATCTTCTTTTGGTTCTTCATTCATCACTCAATATTTTGCCCATGACTCTTTCAGTAAAGTAACCATAGGCTTATTTTTCTCTTCTTCATTTCCTTCAAATTAAGAAATGCTGAATGTATTTTTCCCTTTGGTTTTCAAACTCCAGGTCTTTGTACATTTCATTATGTTTTTGTTGTTGTAGGTGCTGTCAAATTGGTATAGACTCATATTGACCTTATTCACGACAGAAGGAAACACTTCTCAGTCCTGTGCCAACTTCACAATCGTTGTTATCCTAGAATCTTTTGCTGCTGCCTTGTGCCAATTCATCTTGTTGGGGTTTTCCTCCTTTTCACTGATGATACATTTTACCAAGCGTGATGTCCTTCTCCATGTACTAATTCCACCTGATAATATGCCCATAATATGACAGATGAAGTCTCACCATCCTGGTGTCTGAGGAATACTCTGGATATACTTCTTCCAGTACAGATTTGTTTGTTCTTTTGGCAGTCCATGATGCTTTTAATATTCCCTTCCAACACCGTAACTCAAATGCATCTGTTCTTCTACAGTCTTCATTGTTCACTGTTCAAACTTCACATTCATATGAGGTTGTTAAAAATACCATTGCTTGAGCCAGGCGCACCTTAGTATTTGATGTGACACTTGCATACTTTAAAGAGGTCTTTTGCAGCAAATTTGTCTAATTTAATACATCATTGATTTCTTGACTGTTGCTTTCATACGTGTTGATGATTGGCCCAAGCAAAAATGAAGTCTTTGACAGCATCAATTTTTTTCTCATTTATCTTGATGCTGTTTATTGGTCCAATGGTGAGTGTTTTTGTTTGTTTGTTTTTATTTACAATGAGATGCAAACCATATCAAAGACAGTGGTGTTTGGTCAGTAACTACTTCAAGTCCTCTTTATTTTCAGCAAGCAAGGTTGCATCATCTGCATATCACAGGTTGCTAATGAGTCTTCCTCCAATCCTGATGCCATGTTCTTCATCATATAATACAGGTTTTTTTTTTAAATTATTTTCATACAGATTGAATAAGAATGATAAAAGAATAAAACCCTGGTGTATCCCTTTCCTAATTTTAAATCATTCAGTGTTCTCTTGTTCTGTTTGAACAACTGTCTATTGGTCTATGTACCGGTTCCTCACGAGCACAATTAAGTGTTCTGAAATACTTATTCTATGCAATTTTATCCAGTGCTTGTCATGATCCACACAGTCAAAGCCTTTGCATAATCAATAAACCACAGGTAAACGTCTTTCTGGTATTCTCTGCTTTCAGCTAAGATTCATCTGACATAAGTAATGACATCCCATTTTCCACATTCCTGTCTGAATCCAGCTTGAACCTCCAGCAGCTCTCTGTCAATGTGCTATTGCAACCATTTTTGAATTATCTTTAGCAAAATTTGACTTGCATGTGATATTAATGAGCTTGTCAGATGATTTCCGCATTCTGTTGGGTCACCTCTCTTTGGAATGGGTGCAAATATGGATCTCTTTCAATCAGCTGACCAGGTAGCTGCCTTCCAAATTTCTTTGCATAGATGAGTGAATGTCTTCAGTCCACATTAGTTTATGGAAAGATTTCAATTTATAGTCTGTCAATTCCCAGAGTCTTGTTCTTTGCTCATGTCTTCAGTGCACCTTGGACTTCTTCCTTCAGTAGTGTTGGCTCTTGATGATATGCAATATCTTGAAATGACTGAAAATCGATTATTTCATTTTGGTATAATGGTTCTGTGAATTTCTTCCATCTTCTTTTGATGCTTTCTGCATCTTTCAATATTTTGCTCATTTGTTGTTGTTAAGTGCCATTGAGTCATTTCTAAGGCACTACTGGTGAGTTTGAATTGCCGACCTTGCAGGGGTTTTTTTTTGTGTTTGTGTTTTAGCTCATGGAATCCTGCAATACTGGAAGTTGAGGCTTGAATGTTTTCCTAAGTTTCATTATAATACTTGACATTGTCATCTCCAGTTGTCCTTTGAAAATTTCCGTTCAGCTATTTTACTTTCTTATTTATTCTATTCAATGTAGCTACTCTACAACTGCAAGTTTTAGAATCTCTCCTGACATCCATTTTGACCTTTTCTTTTTTTACTGTCTTTTAAATAACTTTTTGCTTTTTTTCCAGTATGCTGATTTTGAAGTTATCCCAGAAATCTCCTGGTCTTTGATCATCAGTACATGAAATCTATTCTTAAGACTGGTTTTTAAATTCAGATGGGATATATTCAAGGTAACATTTTTCTTCTTGTGTGTTTGTTTTAATTTTTTTTTTTTTTTTCAGCTTCCTCCTGCACTTGCACATATATTATCAATGGATAGCTTGTCTTATCAGTCCCTGGACTTATTTTGGCTGATGGTTTTGAGCTTTTATACTGTCTCTTCACACAGATGTAGTCAATTTGATTCCTGTGCTCTCCATCTAGTGAGATCCACACAGTTGCCTTTTATGTTGTTTATAAAAGATATTTGCAATGAACAAGTTATTTATCTTACAAAATTCTATCATGTGATCTCCAGTCCAACTTTCATATTCCAATCACCAATATCTAGTGATACATCTTGATTATATGTTTGACCAATTTCTGTATGAAAAGTTGGTAGAATTCTTCAGTTTTATCATCACTAGCTTTATGTTTGATGAATAAATTTGAATAATGGTGGTGTTAACTGGTCTTCTATGTAAGTGAATGGATATTATCTTACCACAGACAGTATTGTGCTTCATGATAGATCTTGAAATGTTCTTTTTGAGGATGAACATGATGCTACAATTCCTCTTCAATTTGCTGTTCCCAGCATAGCAAAACTTATGATCTTTGGATTCTTAATAGTCAATATCAGTCCATTTAAGCTCACTGATGCTTAGGATATCCATCTTTATATGTTCTATTTCATTTATGAAAACCTTCAATTCTCCTAGATTCATACTTTGTACATTTCATGTTCCAATTATTAATGAATGTTTGCAGTCTTTCTTCTTATTTTGAGTTGTGCCCCATCAGCAAATGAAGGCCCCAAATTTTTGCTTCATTCATGTAACTATGATCAACACTAATTTGAAGAGGTAGCTCTTCCCCAGTCATATTTTGACTGCTTTCCAACCCGAGGGGCTCACCTTTCTGCAATATATCTGACAATGAATTGTACATATAGAAACTATTAAATTGATTTATGTTTGTGTGTGTATATTCTCAACAACTATCACAAATAAATATTCTTTATATTAATTTGTCATGATCTAATCCAAGTTTTGAGAAGTGCACCACTGTGATGTAAACTGATGACCTTGGGACTCCTGGTGTGGTGCTGTAGGATCAGCAATGGACTGCAAACCACAAATTTGGAAACCTGTACAGGTCACTATGAGTTGGAATCGTTAGTAAAATGATAACAATATGTAAGCTGAAACTATGTAAGTGGTATATAGACACTCTCTGTGCTAGTCATGAGATTTGACTGCAAGTCTTAAGGTATTCAAAAATAAATAAGTCTTCTAAATAATCTGGAAAAAATAAAATTGGGTTACTGAAATAAATGTCCACTTGTAAAGAAATTATAAAAGAAAGAAAACAATAATATTGTAGTACATCCATACTATTTAGAAACTGACAATAATTAATTGGATTATATACATCAATGGTCTCTGGTGAGGCTTTATAGGATAAGCATTAAACTGATAATCACCAGGTCAGCTACTCAACCCTACCAGCTACTTTTGGAAACCCTATACAGGATTGCTATGAGTTTGAACTGTCAAGCTTGTGGTTCGCAGTCCAGCGCTGATCTTACAGTGCTACACTATTAATACATAGATGTGTATGTGTGTGTGTGTATGAAATTTTTAAAAGCATGATTATGCATAGAATTTATGATCAGAGTATTTTTATCACCATGACTAGAGAAAGAATCAATTTGTAGAAAGTCAACCTATTTTGTAATGTGTAGTTCAGCCTTGGAAACCCTGTACAGGGTCGCTATGAGCCGGAATCGAATCCATGGCACATAACAACAACAACAGCAACAGTTTTCTTTTATAAATTTCAGCAAATTTGTAAATAAATTTTTTTTTTAAATACAGTTATAATACCATCAATATGTATTCCAATTAGTTAATTCTAGTCTACTCTTTGCTCTTTGTGTTATATCAAAATTTCTGCATTGGAGTAAATATGGAGACTTCTTCATCATCTACTATTTAATAGTCACGATGTCCTCTGACTCTCATCTCCAACCTCTCCTTTCTATCCTCATTACTCTCACTTCAATTTTAATGAAGTTTTCTAATCATCTCACAAGCCTGCTACATGTTGTCTTTTACACATAATTGGTCTTCCTGTCGCTGGCTCATCCATACTCTGACTCATCTGTCTCTGGCTCAGCCACACTATGGCAGATCAATGCCTCTAAAATGCAGGACTAATTTAATCTTCCTACTGCTCAACCACCTTAAATGACATCCTTGTATCAATGAAATTAAATACAAATCTCTGTGCTTGATTTTAAAATAATCTCACAAAATAGTCTTAGATTAAATTTACAATTCTATTATCTCTTCTGCTGTACACTTAAATAATATTGCAGTTGTTCAGTACAATCGATTGCTCTTGAACAAATTCCATGCTTTGTCAACATTACCTCCTTGCTAATTCTTCAGTTTTGAATAATATTTCCAGTGACATTGTGCCTGGAATCCTGTTCAGTCTTTAAGGAAAATAACACCCTCAATTACATTCATCTGTGATTTTTTTTTCCCCCTGATGCCATTAATAATTAGACCTCAACGGAATGTGACATTTTCTTCTTTTGAGTCCTCATAAGTAGCATGTTTGTCTCTTTTAGTTGCACCTATATAGATAGATTTATATTTGCTTTATAAACAGCTACAATTGAGATTTTGATTTATGTCAATCATATCAGTTTAGTAACCCAAACATTAATAATATATATTTGGCTATGTATTTTTATATATATTTGAGGAATTAAAAAAATATGGTAAGGAATAATTTAGCTTTTTATTTAGAAAGTTTTGACAATGTCTCAAGATAAGAAGGTAATAATGTCAAGATCTGTGTGGCATATATTGACAGGAAGTCAATACAAAGTCAGTAATCATCCATTAAATGTGTTACGTAAAAACCAGTACAAGAACAAAAATATGTATCATTATTGGATAAATGTATTAGTGAATGCTGTTCCCCAAGTTTCTTGTGCTAAATGACAAGAATTGTGCAGCATTGTTTTGGTAACTATAATAATCACATTGATTGAAAACGCTACTTTAAATAGTTTTTTTTTTTTTTTTTTCTATATTCTCTGGAAATTATAGAAAAGAAAATCCAGGATATAGTTTTTGCTCTTGACTGAAATAATCTCCTTTGTTTCACTGTTTCAACTACATTACCTCCACTCCATTGCAACTGTATAAAAATAAATAGATAGAAACATTTTGAAAATTAAGGAGGACAATATTAAACAATAATAAATAAAAACACATATTTCCTATCAAAATGTTATGTGGAATACATCATGATGAAAAGGTATGTAGTTTTCTTTCCTCTTTTTGAAATTTCTGTTACGTGAAGAATGAAATATGTATTGGTGAAGTTTAGAGTTGTCATTCTAGTAGTGAATAGGATAGACTAGTGAAGTTTCTCAAAGGTGTTTTCTAAAACGTTACTCAAAATGGTGATAGATGTTAAATAAAAGAGAGCTTCTGAAACAAGTTTGGCACTATATATTTGCCATGTCTTGGGAAACTATAATATGAATTAGCATGTATATCGCTGTCAGAATTATTGTTATAAGTATACTCTTTAAATGTATTTAGCAAGTATTTCCCACATTTATAATACAAAACTTCTTCCTTTCTCCTGCAGAATGTTTATTAGCAATTAAAAAAAAAAAGGAAAATGTTATTCAAGATTCCCCATCATCGGCCATTTGTGCATTCAATATTAACTGAGTGTCTTCTACCTTTTATACACTTATTAGGAGCTCAATGTATCAATCAAACATGGCTCTGTAAGATAGGCACTGAACTGTGAACCACTAAGTTTCTGGTTTGAGCCCACTAACCACTCTGTGGGAGAAAGATGAGGCTTTCTGCTCCTGAAAGATTTACAGCCTCAGAAATGTTACAGAGGGTTGCTATGAGTTGTGGCACTTAACAACAATCTCTGTTGCACTTAACAACAACATTTCTTGTCATTAAGACTCTGCCTACTCTAATAGGGGGGAATGATATTATATTATGAGTAAATAGCTGTAAGTAGAGAAGACCATGATGTGGGCACAATGAATGTCCATTTGGCACACAGTGATTGCAAGCTAGGTACTAGAGAGGGGCTGGGCCAAGAAAAGATTTCTGGAATAAATGTTAAATTTGAATTTTAAGAAATGAGAATTATACTGGTAGGCAGAATTATAGAATGTGATCATTGAAATGAGCTTGAAAGATTGGGACTCATTAAAAAACAGTAGGCAATTTAGCACAAATTCATTAACTGGGAAGAATGACTGGAAAGAGACTACAGAGGTAGCCATAAGGCAAATCCTTCCCTTGTGGCAAACTAAGACTTATGACCCAATTCTGAAGATGTCAGGGTCCATTGGAAGGATTTAACAAAAAAGTGACATGAACAGATTCGTGTTTTAGAGTTCATTGAATGGAATAGAGTGAGAACAGTCTGAATGTCACTGCAGAAGATTCCATACTTCACAAAATTATAACTATTTGGTGCATATTTGTTATAAAAAATTATCATTCCTCTCCTAAAATGTAATTCTGTATGCTGAACTACTAAATGTAGTTGATTTAAAAACAATAATTTAGTATCTCTGCTCTTGGTGGTAGAATGCAGTAAATAAATATCTCTTCTCACCTCACATAAAATTTCAGGTACTAGGAAATTATGAAATTTAAATTAATAGGAGAATAATTACAAATTCCAATTTAGGCAATGCAGATTCAAGAAATACCCCAGGAGAAGATGTTTTAGCTGCTAAATTTATCTATGCCCATCTTATCAGTGTGGCTATTTCAAAAAATGTTATAGTTACTAGATTTTAAGAATATACCCAGTCACATGCTTACTTTAGTAGGCAGTCATTTAGCTCGATCTTGTTTCCATCTTGTAACTAGCTGTTAATATATAAGTCTGAGAGTCATTCTTGACTCCTATCTTTGATTTAATCTATATATCCCTAATTAAACATAAAATTCTGCTTATTTTACCTCTCAGAGCGTTCCCTAATCCTCACTCTTTTTCATACACAATATTGGAAGAGTTTTCTAATGAGTTTTCTGATCAACTTTTTTCACTCTTGAATCCAGTTTGTTTCCTGACTGATATCTCCAAAATATAATTTTGGTTCTTTGACTGATTTTCTTAAATATGCAAATGAGAGGGGACTCGCCCTCCTTCACAATTACTATCTTATGAGTCCCTCATAACCCCTCCACTGATCACTTTTTCACCTTCTGCACATAGCCATTTTTCTAAACAGTAGCATAGGAAACTTAATGGTCAATTTCACATACACAGCCCTCAGGGTCAGATTATCTGTTTCAAAACCTTTGTCTTACTGGCTTTGTGACCTCATCTAATATACTTAGTATCACATACCGATTTTGTTGTCAGGTGCCATCGAGTCGGGACTCAATCCACCACAGCATGACAGACAGACGAGTGGTGGCCGTTCATACTGATTTTAGCAATTATTAATCTATAGAGAACAAATAAAACTACCAGTCACTACTTCACAAGGCTGGTGTAAGAATTAAATGAGGTGCTGCATGAAACTTCTTACAATAGTATTTGGCATATATTGACTATTAAATAAACGCTAGTTATAATCATATTTATTTAGTAATTTGTGTTTTCTTAGTACCAATAGTGAAGGTGTTGTTTTACCACATGGGTCCATCTACTTGCCACATTCCAAGATTCAGAACCAATTCTACACTACCTCAATATGTATGGGCTAGAAAACAGACATTTTTAGAGAAAATAGAGATGCATACAAGCAAAGATTCAGCAGGAGAAGAAATGAATAGATTACTGTCCTTCACATTATTCCACCTTGGAGTATTCCAAGAGCAGGAAGGGTTCTTTTGAGCTCACATTGTGAAAATAGTTTCCCATGGTGGGACAAATGAGTAGAACAATTTTAAGTGTGGAGAAACATTCAAGCTGTTTTGTGCCAATCAGCTTTAAGTTACGGTGCCCAATACTTATATGAATTGTCTGGAAATAACAGTCTCCCATCACATGAAGATGCTAGTATTTGTTTAGATGTATTTTGAGCAGAGGAATGGCATGATTTCACTTCAGCAGACTCATTTGAGATAAAAGAAAAGGTAGTGGTAAAATCAGAGAGAATAGTTAGGTGATCTTTACCGTGATCTGAATTAAGAGATGAGATCTTGGTCTATGGTAATGGAAGTGGAGACTATGAAAGGAGAGCAGATTATGTCTATAGTTTGAATATACAAATTACTAAATTTTTGACTGATGGGATGTGAAATATGAAAGTATGAAAGATGACTTCTGGATTTTGTTTTGATGAAATGAAAGATGGGATTTCCCTAATTTTGTTGTCGAGTTGTTCCAACTCATAGCTATCCTGTATACGGTTTCCAAGGAGAGGCTGATGGCTTTGAATTGCCTGTGGTTAGCATCCAGCACTATCCTAAAACACCATTCCAGGACTCCTCCCCTAACTTGAGATGGACTTATTTTAGAGGGACCAGATAGGAGGGTTGTGATCAGCAGAATCATTTTGATAAAACTCTTTCTAGTATTTATATGCTAAATTACATGACCCTTACAAGGTATTAGAAGAAATACTGTGACTAATCATAAGACAGAAAGCAATTTAGGGTAAAGTTTGTATTCTTGCATCTACATTTGTTAGCTTTGGTTGTTATGATCTGTAAGAAGAATCTCAAATTTGGGGAGTTCTGGTGTGACCCTATAGAATAAGCACTCAACCATAAGGTCGGTTTGAACTGCAAGGTCGGCTGTTCAAACTAACCATCCACTCCTAGGAAACGGTATACAGAGTCACTACGCGTTGGAACCTAATTGACGGCACTTAACAACAACAGCAATCAAAATGATCTTAGAAGTGATTAAATTTCTTATTCTGAAACTATTGGATTTAAAAATAAAATTTAACTGATAAAGCATCATTAGAGCAATATTGTAACAGTGAATATAGTATTGATGATGCTGTTGTGGGTTTTGTTAAATGCCTTTGAGTTGGTTCCTACTCATAGCTACTCTGTATTGGGTTTCCGAGGACCCTGGTGGGGTTTGAACCTATCAAACTAACCATGCAGTCTAGCACATTATCCTGCAGCACCATACCAGTATTGCAGATGTTGTTATTATTGCTAAGTACCGTTAAGTGGTTCTGACTCATAACCAGCCTGTATAGAGTTTTTGAGAAGCGGCTGGTGAATTTGAACCACTGACCTTGCAGTTCAAACTGATCTTGTGGTCCAGTGCCTTATCCCACAGCACCCCACCAGAACTTTACCAATGCAGATAGGACCCCAATAATTGACTCCTGAATCAACTGTGTTAACCTTGGGCAAGTTATTGAACATCTCTATGGATCATGTTCCTCAGTAGTGGAAAAGGTTTAGTAAAAGTTTAATTTTCCAGTATTATAACAAAATGATATCTTTCATTTAACATCCTCAACACAGGTCCTGCCACTAGCTTTCAAATAAGGGTTATCTTCTGTTTTAAGTTATGGGTTTTTCTGTTTTTTTAATTCGTCACTTGTATAAAAAGTTCTTTCCTATTTTTTTGTAGTGAATCACTACTTCTGACTAGGTTTAAGAAACTTAGTCAGTTTTTATAGTCTATCAGTTGTTTTCATATTGGATGTAACCTTGTGTTAGTGCCATACTTCCGATAATTCTGGTCTTAATTTTATTTCTTACTTTAAAAGGGAAATGATAATAAATTCTAGCCAATTAGTATATGTTAAATGAAAATAAATGAATATTTTAAGAGAAAAATAAAAGTTTTCTGTAGCTAGAGCACAAATAATCTCAACTTCTGTCTTTTATTTAGAATTATGTTTATGTTCGAAAGAAAGGTGAAGCATCTTTAAGGAACTTCTTCAAAGAAAACCCAAGCTGAAAACAATATAGTAATAGTAGGCAATCAAAATGGTAAAACAACAGAGCTAAGGAGTGTGTGTGTGTGTGTGTGTGTGTGTGTGTGTGGAGGGGAAGGGAAGTAATAAATAAAAATTAAATGGAATTAATCCCCTGAGAAATGACCACATAATTACCATGTAATCAGGATAAAGATGCTTTTGGTTCTATAGCAACATCAACCAACAGTTATACTCGTTCCTTTTAATATTGTTTAGATTTGTGTTTTTGTTTTAACTGCAAGCATAATGAAGGCTGCAAACTGTGCTCTATTAATGGTGAAGGGTGAGTGTATGCATACATGAACTGTCCCTGCAATTACTAAGTAAAAATAGACAAATGACTAAAACCTTAGTTTATCATAAGAAATTGAAACCCAAATAAGAATTCATCAGAAAATCATAAGTAGATTGAAATTATAATAATATCAATACCCAAGAAAATTAATTCTGAGTTACTTAGTTATTAAAATGAAATTATGTGCATTAAGAAATTAAAAACCCACTTTAATGTCCAAAGCTAGATCAGAATATCCCCGAGTACTTTGTTTAATTTTAAATCATATTTTGGAGGAATAAAAATTAGTTGCACAATAGCTTTAACCATATGAAATTGCTTATTCTCTTATGCATTGATCTACAAAATGACATTTTATACTTCAACTGAACAAATCAAATATAGATTATGTATTTTAGAAGATTTCTTTCTCTTATTTATATAATAAAAATGTTCTCTTCTGATAGTATTACATAATAAGTTACCAGCAGCCTAACCTATTTGAAGTAAAACACTGTCTGTGATAGGATAATACCAATACGTCTACAAAGAAGACCAGTTAGTAACATTATTATTAAAATTTACACAAAAACCACTAATGTCAGTGATGATGAAATTGAAGAAGTCTACCAGCTTCTTTAGCCTGAAATTGATCAAACATGCAATCAAGATATATTGATAATTACTGGTTATTAGAATACAAAAGTTGGAAACAAAGAGGAAGGATTAGTAATTGGAAAATATGGTTTTGGTGAAAGAAACAATGCTTGAAATCACATGACAGAATTTTGCAAGACAAATGACTTATTAGTTGCAAATATCTTTTTTAAACATCATAAAAGATGAGGATTCACATGGACCTTACCAGATGAAATACACAGAAAGCAAATTGACAACATCTGTGGAAAGAACTCCATACCATCAGCCAAAACAAGACCAGGGACAGACTGGAACAGACCATCAATTGCTAATATGAAAATTCAGACTGAAGCTTAGAACAAGTCCACAAGAGGCAAAATATGACCTTAAATATATCCCAACTGAATTTAGAGATCATCTGAAGAACAGATTTGATGCATTAGATACTAAAGAATGAAGACTAGAAGAGTTGTGGGATGACATCTAGAGCATAAAAAAAAAGCAAAAGGTCATTAAGAAGACAAGAAAGAAGGAAAAGACCAAAATGGATGTCAGAAGACATTTTGAAACTTGCTCCACAGCCTAGAGATGCTAAAGCCAATGGAAGAAGTGAGGAGGTACAAAAGTTGAACAGAAAATGTTAAAGGTCAGCTTGAAAGGACAAAGTCAAGTACTATAATTAAATGTGCAAAGACCGGGAGTTAGAAAGGGATGAACACACTCAGTATTTCTCAAGCTGAGGGAACTGAAGGAAAAATTCAAGCCTTGGCTTTTAGTACTGACGGATTCTATCTGCAAAATATTGAATGATGCAGAAAGCATCAAAAGAAAATAAAAGACAAAGAAAGTTACTATACCAAGAAGAAAGGAGCTCTGGTAGCGTAGTGGTTACAAAGCAGCCTGCTAATCTCACAGTCAGCAGTTCGAAACTACCAGCTGTTCTGCAGGAGAAAGATGAGGCTTTCTGCTCCTGTAAAGATTTATAGCCTTGGTAACTCTGTACAGGGTCACTATCATTTGGAACTGACTCCATGGCACATGACAACAACAAACAACATACCAAAAAGAAACGTTGAAGTTCATTCATTTCAAAAGGTAGTATATGATCAAGAGCCAATGATACTGAAGGAGGAAGTCCAAGGTGCATCGAAGGCATTGGCAAAGAACAAGGCACTGGGAATAGATGGAATACAAATTGAAATCTTTTCACAAACTAATGTGGCACTGAAGGCAACACTCATCTATGCCAAGAAATTTTGAAGTCAATTTCCTGGCCAATATACTGGAAATAAACTATATTTATGCCTATTCCCAAAACAGGTGACCCAACAGAATGCAAAACTCATCAGACAAAACCATTGCTATCCCATGAAAGTAAAGTTTTAATAGCAAAGTAATACAGAAACAGCTGCAACCATCATTTACAGAGAATTTCCAAAGATTCAAGCCAGATTTAGAAGAGCGCTTGGAATGAGGCATTGCTGATGTCTGATGGAACTTGGCTGAAAGTAGAGAACAACAGAAAAATGTTTACCTGTGCTTTATTGACTACAGAAAGGCTTTCAATTGTATGCATCATGACAAACTATGGACAACATTGCCAAGAATAAGTATTCAAGAACAATTCATTGTTCCACATGAGGAACCTGTACATAGACCAAAAGGCAGTTGTTTGAAAAGAACAAGGGAACACTGAATGACTTAAAATTAGGAAAGATGTGCACCAAGGTTGTATTATTCAGTCAAGAAATCAAACGAAGTATTACATTGGACAAATCTTCTGCACTACCTCTTTAAAGTGTTCAAGAACAAAGATGTTAGTTTGAGGACTAAGGTTCACCTCACCCAAGCCATGGTATTTTCAATAAATTCATATGTATGCAAAAGTTAGACAGTGAATAAGGAAGATTGTATAAGAATTGATGCATTTGAGTTATGGTGCTGGAGAAGAATATTGAAAGTACCCTGGACTGCAAATAGAGCAAACCAACAGTGTGCTCCTTGGAAGACTTGGCTACACTTCATCTCTCATAAATTTGACATATTATCCAAATGGCCAGTCCATGGGAAGGATATCATGTTTGGTAAAGTGGTGGATCAGAGACAAAGAGGATGATCCTTAATGAGATGGACTGGCACAGTGGCAGCAGCAACAGGCTTTAGGCATAATAACCATTGTGAGGTTGGATCAGGACTGGACAGTGATTCATTCTGTTCTGCACTGGGTCATTATGAGTCGGTACTGACTCAATGGTCCCGAGTCCCGAAATGATACTTACTTTGAAGACTTTGCTTCTTCTCATTTTTCAGAGCTAATGTACTGCCATGTCTCACTCTGCATCTTGGAGCAAACTAACTTTTCTCTATTTCTTTGCTTTCTTTCTTATTCTTTCTCTCCTTCTCATTCCAGTCTTCACTCTATGCCTCCTCTTTTCTTCAAAATACAGAAAATAGTCCCATATCTACTCAATTTGGCATTATTATATTGGGGGACTATTAGATCTCAGCTTGAGGAATAAGGTGTGTCTGACCCAAGCCATGGTATTTTCAATAACCTCATATAAATGCAAAAGCTGGACAGTGAATACGGAAGACCATAGAAGAATTGATGCTTTTGAGTTATGGTGTGGAGGAGAATATTGAAAGTACCATGGGCTGCCAAAAGAACCAACAGATCTGTGTTGGAAGAAGTGCAGCCAGAGTGCTCCATGGAAACCAGAATGGCCAAACTTTGTCTCTCATACTTCGGACATATTGTCAGGAAGGACCAGTCACACTGGAGAAGGATATGTTTGGTAAGATTGAGGGTCAGAGAAAAAGAGGAAAATGCCCAGTGAGATGGATTAGCAAAATAGCAACATCAGTGGGCAACATCATGGCAACAATTGTGAGCTTGGCCCAGGACCAGGCAATGTTTCGTTCTGTTGTGCATGGGGTCGCTATGAGTCGGTACCAACTCGATGGCACCTAACATCATCAACATTACATTCACTTACATTACATTGTAAGTGAAAATATTTGTTTTCAGTATTTTCTGCTCTAAACTAATGGTATATATTTAACACTATTTTGTTGTAGCACATTAAATAGTTGCTGTTGAGTGGTTCTGACTTACAGTGATCCTATGAACAGCAGAATGAAATACTGCAGAATCTTGCACAATTATTCCAAAGTTTGAACTCATTTTTGCAATGACTATATCAATTCATTTTGTTGAGGGCTTCCCTCATGACTATATGTCAAAGTATGAGAGACAAAGTTTGGCCAGCCTAACCTTCAAGGAACACTCTGGCTGCATTTCTTCCAAAACAGATCTGTTTGTTCTTTTGGCAGCCAATGATACTTTCAATATTCTCCTCCAACGTCATGACTCAAAAGCATCAATTCTTCTACGGTCTTCCTTATTCACTGTCCAGCTCTTACATGCATAGAAGGTTACTGAAAATACCATGGCTTGGATCAGGTGCACCTTAGTCCTCAAGCTGACATCTTTGCTCTTCAACACTTAAAAAAGTCCTTGTGAAGCAGATTTGCCTAATGCAATAAATACATCATTTGATTTCTTGACTGCTGCTTCAATGAGTGTTGATAGTTGAACTTCAATCTTTTCTCCATTGATAAAAATGTTGTTGATTGGTCCAGTGGTGAGGATTTTTTATATTGAAGCCTTTGGTCTTGATCTTCATCAGTAAGTATTATAAGTCAGCTTCACTTTCAACAAGCAAGGTCGTATTATTAGCATGTCGTAGGTTGGTAATGAGTCTTCATTCCTGATGCCACGTTTTTCTTCATATAACCCAGCTTCTAGGTTTATTTTCTCATCATACAGGTGAAATAATACAACTGTATTGCACACGTTTCTTAATTCTAAATCATTCAGTGTTCCCATGTTCTGTTCGAACAATTGCCTCTTGGTCCAGGTACAGATTCCTCATGAGCACAATTAACTGTTCTGGAGTACTCATACTTCGCAATGTTGCCCATAGCTTGTCATGATCCACACAATCGAAAGCCTTTGCATAGTCAATAAAGCACAGGTAAACATCTTTCTGATATTCTTTGCTTTCAGCCAAGATCCATCGGAAATCAGCAATGATATCACTTGTTGCATGGCATCTTCTGGATCTGGCTTGAACTTCTGGAGGTTCAATATATGTCAATATATGCTTGCAGCCATTTCTGTTTTACCTTTAGTAAAACTTTATTTGCACTGGATATCAAATAAATTGTCTGATGATTTCTGTATTCCATTGGGTCACCTTTCTTTGGAATGGGCACAAATACGGATCCCTTCCAATCAATCCGCAAGATAGTTGTCTTCCAAATTTCTTGGCAAAGATGAGTGAATGCCTCCAGTGCTGCTTCACTTTCTGGAAAGATTTCAATTTTTATACCATCAATTCCTAGTGCCTTGTTCTTTGACAATGACTTCAAGGCACGTTGGAATTTTTCCTTCAGTATGACTGGCTCTTGATCATATGCTAACTCTTGAAAACTTTGAACATAAACCATTTCCTTTGGTACAATGTCTCTGTTTATTCTTTCGATCTTCATTGGCTGCGTTCAGCATCATGCAATATATTTGCCCAGAGAATCCTTTAGTAATGAAAGCCAAGGCTTGAATTTATTTTTCAGTTCCCCCAGCTTGAGAAATGCTGATCATGTTCTTCCTTTTTGGTATTCTGATTCCAGATCTTGGCACATTTTGTTGTAATATTGACTTTGTCTTCTCGAGCTGACCTTTGAAATCTTCTGTTCAGCTCTTGTACATCCTCATTTCTTCCATTTGCTTTAGCATCTCTATGCTGGAGAGCAAGTTTCAGTGTCTCATCTGATTTCCAATTTGATATTTTCCTTCTTTCTTGTGTTCTTAATGACTTACTACTTTCTTCATGTATGATGTTCTTGATGTCATCTCACAATACTTCTTGTCTTCAGGCTTTAGTGTGTTATGTATCAAATCTGTTCTTCAGATGACCTCTAAATTCAGATGCGCTATATTCAAGGTCATATTCTGACTCTTGTGGACTTGGTTACATTTTCTTCAGCTGGAGTTTCAATTTTCTTATGAGCAATTGATGGTCTGTTCCACAATCTGCTCCTGGCCTTGTTTTGACTGATGATGTAGAGCTTTTCCATCATCTCGTTCCACAGATGTAGTCAATTGGATTTCTGTGTATTCCATCTGGTAAGGTCCATGTGTCTCTTATGCTGTCTTAAGAAGGTATTTGAAATGAACAAATCATTAATTTTTCAGAATTTTATCATGCGACCTCCAGCATCATTTCTATCACCAAGGCCATATTTTCCAACTACTGATCCTTCCTCTTTGTTCCCAACTTTTGCATTCCAATCACCAGAAATGATTAATACATCTTTATTGCATGTTTGATCAATTTCAGATTGAAGAAGTTGGTAGAATTCTCCTATTTCATCTTCACTGGCTTTAGTGCTTGGTGCGTGAATTTGAATAATAGTGGTATTAACTGGCCTTCCTTGTAGGCGCAAGGATATTATCCTATCACAGACAGCATTGTACCTCATGACTGATCTGGATATGTTCTTTTTGACAAGGAATATAACACCATTCCTCTTCAATTTGTCATTCCTGGCATAGAAAACCTTGTGGTTGTCAGATGCAAAATGGCCAATACCAGTCCATTTCAGCTCAGTAATGCCGAAGATATCAATGTTTATTCATTCTATTTCATTTTTGACAATTTCCAAGTTTTCCAGATTCATGCTTCGTACATTCCATGTTCTGATCATTAATGGATGTTTACAGCTGTTTCACTTCATTTTGAGTTGTGCCCCATCAGCAAATCAAGGTCCCACAGGCTTTACTCCATTCACATCATCACAGTCAATTTTACTTTGAGAAGGCAGCTTTTCCCTATTTGCATTTGAGTGTCTTCCAACCTGAGGGGCTCATTTTCCTGCACTCTGACAGTGCTTCTCTGCTATTTAAGGTCTCCAGTGATTCAATATTTGGAATTAGTCCATCAGTCATTTTTCCTAGTCTGTCTTCTTCTAGAAGCTCATCTGAAACCTGTCCACCATGGGTGACCCTGCTGGTACTTAAAATACCTGTGATGAGTCATTAGAGGCAGGGCTTGATGGCAGATAGGGTAGAGGTGCCGTGAAGTTTTCATCAGCATACCACAGAATACCAGATGCAGCGGGTTCAGGGAAGAGCTCCAAAACTCTGAACCACATAGGTAGGAATATTTTTTAAAGTTTGAAGGCTTATAGCTAGTGGAACTTGTAGGGGATGTAAGACATACCATACTTTAGAATCTGCCGGGTGCAGCAGCCCAGAGCCAGCAACTTGGAGGAGACCAAACAATGGGACCAGGCGGGGAAGCAAGCAGACCGCCAGGAATTAATGATGGCAGGAATCTCGGAGCAAAGGTGAAAATATTATATTATCTGTTTGGTTTTGCTTTTTTTTTTTTTTTTTTTTTTTTTTTTTTTTGGTATCTGTTCATTGGTTGTCTGGGCACCTCCATTCTGGTGACTAGAGGAGGTGCCTGATCCAGTGTACACCCCCGACCCCAAGCACTGGAGGGTTCTTTCACCAAGCATGCACACAAATCCTCTTAGCAGTTGGAGGCACTTACTTTTCTTGCTGGTTGAGTGCCTGGGAGTAGATTCCGGCTCCTAGTGACCCTGCACTGGATTTCTGAGGTTGTGAATCTTCTCCGGAGGACAGGGCCTCATCTTTCTCCTGCGGAAAACAGGTGGTTTAGAGCTGCCAGCTTTGGGATTGGTGGCCCAATTCGTAATCACTATGCTACAAACAGGCAGCTTAAAATGGCCACAACTGGCCCTGAACTGTTTATTAAAAGGGAAAAGGACAGAATAGGGTAAGGAGAGGGAGAGTTTAATAACAAAACAAGCCCAAAACTAAATTCTGAGGTACAGCTTAACAATGAACAGTGGCATCTTGAAATTTATCAGACAGCCTTGAAGGCAAGAAGCTGAAAGAGAACATTAAAGGCATACTCAATAGGCTACGGATTTCTTTGTTTCTTTTTTCTTTCTCCTCTCCTTTTCTTATGATTAGTGATTATAGACTACAGTATCCAATCTGGGTTTTTTTGTTGTTGTTATTGTTGTTGATTTTTTTGTATTTTTAGTTTCTTGTTTTGTTTTGTTTTTTTTCCTTGCTTTTTGCTGTTGCTGTTTTGTTTTGTTTGCCCTTTAGTTCTCTCTCTATACTACCCAAGAATAGATAGCAATTGCTGCCATACAGTTAACATACAAACACATGCTATAAAGCCCCACAGTCCAGATAAGAACCAATACAAACTGCCATACACCAGGGAAGAAGACAACATGTGTGAAAGTTACTCAGAGTTAAGTAATAAGAAGAGTGAAAAGGGAATCCTACATCCTGATCACATCTACCTGGAGGCAATCAGAAAGCATAAAAAATACCAAAACACACACCCAATTAAGTAATAAGGCCACAGCTAAACAATAAACATGTACAAAAAGCAAAAACAGATGACCATATCAACACACGTCCAGAAACAAGATAAAATGTCTGAGACATATGACCTAAAGGTAGACCTGGACTCCATTCTGGAAGGAGGGCAGACCTTGGAAATGCCTGAGAAGGAATTCATAAAAATGCTTATAAAATGTTTCAAACACTTTACAATGGAGTTGAGAAAAATAAGGAAGTCAGGAAAGTGTTACAGGAACAATCAAATAAGATAGATACAACTTTGGAAATAATTAAAAACCTACAATAAAGGTTCAAATGATCAATAATAGAATATTAGAAATAGACAATACACTGAAAGGGCAAAAGAGTAGAGACTAGAAGAGATGGAAGGCAGAATTAGTGAACTGGAGGACAAATCTTTTAATACCACTAAGATAAAAGAAAAAGCAGAAAAAAGGATTTAAAAAAAAAAAAAATCCAAAGAAGGTCTAAGATTCATGTTGGACAACATGAAGAGTAATAACTTAAGAATTATCAGCATTCCAGAACAAGAAGAATCACACAAGTTCACAGAAGAGATTGTTGAGGAGCTTCTGGAAGAAAATTTTTCTAACATCCTGAAAAGTGAAAAGATAAACATTCAAGAAGCTCAAAAAACCTCAGGAAGGATAGACCCCAAAAGAAAATCACCAACACATATCATAATTATTGTTGTTGTTAAGTGCCATTGAGTTAATTCTGACCCATAGTGACCCTGTATAGCATTTCCAAGGAACTGGTGGTGAGCTTGAACCACTGACCTTGCAGTTCAAACAACTTTGCAGTCTGACACGTTAGCCCACATTGCCACACTGGGACTCCTTAAACTCTCCAAAATCCAAGATAAGGAGACAGTCCTGAACGCGACTAGGAAAAAGAGAAGCATTACATACTAAGGCAAGCAAGTCAGATTAAACTCGATGTCTCAGCAGAAACCATGAAGGCAAGAAGGCAATGGAGGTCTCCCTATATATATATAAAACCCTGAAATAAAATAAAACAAAACAAAACTGTCAACCAAGAATCTTTTATCCAGCAAAGCTATCAATCAAATATGATGGTGTAATCAGAACATTCCAGGATAAACAGAAGCTAAGGGATTTTGCCAAAGCAAACCCTCCAAAACAAAACATCCTAAAGAGAGTTGGGTGGACTGAGAACCAACAAGAACAGACAACAGCCAGAGACTGACATACGTGGCAACGCCTCCCAGAACTAAATCGACAGATGGAAGAGCCCAGAACAGAACCAAACTATACGAATAAACTCAGAGAATCTAGGAGGTCAGTCTATGATCAAAACAATTACAATGTGAAGGAAGGCAAACATGTAGGAACAGAGATCCAGATTTTGAGTAGGTCAGGTAGATTACAGGATAAAATAGTATGCACTAAATGGAGGGAAAAGTTAATGGAATGTAAAATGACCTCAAAGAAAATAAACACTTCACAACATACCAAGAAAATGAAAATCCAAGAAGAACATTGAAACATTAAAACTATGAGGAAACTCACAAGAAAGAACACAAAAAGCATGAATTTAGCAAAGGAAGACACACAGAACAAAGAAAGCGATACCACAAAAAAAACAAAAAAAAACAAAAAAAACACATAATAGCAACAATTAATCTATACCTATTGATAATTACACTGAATGTAAATGGATTGAATGCACCAGTTAAGAGACAGAGGGGTGGCAGAATGAATAAGAAAACAAGATCATTCAATAAACTGTCTGCAAGAGACACATCTTACACAGAGACAAAAACAGATTAAGTCAAAGGATAGAAAAAACTATACCAAGCTAATTGCAATTAAAAAATGAACAGGAGTGGCAGTACTGTTCTGATACAATAAAATACCTGTGGCATAGCTTCCAGAATCATAGGACCTCACAAGCCACCACAGTACAACAAACTGACAGTAAACTACACTATTTTCAGATTCAAAATGGACAATACC
>NW_006408519.1:14395477-14396387 GCF_000296735.1 Chrysochloris asiatica | reverse complement strand
GGCACTTAACAACAACAACAAATATTTGACAAAGTTATGTTGGTATTCATAAGGTTTTAATTTTATAACCATTTAAAAATAGTCTGCCTCTCCTTTCCAGTCTGTCTTAGTCTGAGTGCTCCGCTGAAACCTGTCCACCATGGATGACACTGCTGGTGTTTAAAATATTGCTTAAATAGCTTCACACAAGCAATACACAAGCCACCACAGTAACACAAACTGTCAGACTAGTGGTGGAAGATTGTAGCTTCTTCCAATCAATTCAGTAATCAAATGAATGAAGAACAAGGTAATTTCAATAAGCTCTGGACTCCAATTTCTTCTTTATTATTCCCATCCCCAGTTGTAGTTCCTAACTATTTATTAACATAATAGTTCATAAATAGTTATGAACATAATTCATATTGTTTGGCCCTTGCTCCTGTTTGGATCCTGATGGTTTAAGTATGAAAAGAAGAATGCATGTAAAACAATACACATGATATAATTCCATTTTCTTAGAGTATTTGGAGTCTTGGTGTGGCACTGTGGGATAAACACTGGACAAATAGATCGACTTGAACCACAAAGTCGGTGCATCAAACTCATCAACCATTCCTTGGAATCCCTATACAGAGTCTCTATGAGTCAGACCGACTTGAAGGCACTTAACAATAACAAAGCCTGTATTTATAGGGTTTTTTGTGTGTACTAAGAATAGAGATAAGAAGGGTGATACTTTGCTGTGTTTCACTGAAATTAATATACATTAGAAAGAGAAAAAGAGAAATGCTGATATCCTCCTAAAAGGGTATTTACAGCTTTCTAATACTAGCTGCTCCATGGGAGAAAGATGAGGCGTTCTTCTCCCATAAAGATTAACAACCTTGGAAACCTTGTGCAGGGTCGCTATAAGTTGGAACAGACTCCA
>NW_006408519.1:14393732-14395306 GCF_000296735.1 Chrysochloris asiatica | reverse complement strand
TGTACTATTTTTATAATCAGGAAAATAGTATGATATTTTCATTTTGAAAACCAAAAAAATTTTTGATATAATTTTACTAACATTATTATTACATTTAACTCAGATTCTGACACATTTGTGAATATTTAAAACCATTCTGCCATAGTGTTAATTTCTGTGAAGAAAAGGATGCAGAGACAAAATTTTTTTAACCAGAAATTAGTGCACGGTCATACTGTGAACTATATATGCTGGATCCTTATGCTATGTGCATAATTTGTTGAAAGGAGCAAAAAAAAAAGCACATATATTTGTTATAGAAATAATTTTCCTTTCAGTGCCAAGTACACACTCTTAAACACACACACAAATGGGCTTAAAAGTGTAAGGATAAAATGAATGAAATACTTATGGGACTTTTTTCTATGAACTTTTGAAGTCTTTTCATATTTACAAACTTGGGTGTTTGCCTACAAAAATCTAAGTACAGGGAGGAAGGGCTTGATGGCAGGTTTTGTTGTTGTTGTTAAGTGCCGTCGAGTCGGTTCCGACCCATAGCGACCCTGTACAGGGTTTCCGAGGGTGTAAATCAGGTAGTGTACAGCTATAGTGAAGTTTGCTGTTAGCAATACCACAGAATACCAGGCAAAGCAGGTTCAGGGCACATCTCAAAAACTCTGAACCACACAGGTAGGATGATTTTAAAAGTTTGAAGGCTTATAGCTAGTGGAATGTGTAGCGGAAGTAAGAAACTGTGTACTTTTGAACCTGCAGGGTGTGGTGGCCCAGAGCCTACAACTTGGGTGAGACCAACTGGCAAGACCAAGTGGGGTAACAGACCCGCCACAGAATAACATTGCAGGAACCTCAGAGCAATGGTGGACAATACACTTTGTCTGGTTTGCTTTGTTCAGATTTTCCTTTTTGTCGGTATCTGTTCATTGGCCACCCACTGTTTTTATACCTCCATTCTGGTGACTAGAGGGGGTGCCTCAGCGAGTGGACACCCTAACCCCCACCACTGGTGGTTTCTTCTGCCACACATGTGCACAGATACTCTCAGCCTAAGAGCAGGCCCTGAACTATTTTTTATTAGGGGAAAGGCTAGAACAAGGGGTGTGGAGGAAAGAGAGTTAAAAAACAAAACAGACCAAACATTAAATTAAATCCTGAGGTAAAGGAGCTCTGGTAGCGTAGTAGTTATGAATCGGGCTGCAAACCTCAGGGTCAGTAGTTGGAAACTACCAGCCGCTCCGCTGGAGAAAGATGAGGCTTTCTGCTCCCGTAAAGATTTACAGCCTTGGAAACCCTGTACAGGGTCGCTATGAGTCGGAACCGACTCCATAGCACATAACCAACACCACCATAGATACTTATTTGTGTATACAAAGAAATTTAGAAGACAGCTACCTGGCCAAAACCATGGTATTTTCAATTGCTTCAGACGCACGTGAAAGTTATACAATGAATAAGGAAGATGACAGAATGATCAATATATTTGAATTATGGTGTTGGAGAAGAATGCTGAAAACACCATGGACTGGCAGAAGAACAAACAAATTATTCTGGGAGGATGTGAAGCAAGAATGCTCCTT
>NW_006408519.1:14388623-14393517 GCF_000296735.1 Chrysochloris asiatica | reverse complement strand
GGCCACAGATAAACACTAAATATGTCCAAGAAGCAAAAGCAGATGACCATATCGGCACGTGTCCAGAAACAAAATAGAATGTCTGAGACTAACAACCCAGAAGTAAACCTGGACTCCATCTGGAAGGATGGCAGGCCTTGGAAATGCCTGAGAAGAAATTCAGAAAAATGATTACAGCATCAAAAATACAGGCACATACATCAATACAAAAAGGTCGATTTTGTATTTCTTTCACTTAGTTTTTCATGTTTTTCTTTGATTTTAACTATCATTTCTGGATCAGAATCAATATAATACTTTTGCTAATTTTCTTAAGTCACGTTGCATTAAATACATGCATTCTTTTCAAACTAACACAGAGATCTCTAGCCTATATTTTCTTTTTAGTTACTGAATTTATTTTTCAAACCTTTTCTTCTGTCTGTAATTATGGTGTTCTCCCCATAGCCTTCAATTCCACTATGTTTGTGGGTAAAACAAATAGTGTTTCATATATTGTTGGCTCAATCCCACTATGACTCAGGAAACAGTTTATGTTGCCAAGCACCTACATTTCATTCAAATCTGAGTAATAGAATCCTTTTTCAATAATTAATGTATATTTTAAATATATACTTTATTACTGTTCTTAAAAGAAAATCTGTCAAAAGCCCAGTATTTCATTTTAGGAAAGTTATCATATAAATAGATATCATTAACATTTTTCTAACAGATTTTTTTTTTCTCAACATATACCTTGCTAATTATAATTATCCAAAAATGTTCTCATATGAGCTTTCATCACTCTACTGTATTTAACTACTGAACTGTAGCACATTGTCCCTCGATAGTAATTTTCTGACTTGCCAGTTTTTATTTTAAATTTACCTCAAAGGACGAGCACATTTTATTTGATCTTTTTAAGGATCTGTATGTGCATGTGTTTAGTAGCCATGTTTCTTGATTATACACTGTTGTTGCTGTTATGTGGTGTCCTGTCAGGTCCAACTCTTAGGGACCCTGTGTAGGGTTTCTAAAGGAGCAACTAGTGGGTTTGAACTGCTGAGTTTGTGGTTTGCAGTCCAGTGCTGATCCTAAAGTGTCTCACCATTAACTGACCTGAAAGGAAGTGTTTTTCTTTTTTTTTTTTTCTACCCCTCTTTATGCTTAACACAAAAGGTTAAGGCTTTTCTAAATTAATATAATGAAACAATACAAAAGAAGGATTAGAAATAAAATCACACACTTTCAATACTCAGAATAAGAAAATTGCATTCAGCTAGATTTTAAAGCACTTTTCATATAAATCATATTCACATATCTTCAAAACGCCTACTCCTTCTTTTCACCTACATTGTTCTGAACTTATTAATACTAGTTATGAATGGTGGTGAAGAATTACATTTCAAAACCTTACTGAATAATATGTTGAAATAAATTGCATGTTCTGTCAGGAATAAAAGCTACTTGTTTTTATAACACCGACTAAACTTAAAAAAATTTAGTCCTGTCAGTTCAACACTAGAGCAATATAAGGCATCTCAAAAAAAAAATGTTGGTTTTGAGTCACTTCAGACTCTTGGAGACCCTATGTGTGTCAAAGTATAACTGGACACCATTGGATTTTCAATTTGGAAGTATGTTGCTGTTTTTATTCTGAGGTGCTTCTGGATGAACTCAAACCTCCAACTTTTTGATCAGATGCTTAACACATCAAATACTATCCCCCTCAAAACCAAACCTACTGCCGAGTCATCAGTTCTGAATCATAGCTGTCCTACGTGTTTCCAAGACTGTAATTATTTAAGGGAGCAGACAACCTCATATTTCTACCTAGAACTGCTGGTCAGTTTGAACTGATGACCTTGAGTTTAGTAGTCCAATGCCTAACACATATCTGCATCTTGAAAAGATTTTGTGAATGTAGAGCAATCTACATCAGTTCCAGGTCCTAAGTGTGAGACATTAGTTTCCTAAAGATAGTGGGAACTTGTGAAATGAAACGAACTTAGGTTTTCATTAAAATTAATGGGCTGTTGTGTTCATGGATCTTTCAGGAATCGGAAGTGAGAGAGAATTAGGAGTAGAAGACATTTATTGAGGGGTAACACCCGCGAAAGATAAAAGAGAGATTTGTAAGACTGGACAGGAAAAGCCTTTGTTTTGTGTGCTACAGAGTGGTAATTTTGCAGAATAAGCACTGAACTGTGAACCACAAGGTTGGTGGTTCGAGCCCACCAGCCACTTTTTAGGAGAAAGATGTCTTCCTGCAAAGATTTACAGCCTTGGGAATTCTATGAAGGTTCACTGTGAGTCAGATTTGATTTAATGATACATAATAACAACAAAAAACAGAATTCATAACTATGAAGGTAAATAATGGGAAAATACAGAATTGGACACACAGTTATAGTCTTACATCACTAGGCAGTCATGACAAATTTTCAGAAACTGAATGGGGAACTCAGACTGAAGTTAGCCCTTTAGAGTAGTCCTGCATTAAGCAGAAATACTCAGGTCCGGAGTACTACTGTGGCACTGTAAGATAAGCACTTGACTGTTCAAACTCACCATCCACTCCTTGAAAACGCCATACAGTGTCATTATCAATCAGAACCAACAAGATGGCATTTTGACACAACAACAACAATAATCACTCCACTATTGTGTTATTGAATTAATTCAGGTCATTGGCAATCTACTTGCAAAACTCAGCCAATGAAAGTAGCGGGTTTATTTATTTATTTATTTATTTTTCTTGACTGAAGTCTGAACAATATTGGTCAATGATTGACGTAGTCCAGGTCTTCAATTGCACAGACTCACTTTTTTTTTTTTTTTTAATTTTTTTATTGTGAATTGAGTGAAAGTTTATAAGACAGATCATCAGTTTTACACTCAACAAATCATATATTTTACTTCATTACAATGGTTATATAATCCCCTCCACGTACCCTCAGTCACCTGTATTTTTCTATTTTTTTTTTAAAACACTCAGGCATATATAATAATTTAAATTACCAAAAGGCTCATTCTGCAAGTCAGCCTCCTGGTTGCCAACTCTCAGTCCCTCCCCTTACATGAACCTGGAGTCCTCAGATGCTCCCTCTCTCCATGTCCCCATCTCTGCCTCCATCTCTGGTGTTGCTGTCTCTCTGGATAACGTCTCGCATTCAGCTTGTGCTCTTCTCCCTTGATGGTCCTAGGATCCTCTGTTTCTGGATTGTAAGATTAACTATTCCCCCATTTTTGTTACAAAACTTCTACCTTTACAATTATGACAGCCACAATTAGTCATGATAATTACTCACAACTGAATCATAAGAATATTATTCACATCTCTTTTACCAGATCCATTTAGATAAGATGAAAACTATTCAGTAGGGACTCTATCCGCCCCCCAACTCACTCTTAAACTAAACTCCTTCTTGAACTCCCTTGTAAGTAAGTCACTTTGTGCCTTTATCACCCCCTCATTTTAGATAGCCAATGTCTAAATTGCCAGTCCCTATCTAACCTGTGTAGAGAAGGGATGGGATTGATATTTGATGTGAAGACTCCTTCCCTGTCTGTTGGTATTTTGAGCTACTACCTCCATGATTGTAGGTCAAGTTCTTCAAATTGTAGCAATTTACCCTTGTTTCCTTTATGTTTTTTGGGGGTTTTTTTTTTTAATCTTCCTCTAGGTGAGTTCTGATTATCAAGCCACTGAGGCTAGGTCAAATGGGTACTATCTACAAGTTTGGGTGTTCTTGTGCATCTACCCTCACTCCATATCAGCTGGATGCTTCACTCTCAGCTCTAGCCCTGTGGGCTCAGGTGTCCCCAGGTTTCAACACACTTGGGACCAACCAGCACTTCCTCTTCTTTCTCTCATCTCCAGGTCAACGGGAGTCTATAGAACATGGTTAAACTCATCCCATCTCTTAATTGCTGCCTTTCCCCCTCTTTCATTCTCCAGTATACCAATGACCAATGTGGTGCCAGCCAGATTACATGCCTGCTCATTTGTTCCCTTTGAGTTTCACCCTTAGAGGGGGGGTTTGTCCTGAAGGGACTTGATTGCTTGCCTTGATGGCTTGCTTATTATTGTAATAGCCAATAATACAACTTGCTTATTATTGTAATAGCCAATAATACTGCCATTTTTGTTTTGGGTTTTTCCTGCTGATATTTCTTTGAAGATGTATCTTCTGTCACTCTAGCTGTTCCAGGCTAGTCTGCCCTTCCTTTCTGGCGGGACTGTCCCACCTCAGAAGGTTCTGGATGGGGCTCAGGATTTCACCTAAGGTCCTATACACTGAAAAGGCTCCACAGGAGAACTATTTCATTGGGCAAGTTCTAGAATCCATTTTAGGTATTCCAATCAGTTATAGGCTGAAGATGGGCTTACAAGCTTTCTGTATTCATGTTTTCTGACATTCCTTTCTATTCCAACCAAGTGTCTATTTTACAATAGTAGGCAAGGGAAACCAAAATTCATAAGACAGTCAAGCATCTTAGTACTAATTCCCCTTTTCAGGGTATGCCTCAATCCCTGTATCACAAAGCATTGTTGTTGCAAGGTTAAACATTCATCCATCACTATTTTCCTCTGTCCCATTTGGCCCATGCAAACCGCAGACTCACTTTTGCCTACATGTGTTGTCACCTCTCTTTGGAATGGACACAAATACGTATCTCTTCCAATCAGTTGGCCAGATAGTTGGTAGAGATGAGTGAGTGCCTCCTGTGCCACATCACTTTCTTGAAAGATTTCAATTTTTATTCCTTCAATTCCTGGTGCCTTGTTCTTTGCCAATTCCTTCAATGCACCTTGGACTTCCTCTTTCAGTATCATTGACTCTTGATCATATGCTACCTCTTGAAATGAATGAATGCTAACCACTTCCTTTTGATACAGTGACTCTGTGTA
>NW_006408519.1:14386484-14387880 GCF_000296735.1 Chrysochloris asiatica | reverse complement strand
TTTTTTTTTTTTTTGGATCCAAAATCAACACTCACAGAATCAGTAATCAGGGAATCAAAATGCATATTTTGTTAACCGAATCTGCTATAAAAGACCTCCTCAAAGTGTTCAAGAACAATGATAGTTTGAGGACTAAGATGCGCTTGACCCAAGCCATGGTATTTTCTATCATCTCACATGCATGTGAAAGTTAGACAAATAATAAGAAATATAGGAGAAGAAACAATGCATTTAGTTTATGGTGTTGAAACAGAATATTGAAAGTACCATGGGTTGCCAGAAGAACAAACAAATCTGTCTTGGAAGAAGTATATTCAGAATGCTTCTTACAAGCAAGGATAGTGAGACTTATCTTCTGTTCTTTGGATGTTGCCAAGATGGGCAGTCCATGGAGAAGGTCATCATGCTTGGTAAAGTGTAGGGTCAGCAAAAAAGAGGAAGATCCTCAATGAGGTATATTTACACAGTAGCAGCAACAATGGGTTTGACCATAACAGCAATTTTGAGCATGATGCAGGATGGGGCAGGATTTCATTCTGTTGTATATAGGATTGTTATGAGTTAGAACTCACTTAATGGCACCTAACAACAATACAGCAAGATTTGTTAACCTAGGAATCTAAAGCTGCGTGCCTTCAGGCAGAGATTTGCGGTAAAGTGGTATACCCTGTGAGCATTTATCAGAAATCATTTAAGCTCATTTAGAGTTTTGTAACTTTGCCCAGGCAGAAAAAAGTCTGCCTGTGGGCAAGGTAAAGAGAAGATATCCTAACTGGAAGAACTGTGCCCTGAATATTTCTGACTCTGATTTGTAATCTGGTAACTTCCTTAATTAACCCCATAGCTGAGCATGCTGCTTGAGATCTTTGTGGCTATTGCAATGAATAATGGAACCCAGCTAAGTAGAGTGTTATGGGAGGGATAGTTTCTGTTTTTCTGTTTTTGTTTTTTTCAGCAAATGTACATATGTCTTCTTGGAAGATATTCCCTCCAAGAAGGCAAGTCAGCTGCACTCACAGAGGCCATTCTAATGCTCTCTCAAGCAAGTTGTTCCTTGATGGTATAATATAAGATAAAGCAGTGGATTCCAATGCCATTGCTAAACCTCCTTGCTATAGAATGGGTTCCCTAGCTAGGTGCTATATTTTTGAATAATACATAACTATATATTTTAATGTGCTTTTCTAATATCATGGATGTCGAAGTACACTTAAGTGGCTGGGGAGGTGATAAAAGCTTACTCACAAGGTGAAATTTGAGTATAGAAAAGATAGACGTATCCAATTCTAATGATAGAAATGAAGAAGCATGTTTAGAGAAGTAGATGATAGTGCAAAGATATACATGGCAAAGTAGGGCATATCTTTTTATTTTTTTTATTTATAAAGCTTTTATC
>NW_006408519.1:14383185-14385367 GCF_000296735.1 Chrysochloris asiatica | reverse complement strand
CCTCTTCTCTCTTTCATCTTCAGGTCGTGGAAGTCTGTGGAACATGGTCAAACTCAGTCCATATCTTCATTGCTACCTTTCCCACTCACCAGTAGACCAATGTGGTTGCCAGAAAGCTTAAATGCCTGTTTGTGTGTTTCCTTTGAGTTTCTGTCTTATAGTGGGGTTTGTCCTGAAGGGACTTGATTACTTGCCTTGATGGCTTCCTGGTGAACAACTTGCTTGTACTTATAATAGCCAATTAGACTGCTATTTTTTGTTTTCAATTTTTCCTGCTGGTCTTTCTTTCAAGAACTATCTTCTGTTCCTCTGGCCACTTCAGGCTGGTCTACATGTGCTTTCAATTGGGAATATTCCACCTCAGAAGGTTCTGGGTGGGACTCAGGATTCCGTCTAATGTCTTATACACTATAAAGTGTCCTCAAGAAGCCTGCTTCACTGGGGACGTTCTAGAACCCTTTGTAGGTATTCCAATCAGTTATAGCCTGAAGATGGTCTAACAAGTTTTCTGTAGTCATGTTTCTCAATATTCCTTTCTATCCCACTCATGTGTCTATTTTACAGGACTAGTCAAGGGAAGCCACCATTCATAAGACAGTAAAGTATCTTAACATTATTTTAAAGTAGGACATATCTTAGAGAACACTGACTCCCAGTTTCCTTGGATTCTAAGAGCTGCTGTACAAAAAAAACTACCAACACCTTCATTGTCAGATTGAGGAAATTTAAGTGACAGCAGCATGTTTTCACAAGAAACATTGTAAATCAGGCATTTTAGCTACAAATATACAATCTGAGGTTGAGTTTGTTTTAAAATTCTCTCTTAAAAAAAGATTTAGCTGCTTTTTAAACACAAATTGTAATTTAATGAAGAGTGCATGTTATGAACATATAACTGAGACATTCTAGATACATAAAGAACTATGATGTCCCTTCACTTTGGAACTTAAAAGCCATGAACGACAGTAAGTGCCAGATCTTGGAACTAAATCACAGGAGAGAGATAGAGAAGATAATAAAGCTAGTACTATTTATTTTTAGACAGGGTATAATATTAGCAATAATAATAAAAACACAGAGAGATTATTTATCAGGGAAAAAAACCTAAGAACTTCTATGAATTAAATTCTTTGAGTGAGAATTAAATATTTAACACCATTGCTCTATCCTGTTAGAGTCTAAGTAAGCCCCAATGGTGCAGTGGTAAAAACACTCAGCTGCTAGCTGAAAGATTAGTGGTTGGAATCCACCAGGAAAAAATGTGGCAGTCTGCTTCATAAAAATCATATCCTTATAAACCCTATGGGGCTGTTTCACTGTCTTTTAACGTCATGACGAATCAGACATGATGGTTGTGGGGTACAGTGTTTGGTTAGAGTTTAACTGCTTACTAATTTCAAAATATAATGTTCACAAAAAATTGTTAAACTTTATAATGTATTGGAGGTAATATCAAAAAATGAAAAAGATTTCGGTCTATGTAAAGAGGAGAATAGGACGAAATTCAAAGAAGAATGTGTTCATAAGTTTGTTAGTGATAACACAAAACTTAATTGTAGAATTCTAAAACTTTGTGCCACTGCTCCAAAGATAATACACTATTTCTTTTGAAATAGAATCATTATGACTTTGTTTATACATTCATGATTGAAATAAACCCTATCAATTTGCTTCTACTAGTCAAAGCAGGTACTACTGATAATCTCTGTTGATCTTTCCAAAATACAGACTCTCTGAAAGTAAATGGCCTTGGTTGGCACAGATTGTTTCCTGCTCACTACTAATATAAAGGTTGTTGGTTTGAACCCATCCCATTGGCTTATTGATATCTCGCCATGGAAGAATGGCCAGGTGACCTCTTCTGTGAAGATTACTGCCAAGAAAGTTCTATGAATGAGTTCTACTTTGTAATTCATGGGGCTACCAGGAGTCAGAATTGACTTGCTAACAACAGATGTTTTGTTTTTCCGTTTTGATTTTTTTGCATTTGAAAAGAGAAGTTCCTGGTTGGTAGAAATAGTTAACAGGTTAGATTATTAACAAATAGATCACTATCATATCAATATGGAGAATAAATTGAAGGAAACATAACTTACTCGGTAATTCAAACAAGAAAGGATTAAATTCTAAGCATATATAATAGGATTGCTGTTGTTGTTGTTAAGTGCTGTTGAATTCATTT
>NW_006408519.1:14381316-14382491 GCF_000296735.1 Chrysochloris asiatica | reverse complement strand
TAGAAGAATTAATGCATTTGAGTTGTATGTTGGAGGAGAATATTGAAAGTGTCATGAGCTGTCAAAAGAACCAACAGATCTGTGTTGGAAATAGTGCAGCCAGAGTGCTTCTTGGAGGCCAGGATGGCCAAACTTCATCTCTAATACTCTGGACATATTGTCAGGAGTCTCACCTGCTGCTGGAGAAGAATATCATGTTTGGTAGGGTGGAAGGTCAGAGAAAAAGAGAAAGATCCCCAGTGAGATGGAATGGCAAAGTGGCAGCATCAATGGGCTTAAGCGTGGCAATGATAGTGAGGTTGGCTCAGGATGGGGCAGTGTTTCATTCTGCTGTGCATAAGGTCATTGTGAGTTGGTACCAACTCGATGGCACCTAATAATAACAACTATTTTGAGGATAGCTCTAATACCTTTTTTCTAAACTAAGTGATCTAACCACTCTGTGAGTATTATCAAAAGGCATCAAACATGACCCGGCTTCCAAAGTTCCTATAATCTTATCTTTGTCTGAGTCTTAGTATTGTTACCTTCATATTATGGATTAATCTTAATTTACCTTGACAATATTCATACAAGCAGCACAGATAGATTTAAAAGGGAATTACAGTTCATTATATGATACAGAATTTTCTGGTTTGAATTAGGATTAACAAGTCGTTGGGGTCTCTGTCAAAATTTAATTATAATGCCATCTGTAGCTCTAGCGAATAGAATAAAAATCAGGTTTAAATAATGTGTCACACACATGCATAGAAATCTTCTGTATTATTACCATCTGGAGATATTTTTCATGTAAAAGAGGAACATTTGAATTCTATATATTTATGTTGTATAGTGATTATTTTATGTCTTTAAATACTTGATGTCACATAAAATACATGTCCCACACAAACTCTCTAATATTGTATTCAGCAAAAAAGGGTTATCATTTTCTCATGAAGGTGTTCTGCATGTATGTATATAGCATATATTTTCTATTTTACTTACAGTTTAAAAAATATTTTTCTCTGTTTCTAATTTTTCAGGTATAATATTTGTGAAATTATGAAGGTTTTTGTTGGATATTTTATAGTTGTTGTTTTGCTTTACATTTGTTTGCTTGGCATAAAACTCTTAAAAGTCAATCACGTTTTTTAAAATATACATTTTCTTTAAAAAATGTATATTTAAAAAAA
>NW_006408519.1:14377023-14380526 GCF_000296735.1 Chrysochloris asiatica | reverse complement strand
GTTCTTGAGTTTTTACAATAGTGGTTTAATAAAATATTTGTCCTTTTGTGATTGATTTATTTCACTCAGCATAATAGCCTTCATGATCATCCATTTTATTAGGTGCTTCATATATTCATTATTATTCTTCAGTATTGCATAGGATTTCATTGTGTGTATACACCAATGTTTGTTAATTCACTCTTCTATTGATGGGCATTTAGACTTTCTCTCTTTTTTTGCTATTGTGAATAGAGCTGCAATGGACATCAGTGTACATTGATCTATTCATGTCCTGATTGTTATTTCTTGTGTATATATACAAGTAGAGGGATTGTTGGGTCTGGGTGATGGTAGTTGGTTGTTGTGGAATGTGGTGTTGGTTCTGACTCATAGTGACCCTGTGTAGGATTTCTGAGGCTGTAAATCTTTACAGGAAAAGAAAGCCTCATCTTTGTCCTACAGAAAGGCTGGTCATTTTGAACTACTGATGTTGAGGTTAGCAGCCCTTCATGTAAACATTATGCTATTAGATAAAGTACTTCTAGTTCAAATTTCTGAGGAAGTGCTGCACAGTTTTCCATAGTGGTTGAAGGACTTTACAGTCCCACCAGCAATATAAGAGGGTCCCAGTTTTTCCAAACTCTTGCCAGAATTTGTTCTTTTCTATTTTTTTTTAAAAAAACTTTGCTATTAATGCTGGTGTGAGATGATATTTCACTGTTGTTTTAATTTGCATCTCTCTAATGGCTAATGATTGTGAACTTCATAAGTTTGTTGGCTGACTAAATGTTTTCTTGGTGAGATATCTATTTGTGCACTTTACCCATTTTTTAATTTGGGTTTTTTGTCTTTTTCTTGTAAATGTGTTGTAGTTTTCTATAAATTGTAGAGATTGGTACCTTGTCTGATATTTAGTTGCAAAAAATTTTTGCCAGTATGCTTTTTACTCTTTTGGCATAATCTTTTGGTGCACATACGTGCACATAAGTGTCTTATTTTTTCAGTAGGTCCCAGACATCTATTTTGTCTTCTTATGTTTGTTTGTGTTTAAGTAATGTTTGACAGTGTATTTATGTTTGATTGTGTATTTATTTATGCTATGGATTAGTGCTCCTATATTGGCCCCTATATTTTCATTGATAAACTTTACAGTTATAGATTTAAGATTATGTCCTTTATGCATGTTGAGTTTGTTTTTCTATATGGTGTGAGATATGTATCAGGATTATATCTGTAGGTAGCTTTGGGTAATGTTGACATTTTCACAATGTTAAGTTTTCATTTCTGTGAGCATGCTATAGTCTTCCATTTGTGTAAATCTCTTTTGTTTTCTTGTAGTAGTGTTTTGTAGTTTTCTTTGTATAGGTCTTTTATCTCTGGTTAGATTTATTCCTAAGTATTTCATCTTTGAGGTGGCTATTATAAATGGTGTTGTTTTCCTAATTTCTTTTCAGAGTTGTCTTTAGTAATGTATATGAATATAACTTATTTTTTATGTGGATCTTGTACCTTGCTAATTTGCTGAATCTTTCAATGAGTTCCAATAATTTTCTTGCTGAGTATACTGGATTTTTCTATATGCAGGATTATATCATCTGCAAACAGAGAGCGTTTTACCTCCTATTTTCGAATTGGATGCCTTAAATTTCCCTTTATTGCTTTATAACTCTGGATAAAATTTACAACACAAGTTCAAATAGGAGTGGTGATAAATGGCATCTTTGTCTGGTTCCTGTTCAAAAAGGGGATGCTTTCAGTCTCTCTCCATTGAGGATACTGCTAGCTGTTAGGTATATACATATACACTATTAATTACATTAAGGAATATCCCTCTAACTGCACAGTGTTTTTAACTGTAATGGATGTTGGATTTTGTCAAATGCCTTATCTGCATCAATTTATATGATCATGTGGTTCTTTTCCTTTGTTTTATTTATATAGTGGATTATGTTGATTGTTTTTTTCTAACATTGAAACAACCTTACTTCCCTGGAATGAATGCCACTTAGTCATGATGGTTTTTTTTGTTTTGTTTTGTTTTGTTTTGTTTTTTTGATATGTTGTTGAATTGTATTGGCTAGGGTTATATTGAAAAAGTTTGTATCTATGTTCATGAGGGATATTGGTCTATACTTTCCTTTTTTATGAGATATTTTCCCTTGTTTTTGGTACAAGGGTTATTCTGGTCTCAATAAATGTATTCAAAATTTCTCCATCATTTTCCACGTTCTAGAATAGTTTGGGTAAAATCTTTATGAGCTTTTCTTAGAATATTGGCAAAATTCACCAGTAAAGCAATTTGTGACTGGATATTTTTGTTGGGAGTTGTAAAATTACTGGATCCATTTTTTATTTTGTTTTAGGTCTGTTCAAGTTTTCTACTCCACTCTGTATTAGTTTACGTAGGTCATGTTTTTCTAAAAATGTATCCATTTATTCTAGGTTTTCGAATGTATTGAAGTACAATTCTTCATAATATTGTGTCGTTGCTCTTTTTATTCCCATTGGTTCTGTTGTTATGTCACCCATATCATGTCTTATGCATGTTAATTATATCTTATCCTTCTTTTTGTTTATTTGATTTGCCAATGGTTCATCAATTTTATTAATTCTTTTTAAAAAAACAGTTTCTTGTCTTCCTGATTCAATTTTTTTTCTGTTTTCTAATTCATTTATTTCTGCTCTAATCTTTATTATTCTGGTGATCTTAGGATTGTTTTCTGGTCTTTTCCTGACGGAGATATTGTGTTAATGTGTTGATTTGGTTCTTTCTTCTTTTTGGATATGTGCATTTATTGCTGTAAATTGCCCTCTAAACACTGCTTTTGCTGTGTCTCAGTGGTTTTGACATGTTGTATTTTCATTCTCATTTGAGTCAAGGAATTATTTTCTTTCTTTCTTTCTTTCTTTTTTTTTCTTGCTCTACTGTCCAGTATAGGGTTTCTGAGGAGAAGCTTGTGAGCTTGAACCACCAACCTTGTAGTTCAAACCAACTTTGCAGTCCAAAACATTAACACACAGTGCCACACCAGGCAATTAAAATGAGCAGGAGTGGCAACATTAATTTCAGATAAAAGAGATGTGAAGACAAAAGCCAGCATAAGAGATAAAGTAGGACATTATCTCATAATCAAAGGGTCTAATGAACTACAAGACATAACAATAAGTATCCGTGCTTCCTGTGAAAGAGCCTAAAAATACATAAATCAAACTCTAATAGAATTGAAGAAATAAATAGACAATAACAGTAGGAGATTTTACTACATCACTTTAGATAAAGAACAAAACAATTAGGAAGAAACACAACAGAGACACAGAAGAAGTAAACAAATGATCAATCAACTTGACATCATATGTTTATACAGAGCACTCAGATCAACAACAGCACAATACACACACCAGGACTCTGAATATTGAGTTGTTGTTATTGTTAGGTGCCATCGAGTCAGCACAGCAGAATGAAACATTGTCTGATCATGGGCCAACCTCACTGTTGTTTCCACGCTTGAGCCCATTGATGC
>NW_006408519.1:14364712-14371313 GCF_000296735.1 Chrysochloris asiatica | reverse complement strand
TCTTTCCTGGTTGCATTTTGAGTGACCTCTAACCTGAGGGGCTCATTTTCCAGCACTATATCTGACAGTGTTTGTCTGCTATTCATAAGGTTGTCAGTGACTAAATATTCGTAAGTAATTTGTCACTCCTTCTTCCTAGTTATATATCCTCAAATGTTCTCTGATCTTAGCTGAGCAGGTCATTGCAAAAGACATAGAGCAAAATTGATACTGAAGGTAAGAGGTCAAAGTTATATGATTACACTAACTATCTGTCAAAAATAAAGTTTCTGATAGAATTGCAATCTAGGTAGATTTAAAAATACTTCCAAAATGGCAAATGTGTGTTAACATTTGTTCATTTATTAATCTGTGATTAACTTATTAAACTGAGCTTTATGCAGGTACTGAGGAGACATGTTAAAGAAAATACACATAGTTGCTGGATTCAAGATCATACTATCAAAAGTGAAAGTGCATATGCAATCAATGATAGACAAGACCTGATTAGTTATGAAAACGTGTTACATTTTAAATTAGTCTACCTATTTAAAATTAGTCTACCTATTTAAAATTACCTATTAATCATTTAGGTAAGCCTAAATCATTTGAACATCAGTCATATTTTTTTAAGAAATATACTTTTGTTAATTTAAGAACAAGTTAAGAAAAGCACAGAAATGTGTTTATTACTGCAAAGAAAACTTAGTTAATTTTGTGAATTATTTAATGTCAGGATAAATTCAGGGTGATAATATTACTTACTTGCTTAAAGTTAGGAAATGTGTGTGCCAGGCCTGTATTTTTTCACCATATTTATTCAATATATGAAGAACGTGGCATCAGGTTTGAAGGAAGATTCATGAACAGCCTATGATAGGCAGATGATTCAACCTTGCTTGCTGAAGAAAAAGAGGGCTTAAAATACTTATTGATGAAGATCAAAGACCACAGTCTTCAGTACCGGTTGCACTTAAATATAAAGAAAGCAAATAGCTCCACAACTGGAGCAATAAATTACATCAATATAAATGGAGAAAAGATTGAAATTACCAAAGATTAATTTTCTTGGATCAACCATCAACACTCATGGAGGTAGTAGTCAAGAAATCAAATGATATGTTGTGTTAGGCAAATCTGCTTTACAAGCTCTCTTCAAAGTGTTCAAGAGCAAAGATGTCAGACTGAGGACGAAGGTGTGCCTGACACAAACCATGGATATTTAATAGCCTCATATGCATATGTAAAGTGGACAATGACTAAGGAAACTCACAGATGAAATGATTGAAAGAAGTACAACAATAATGTTCTTTAGAAGCCAGGATGGCCAGACTTCGTTTCTCATACTTCAAACATATTGTCAGAAGCTACCAGTCCTTAGAAAAGGACATCATGCTTGGTAAAGTGGAGGGTCAGTGAAAATGGAGAAAACCTGCAATGAGATGGATTGGTAAAGTCGCAGCAGCAATGGGCTCAAGTGTAACAATGATTGTGAAGTTGACAAAGGACCTGGCAGTATTAAGTTCTGTTGTGCACAAAGTTGCTATGAGTCAGTACTGACTCATGGCACCCAACAACAACAATAGTATTACTTATATGTGATTATTTATATGTGACAAATAGACACACCAGACATTATTTTAGTATGCATTGACAATATACTTATATTATGCCTAATTTATGCAGAAGTAAATTGAGCTCATCTTTCTGTTATCTGTTTAAGTGCAAAACTTTAAAATGTATGACCATGTTACAATTAAAAGTTTAAGAAGCAGAAGAATTTTTCAATATTCTAAATTTATATATATGATGAAAACTAAACTCAAATAGCTTTGATTTTGGCATTATGCCCTAGGCTCATATGAACAAACTCTCATCAGTGCTTCTTAAGTTATTCAAACTAAAAATAGAGTTTTCCTTTGTCGCTAATTTGGGAATTTAATGAATAGTGGATAAACAAGTAGAGAGATAGGGTCATAGCTCAAATTGTATCTACTTTTCACAGAAACATCACAAACCTACAGCTTTTGGAGTCATGTATAAAGCAATTTCTATTCAGGAATTCAAAAGCAATGTCAGCAATTTTCAATTGCCTCATATGCATGTGAAAGTTGAACAATAAATAATGAAGACTGTAGAAGAATCAATGCATCTGAATTATGGTGTTGGAAGAGAATATTAAAAGTACCATATACTGCTAGAAGAACAAACAAGTCTGTGTTGGGAGAAATACAAACAGAATGCTTTCCAGAGTGGCAAAACTTGAGTCTTATACTTCTGACAAGTTAAAAGAAGGGACCAGTGCCTGGAAGAAAATATCATTCATGGCAAAGTGGAGAGTGAGGAAAATCCCCCAGGAGATAGATTGACATAGTCGTAGCAGAAATTGGCTCATATGTAACAATAGTGAGGATGCCTCAAGAAGAGGGATTATTTCACTCTACTGTGCATGGGGTCACTATGAGTTAGATCTGACTCAAGAGCACCAAAAAGAAACAACAACAATGCAAAAGCAAATATAGTCATGCACATAAATTGGAATACCATCAAAGTGAAATAAAGGCCAGTTATACAAGAGAAGTATAATTATTCTCGATAGTTGTTGTTAAGTGCCATTTAACTGGATCCTACTAATAGTGACCCTGTATAGGGTTTTCAAGGAACAGCTGGAGTAAAAACCCAGAAATATTTCTTCCCTGCATCCTTGTTAAGTAGATGCTTTATGAAACTGACCTTGGTAAAATTTTAATGCTACAAATAAAATTATTTCTTAGATTACTTGAGGAATATTTGCTGAGCAAAACTGGGAACCAGCAAAAAAGACATGCAAATGAAGAGTAGAAGGTCAGAGCATTTTACAAATGAGAGTGAAAAAACTGTACATTTAATGTAATAGTCTACACACCTAAATGGTTTAAGTGCAAAAAAGGAAAAAAAAAGTTTGATGTTAACAAATAATTCCATGAGAAATATGGATGTCTTATTTTGTTCCAACAGAAGTTGATTCATGAAGATTGATAAACTCCAAACTGTACAAAGAAATATATAATTATTAAACTAGGTTATTCATTTCAGTTTTGTCATTGAGTTAGCTACAGCTCATAGCAACCTTATGACCAGCAGAATGAAGCACTACCCAGTCCTGTGCCATCCTCAGAATTGTTATGTTTGTGGCCACTATTGCAATTGAGTAAATCCATCTCACAAAGGGTCTTCCCACCAGTGACTCCTCAGAAATCCTATATAGAGTCGCTATGAGTCAGAATTGACTCGACAGCACTAAACAACAACTTTAGTAGGGGCTGGTCCCAATTGTTAACATTTCTAAATCACATGAGACAAAATCTAACCATCATCAATTATCAGCATTCGGACTGTACTTCTTTCAAGGCAGATTCTTTTATTCTTCTGGCAGTCCATTGTATTTTCAATATTCTTCTTAACACCATAATTCAAAGGCATCAAATCTTCTTTGGTCTTCCATATTCTTTACCCAACTTTCACATGCTTATGAGGTGATGGAAAATAACATGGCTTGGGTCAGGCATACCTCACATCCTCTATGTCACATATTTGCTCTTTAACACCTTGAAGAAGATTTTGCAGCAGACTTCCTAATTGTTTGATTTCTTGACTGATGACTTCATGAGTATTGTGATAGTTAAAGATTTGTGTCAACTTGACCAGGCCAGGATTCTTAGTGGGATGGCAGTTATAATGTAGTAATCCCACACAATGAGATCTGCTATCAGCAGCCAATCAATTGAGAAGAATTTTTCACTAGGGTGTGGACATTAGGACAAAGCTAGCTTGCTCTTTCCTGGATCTGTATCCTGCATCTAGCTTGTCACTGACCTCCAATTCATAATTTTCATGAAAAGAAACATCTTGTTGAAATTGTTTAAGAATATGGCAGAAGAATAGAGCACTTTAGGATAAGCACTGGACAGCAAACCAAAAGGTCAGCAGTTCAAACCCACCAGTTGCTCCTCAGAAACCCTATACAAGGTCATTATGAGTCAGGATAAGCTCAACAGCACTTAACAACTTAACATAACATAGAGCTTAAAGATTATCTTGGTGGCAAAAAGGAATTTTTTTTATTTAGGCGAAGAATAACTCAGTCGTTTCATAGAAAAAATACAAATTCAAACTTTGTACGAAATATAGTTTATCTAGTAACATATTTGTAACAGATTTATAAATTTTTATTTATAAATAAATTCCATAACACTGAGACATTTTACCAAGAAAATTAACATATTTGTATTCTTTCTTTAATTTTTATTATTAAGATCTTTATAATCATAATTTTGTTTTGTATCCTCTATATAAAATTATCTACTACTCATCTGCCAGTTCATCATACTCTGGTGACCTGTGTGTTGCTGTGTTGCTTGAAGCCATGCAACCAGTATTTTAAATGCTAGTAGGGTCACCCATAGTGGACAGGTTATATCTGAGCTTCCAGATTAAAAGAGTTTGGGAAGTAGGAGAGACAAGTTACTTCTGAACATCCATATGAATAGCAGTGCAACACTGTCAGATAGCACGAGAATATTGAATTGAATACTGAAACTTCATAAAATGCACTAGAATATTGTCAGATATTATGCTGGAAGATAAAGTCCTCTGGTTGGAAGACACTCAAAGCATGACTGGGAAGAGCTGTCTCCTCAAAGTAGAGCTGAATGGAGCTAAGCTTTCAAGACATTCAGTTGCTGATGGGGTACAAGTCAAAATGAGGAGAAATAGCTGTAAATATCCATTAATAATAGGAACATGGAATGTACTAAATATGAATCTAGGTAAATTGAAGGTTGTCAAAAATGAAATGGAATGTATAAAGATCAATATTCTAGGCATTAGTGAGCGGTATTGGTGATTTTGAATCTGATCATCACATAGTTTATTAAGCTAGGAATGACAAGTTGATAAGGAATAATGCCACAATCTTCATAAAAAATAACATTGGAGGATGTAATTTGAAGTTTAATGCTGTCTGTGATAAGATAATATGCCTACAAGGGAGATCATTTAATACCACTGTTATTCAAATTTATACACCAACAACTAAGTAATGATGAAATTGAAGAATTCTATCAACTTCAGTCTGAAATTGATCAAACCAGCAATCAAGATGAATTAATAATTACTGGGAATGGAATACAAAGGTTGGAAACAAAGAGGAAGGATGAGTAGTTTCAAAATAGGATCTTGGTGATAGAAAAATGCTGGAGATGGAATAATAGAATTTTTCAAGACCAATGACTTATTCATTGAAAATGCTTCTTGTAAACAACATAAAATATGACTATACACACCTGGTGCTGTGGGCTAATGTGTCAGACAGCAAAGTCATTTGAACTGCAAGGTCGATGATTCAAGCTCACTAGCTGCTCCTTAGAAACCCTACACAGAGTTGCTGTGGGTCGGAATCGACTCAACGGCAGTTAACAACAACAATACACACCTACCTCACAAGATGGTCTACATAAAAATCAAATTGACTACAACTATGGGAAGAGATTGTGGAAAAGTTCCATCTCATTAGAAAAAACAGTGCCAGGGACAGACCATCAATTACTTACTTGCAAGTACAAGCTGAAGCTGAAGGAAATTGTAAGAAGTCCATGAAAGCCAAAATATGACCTTAAATGTATCCAACATGAATTTAGAGATCATCTCAACAATAGATTTGATGCATTAGAAACTAATGACTGAAGTGCAGAGAGATTTGGGATGACATCAAGAACATCATACAGGAAGAAAGCAAAAGGTCGTCAGTAAGACAAGAAAGAAGGAAAATACCAAAATGGATGTGGTACCTTGAATTTACTTGATATGCCTTTTCAATCCAACATTTTCTTAATTCCCACTAAGTGATTGAGTAGGACCATGTAAATTAGGTGTACAGAACTCTTAGGCTGGGATGGGTTAGATTTGCCATTGGCTAATTTTAAAAGGAGCCATCTCAGAAGCAGGGACTGATATTTCCAGGACCATCAAGAAGGAATAATATGAGTGAAGCATGAGAGCCCAACATAGAAGAGCAGTGACTGCAGAGGTGATAGTGAATGCTGGCATGGAGAGACAGAGCAGTCTCTAAGTGCATGGACTGAGTAAAACTGAGCGCCTATGGGCAGGAGATTGGCTTGCAGAATGTGCCCTTTGGGCATCCCCAGACTGGCTAAAAGATATTTGTAACATTGAGCAGGACAGAGGCAAGGGACCACATAACTCAGAAGCTGAAGATAAGAGTGAGTTGTGTCTGAAGTATGTAGCAGAGAAGAGGTATTCCTAGTTGGAAAACTGCTGCATTTTGAGTTAGTTTTGATACTGAATTGCAACCTTATAAACCCAGTAATCACGAATATTGTTTTGAGTTCTGTGAGGCTATTGAAATGGATTATTGAACCCATATGAGAAACAGAGAGTGTTTTAGGATGAATGCAAGGAATCAGCCTTGGGCTAATTTTGACTTTGATTCTTTCTCCTTTGTGAAGACAGAGGAAGTTGAATATGGTACCCACATGGGTTTTGCAATGGAAAAAGAGACTCTGAAACTTGCTTTCCTGCATAGAGTTCCTAAAACAAATGGAAGACATGAGGAAATAAATAT
>NW_006408519.1:14362521-14364446 GCF_000296735.1 Chrysochloris asiatica | reverse complement strand
AAAAAAAAAAAAAAAAAAAAAGATGAAAGGGGCAAAGCTTTGCCAGCAACAACATAGAATACCAGATAAAGCATAGAATACCAGATAGGGGATGGTCCCAGAACTTGAAACTACACATAAAGGAATATTTAGAAAGTTTGAAGGCCTACAGCTTGTTCCTAATTCCACCAGCTCAGAGTCAAGAAAGTTTGTTTTCTGATCCACTGTGCCTAGTCGACTCCCAGAGAGGCCATCTTGGGTATGACAGAGTGTAAGAAGAGTCAAAGAAGTGCTCTCACCACAGACTTCTGATGATCTTCAGAGATAAAGATGTGGACTTTCTTTTTTTTTCTCCTTTCTGTGTTCTTTTGTCTCTCACTGTGCACCTCCACTCTGGTGACTAGATGGGATGCCTGAGTGAGTGGACACTGCACTACCTCTGAAGAATTCTAATACACAAGCATACAAATCTGCAAGCAAAAATTTCTGGGTCCAGAATTGCAGAAGTGGAAGAAGCCACCAGGAATTGATTAAAATAGAACAGTCTCCCAGAACTGCCAGAGTTGGCTGAAAAAGGAGCATTAAAGTCATACTCATATTTTTCTACAGATTTTTTATTTATTTATCTTTTTCCATTTTTTCTTTTCCATGATTATAAACGGTAGTACCAAATCTGTTTTTTATTATTGCTTTTTGTTGTTGTTTTGTTTTGTTTTTTGGTCTCCCTTTTACCTTCAGTGGGCTCTTTCTCTCCCTACATTACAGCAACTGTGGTCTTATAGATAAGTTGCTATAAGACTCTGCAAAATCCCACTATCAAGGCAAGAGCCAATACCAGCTGCTATACACCAGATAGACAGCCAACACCTGCTCTAGTTACTCTTAGTTGAATAATAAAAAAGTGAAAAGAGAAGCCCATCTCCTGATCACATCAACCTGAAGACAATTAGAAACCTCAATAAAATATCAACATACATTCATTTAATTACTGAAAACCTAATTATTGAAGATTCCCAAGAAACAATCAAGTATTGTAACACATGTTTGCAAACAGGATAGAGTAACTGACACAAATGAGCTAGATGTAGACCCAGACTTCCCACTGGAAGGAGGGCAGGCCTTGGAACTGCCTGAGAAGGAATTCAGGAAAATTATATTTAAGTGCATCCAAAATCTCCAAAAAGGGTTTGAGAAAAAGAAGTCAGGAAAGTGTTACAAAAAAATGAAATATGATAGATACAGCATTGGAAACAATTCAACACCTGAAAAAAGAGGTCCAAATTATTATTAATAAAATATCAGAAATGGACAACATAGTGCAAGGGCAAAGAAGTAGAATTGCTGAGATGGAAGCCAGAACCAGGGACCTGGAAGACAAATCTTTTAATAATGCTAAGATACAAGAGCAAGCAGTAAAAAATGACAAAAATCTGAAGAAAATCTAAGATACATGTTGGACAACATAAAGAGGAGTAATTTAAGAATGATTGGCAATCCAGAACAGAAAGAATCACACAAGTCCATAGAGGAGATAGTTGTAAAGCTGCTGGAAAAAAAATTTCCTAACATCCTGAAGTTTGAAAAGATAAGCATTCAACAGGCTCAAGGAACCCCAGAAAGGAGAGACCCTAGAATAAAATCACCAAGACATATAATAATCAACCTCTCCATAATCAAAGACAAAGAGAGAATCCTGAAAGCAGCTAGGGAAAAGGGAAGTGTTACTTACAAGGGCAGGCAAATCAGATTAAGCTCTGATCTCTCAGCAGAAACCATGCAGGCAAGAAGGCAATGAGGAGCCATACATAAAGCCTGCTACAAAATGTTCAAGAGCAAACATCTTAGTCTGAGGACTAAGGTTCACCTTATAGTATGTTGAAGATAATAGTTTGAAGGTTAAATCATTAGGCAGAATCTATCACATATATATCATTTAATGTGTGTGT
>NW_006408519.1:14357010-14362421 GCF_000296735.1 Chrysochloris asiatica | reverse complement strand
ATATATATATATATATATAAACTTACACTTACTATACACATTCTCCTCACTTACCATCTTTAGCATTAGCTGACATTTCACATTTACCACAATACTATACAAGCTACTATATGAATACGTTATGCATTATGTTGTACATCTGGCAATAATGAACACAAAGGTAAAGGCAAGAATAGTACTAGCTAGCTTCGATGTATAAGGTTATGTGATATTGTGGCTGGCCTATCATTCTTAATGTTTTGGCAGTTGTATAATGTTGCAATTTTGCAGTTATGCAATGGTATAATCATCCTCTATTTTACACTCTGATGTGGTTATCCTCCATTTTCACATAAAATGAATTTTTGCATAATGACCTGGTCTTGTAGCCTAACCATGTCAGTGAGTAAGTGAGGAGACAGTATATTAATGTTTTACTCAATGTTAATAGGGCTGAGCCAGCTTCAATTGTAGATATGGATAATTTGTAGGAGATAGCTGAGCAACAGAATGAAGAGAAACTGGGTCTTAGAAGGATATAGTACATCATTGGTGTCCAATATACCTGAGCCCTATTAACTATGTATCTGTTTGCAAATAGATAATAGGGGTGAGTTATATTCAATTATAAAGATATAGATAATTTCTAGTAGATGGCTGAGCAACAAAATGAAGAGCAACTGGGTCCATGAAAGAGTTTATATATCAGAGGAACCTATGTGCTATTGTCTGTATTAAATTTTGGAATTGCTCGATTACAGCAGCTTAGCTTTTGTTACCATTAATAGAATTACTATCACAATTTGTTTACTATCATATGTTTATGTGTATATGACTGTTTTTTCAAGGTAGGATATAAAAATATCAAATTGTTAATACTATTTCTTTCTCAGCTGGAAAATTATGTTATGGATGACAGTGTACTTGAATTTTTGACTATATATGTATTTGAAATTCTTGATTTACTTTTAAAATTAAAGATTATCCTTATTCTTATTACATACATACTCATACAACATCATGAAAACAATGTAAAAAGAATGATAAAAAAGTGTGATTACCCCGTTGTCCAATATTTCAAAGAAGCTATCTCATTTAATTTTTGATGACCCCCTATCATTGATATTCAAAATCTCTATATTAACTACAAAGAAATTAAGATTCATAGATTAAACAATTGACTTAAAGTTATTCAACAATATGAACTAAAATATAAACTTGGGTTACTTGAAGTTAGGGCCCATTCTCTTTCACTATGTGTTGAACTTTTAGTTTATTTTAATGATTATTTTCTTAATATTAAATCTATTTTTATGAGGTTCATTACTGAGTCCAATTTCGTGAGAATGTTTTCATTCATACCACCTAACAGATTTATTAAAACATCTCAATTAAATTCTCACCAAGAAGCTCTTGGCATTCTTCTACATCTTAAGAATCCATACCTAAGTATTTGTTTAGTGTTGACACTCAAGAAGTTGACATCTAAGAGCTCTTTAATAAAATAATAAAATAAATATAACTAATAGAATATTACATATATCTTTATTGACATTACTATTATTTCAAAAGATCCAGTTCCAAATCTAAGACTTTCATTATAAAAAGTATTATAAGAGAATGAGGAGTAGTGAATTGCTTTAAAATCTTTGCAATTCTTATCAAACCACTTTTTCCTAAATGGTCTGGGTAAGAGAAGCAGAATAAAGGGCTGATAGCATTATATGATTTATTTGTGAGTGATTGTTAACAGTTCTAACTGTAGTGGTAAAACCTTGGAACTCTAATGGAGGGATTGCTCAATTTATTTTCATATTGGGTATAAAATGAGCTATACTGGAAACAGGAAGGGAGGAGCTCACTAACATCAAGAAGGAATAATCAGGAGTGGAGCACATCCATGGATCGTAAGATGTTAAAACTCCTTGATCCTGAAGACAGAAACCTGTGACACTAAGAGTGGCAGCATCAGAACCAAGAACTGGAGTTTGACATATAGTGGTACATTTCACAATCCATGGAGCAAGTAAAGGTGAATATATTTTATCAGGATACTTGCTTGCAGAGTGACTTGCTCCTAGGCACTTAATTGGGGTAACTAGGTTTGTTGACTCCTAGAGCTAGAATTGAGTGTGTTTGGGCTAAGTATTATGGTGGACTGCCATGCCCTTTAGTCATTTATTGGCAGCACTAAAAGAACTTTTTAACATTCCCTGAGCAGTGGAGAGGCCAGGTCAAGATGTTAAAGTCCAGAAAGAGACTTGCTTTGGGGCATGACCGGGAAGTAGCTATACTGTCCAAAGAATTGTATACTGGACATTACTGATCCTGAATTACAGCCTGCTAACATCTCTAATAAATCCCATGATTGTGAGTATTGTCTGGAAATTCTGTATGGTCATTGAAATGAATTATTGAATTTGGCAGAGATGTAGAGAGTGCTGTCAGAGGGAATTAAAAAAGAATGGATTATGGAGGCGTATCTGGCCCGTGTTTCATAGAAATAAGTCTTTTGCTTATGTTGTGTTTGGTTCTCCTTCTCCTCTTGTGAAGTCAGAGGAAGACAGACACTACTTTATGTCTTTCTTACAGTGAAATATTGAATTGGTAAAAAAGTAGAAAATGGTAAAATAAAACTAATGCTATGAAAATTACTTAAAACACTTTAAAATACCCATTTTCCTCTTTTACTGTTGGAGTATTTTCCTAATACTGGACATTTCTGAAAAAAAAAAAAATACAGTAAATAAGTGTATGTTCAATTTAGATATTAAATGATATTTAAGCGTGAGTCTTTTAAAGAGATTTTCTTCAGATTTGATATCGATGACAAATATAGCTAAAATATCAACACTAGGTGATAACAATGCTTGAACTTATTTTAATATGTAGTTTGTGCCCAGTATTTCTGTATGGCTATCTATCATAAATGGAAATGTTTTTGTTGTTGTTGCATGCCGTCAAGTCAGTACCAACTCATAGCAAACCTATCCACAACAAAATGAAACACAGCAGAGTCCTGTGCCAACCTCACAATCACTGCTATACCTGAGCCTATTGCGGCCACTGCCAATCCATCTTGTTGGGGTGGTCTTCCTCTCTTTCTCCCATCTTCCACTTTACCAAGTATGATGTTCTTCACTAGGGACCGGTCCCTCCAGATAATATGTCCAAAGTATGAGAGACAAAGAAGTCTGGACATAGTGGTTTCCAAGGGGTATTCTGGCTGTACTTTTCCAACAGAGATGTGTTTGTTCTTTAGGCAGTCCATTGTACTTTTAATATTCTCTTCCAACACCATAACCCAAATGCATTGATTCTTCTATGGTTTTCCTTACTCACTGTCCAACTTTCACATGCATAAGAGATTATTGAAAATACCATGGCTTGGATCAGGAAAATGTTAGTCCTCAAATTGACACTTTTGCTCTTGAACACTTTAAAGGGTCTTGTGCAGCAGATTGCCCAATGCAATACATCGTTTGACTTCTTGACTGCTATTTCCATGATCCAAGCAAAATGATATATTTGGCAACCTCAATCTTTTCTCCATTTATCTTGTTCCTATTTATTGGTCCAGCCAGCCAAATTGATACATATTTTGGAAGGAAATGTGCCCCTGCAAAATATGTGTCAACTTGACTGGACTGTGATTTGTCAGTTGTATGATAATGTATTTGACAGCTATGCAATGATCCCCCATGATGTGAACTGATGTTCTAAACCAATGAGCTGTAATAGGATAAAGGATGTAATGCAACACCCTTAATCTGGTCAGGGCCCGGATCAGATTCAGATGTAAGAGGAGTTTTCTTAGGATGTGGTCTACAGAAAATTTTATCTTACAACAGATAAAAGTACAGAGAAGCAAGCAGGGGTAGGGTACCTACTATCACCAAAAAAGAAGAGCCTGGAATGGATAGGATCCTTAGGATCCAAGATCTCGTGCTAAGAACATTCTAAATCCAGTGGAAAACTGATGCCAAGATACATGACGATCTCCAAGGAATGCTAGTCCTACAGATTGTAACCCCAAAGGGGTTTTAGTCATCTGCTAATACTCAGACACAGGGCTCAGAGCAACATTCAGTATTTATTATTAGTAAACAGGAAGACGGAGAAGTGGGAACCTCCCAGATATACCTCCTTGATTGGAGGGCAGACTGAGATTTCTAAGTGGAAACAAAATCAGGATTACAGAATTTGTGGTCAGTCATTATTTCTTTTTTCATTCCAGTAGCTATAGTAGTTGCATCCCAGACATAGTAGCCATTTCAACTATTCCTGTTTTCTGATTTCAGAGTTGTCGCCTTCTCTTGAGACACTGGTTCTGCTTTGGAGTTTGGGACACAGTTTGTTTTACAGATAATGGAGTGCTGATGTGCCACTGTAGGATAAACATTGGACTATTAACAGCAAGGTCAGTGGTTCAAATCTACCCGCTCCAAAGTTTTGCCATCATGGCTTCTAATGAACATAGTAGCTGTATTTTTTCCAGCACAGATTTATTTGTTCTTCTGATAATCCATTGTACTTTTAATATACATGAATACATTTTAATAATACATGAATAATATTCATAATATTCTTCTTATGACTCAAATGCATTGCTTCTTCTACAGTCTTCTTTATTCATTGTCAACTTTCACATGCATATGAGGCAATGGAAAATACCATGGCTTAGATCAGTCACACGTAAGTTCTAAAACTGGGAGTCTTGCTCCTGAATACATTAAAGAAATCTTGTGCTGCAGATTTGCCTAATAAATATATCCTTTGATTTCTTGATTGCTGTATCAATGACTGTTTATTGTGGATCAAAGAAAAATAAAGTATTTGACAACTTCAATTTTTCCTCCATTTATCATGATGTTATTTTTTGGTTCATTTGTGAGGATCTGTGTTTTCTTTACACTGAGGTGCAATATATACTTAAAGCTATGGTGGTGATTGTGGTTATGTGCTATGGAGTTGGTTCTGACTCATAAACATCCTGTATAGGAGCTCCAAGGCTGTAAAGGAGGAGAAAGCCTCGTTTTTTTTTCCATGGAACATCTGGTAGTTTTGAACTGCTAACCTTGAGATTAGCAGCTCAATTCCTAACCACTACGCTACCAGGAGGAGTCTGGTAGCGTAGTGGTTACGAATCAGACTGTGAGCCTCAAGATCAGCAGTTCGAAACTACCAGCTGTTCCACTGGAGAAAGATGAGACTTTCTGCTCCCGTAAAGATTTATAGCCTCACAAACACTGTACAGGGTAGCTATGAATCAGAACCGACTCCATGGCCTATAACCACCACCACCACCACACTACCAGAGCTCTTTACTTAAAGCTATAGTCTTTGGTTTTTATAAGTATTTTAAGTCCTTTTCACTTCCAGCAAGTGAGGTTGTATCATCTATATATAACAAATTGATAACGAGTCTTCCT
>NW_006408519.1:14355379-14356208 GCF_000296735.1 Chrysochloris asiatica | reverse complement strand
TTTAGTATTTCATGTCATGGCTTGATTTTTTGTTGGTGTTTCTTCAGTTCTTTTCAGCTTGAGAAATTTTGTGTGCATACTTCCCTTTGGATTTTAAGACAAAGTTTTTGCACAATTAATTATAACGCTTGAAATTGTCATCTTGAGTTGCCCTTTGAAACTTTCTGTTCAGCTCTTTTACAGTTCACTTATTTAATTTGTTGTAGCACCTCTAAACTCAGAAACGTCATGCTAATGGAGGGGGTGGCGGCTGAACAATGTGCGAGAACTGCTCAGACCTGGTGGAGGTATTAAATGAAACCCAGACCACGGAGCGGTGGGGTGAGAGGTGTCTGGAGACCAGGTCGGCGGGGGGGACACTGCCTAGCGGGAAGAGACTGCAGTGGCCAGCCAGGCTGTCCTACTTACCCCGGACGCGAGAGTGTTGTCATGGCCTAGTTGTTGGATCATGACTTTGAGGCGGGCTCCACCAACTTAGAGATCCACAAGCACAGCCCAAAGCGTCTCATTACAACCCTGTTGCCCCTACTGCGCTTCCGCCTCTTGACTGATGCGGCATCCGAGGACGGAAATCCCACCTTTGAGCTGGACTTAAGGACCATAGCGCAAGGAGATTTGTGTTTAACAGCAACCACACAACCACCACTGGTCTGTCTGTTGTGCTGTGGTGGTTTGAATTGCTGTGATTCTGAGGGCTATGCCACCGATATTTTAAATAACCAGCAGGGTCACCCATGGTGAACAGGTTTCAGATGAGCCTCCAAACAAAGACAGACTAGGAAGAAAGAGTGACAAACTACTTCCGAATCGCTAGTCACTGAAAACTCTA
>NW_006408519.1:14350235-14353504 GCF_000296735.1 Chrysochloris asiatica | reverse complement strand
AAGTGTGGAGGCGGTAGTGAGGTTGGCCCAGGATCGGACATTGTTTCGTTCTGCTGTGCATGGGGTCACTATGAGTCAGTTCTGACTCTATGGCTCCTGAAAACAACAACAACAAACTCAGAATCAAGTTTCAGGCAGTTTCTTCTGACATCTATTTTGGCCTTTTCTTCCTTTCCTTTCTTTTTAATGATATTTAGCTTTCTTCCTGTATGCTGCTCTTGATGTCAACCCACAATTTTCTGTGATTATTGTGTTTTGTGTTAAATCTGTTATTGAATAGGTGGAATATGTTCTAAATTCAGGTGGGATATATTCAAAATGGCACTATAAGTAAGCATTGGGCTGATAACCACAAGGTCAGCAGTACAAATCCACAAGTTGCTCCTTGGAAACCCTATACAGTGTTGCTGTGAGTCAGAACCGAATTGATGGTATTTAGCAACAACAACAATATTCAAATTATTATTTTGGCTTTTGGGTACTTTTTAAAAATTTTCTTTAGCTTCAACTTGAAATTGCATGTGTGCAATTGATGATCTGTTCCACAGTCTGCCTTGGCCATGTTTAGACTGATGATATTGAGCTTTTCTATCATCTCTTCCCACAATTGTTGTCAATTTGATTTCTGTGTATTCTATCTTTATATATCAAGTTGCTTATTTCATGTTATGTGCAATATGCTATGTTGGAGACAAAGAAATATAAGTATTTTTACCTTTTTAGGCATTTATTGGTGCTATTAATTACTGTTAAGTTGTGGCATATGGCAATTGTGTACAGTGGAACAAAAAGTGTATCTTTGATACACTTGAGTGCATTTTTGGTGATCATTGTAAATTTTGTGTGCCTCCCAGTTAGGAAGCTCTCCTTACAGAAATATATTGGCAATATTCTGTTATGATCAATAGGTTTTCTTTGGCCACTTTTATGGAGTGGATTGCCCACTATTTTTTTCCTAGTCTGTCTTAGTCTAGACACAGCAGAAATGGGTCAACCATATGTGACTCTGTTGATACTCAGGACTCTGGGAGAGAATTACACATCCTTAAATATTACAAAAATAACCAGAAGAGGAAGTGAGGAGGAAAAAAGCCATGAGTCTATCACCTCAAAGTCAGCTGTTTTCTGATATATTGGATAAAACTTGTTTTTCTAATTCAGGTTTGCTGTTTTCATTTCATCCCAGCATTGTTGGAAAATTAAGCATTGATTCATCACATTTGTAACTGTTATAAAAGTTATTAACATTTCACAACTTAACATGGGGAAGTGTATTTGAAGCTTTTAAAAGCTATTCAGCTTAGGTCTAAATCAGAATAGAGTTTGTACTTCTGCTCATCTAAAATCTAAAGACGGCTGTATGTTTCCTTGAGCATCATATTATGAAGTTCAGGAAATGATTTCTACTCATAGCCACAACAGTAAAATTAGATGAGAATGCATAGGGATGCAGTTTTGAGACTTCTCAGCCTCACTAGTAACTCAATCATTGAACAGTATGCAAATGACCTAACAGAAATACAATCAGGCTACAAGAGCAAGTAATTTCCATTTCTATTACTTCCTAATGAGATTGTGCTGTAATTTTAAATCAGTGGAAACCTCCAGGAAGGGCTTTTTCTTTTTTTCTTTTTCCATATTGCAAATACTTCCTGCAATTAAACTGAGTGAGAAATTATTGTTTTATCTTATGTAAGGTCTACAAATATTTGTTAAAAAGGGTTTTTTGTTTTTTTCTTCCTTAATGAATGTTTGAAGCCAGATTACATAAGTATTAGAAAGAAATTGTAACCACAACCTTGATTTTTCTACACTTACAAGTATGAGACTTAATAATCTGGATTCTATAAAACCATCTTGCTCCATATCCTATTACCAGTTCATCAAATCTTAAATACTAAAATATCTTCAAAAGACAGGCACCCCTCATGCATTAAAATTTCACTGTGTAGAAAGTTGTTTACATGTTATAGTTAGAGCTAGCCTAACATAAGGCAAAATTATGAAAATCACAGCACATTTGAAATAAAAGGACTCTTAGACATCATTATCCTTGCACTATACCGCAACCTCATTCTACAAATGACATTCAGAGAGGTTGAATTATCTGTCCAGTGGCTTGCAAGGAACAGTTGATGGTGCTGCTTCATCTACCCTCTGATTTAGAGTTAATTAATTTTGTTTTCTTAAATTCACATTCTTTCTTCTTTGAATAACGAATCCACAGTATTAATAATTACTATTTATTGATTATGGACTGTATTTGGGTCAATGTGCTTTGTGCTTTTCACATCTTTAGTCCTTAACTCAGCCTTGTGAATTACGACAAGTTATTCCCCTACCACTTTAAAATGAAAATAATGTGGTATGGAGAATTTAAATAACTTTAAGTAAATTAGAACTCCACAGAGTAAGTGGTGGAATTGAGAAATTGAAAGGAAGTCTGAATGACTCTGCCTAAGCTTTGAAATACAATTGGAAAATGACTCCCAGTAACATTTCATGCTTAGGCTACTCTGAGTTCCAATCTAGATATTCAATGGAACTCATCCTAAAGTAACTTTTCAAATAACTCCTAAACAGACTGACACTTAAGTTTTAGGGAATGATGATGTTTTAATATATTTCTGAAGATTTTAATTTCATTAAAGGGGCAATGATATTAGCAAGAAAACAAAATGATATTTTAGAAATTCATCTTTCATTGACAGGCTACTAAGAAGGAAATTTAGGGTCAAGAGAAACGTTTTTGTGTCCTTGAATCATACATCTTGATTCATTGTCTCTTATGGAGCACTCTTTCGAAATCCTATACAAAATCACTATGTTGCTATATGTAGGGACCTTCTTGATGGGCCTTAACAACAACAACGATGGAGTCTATTGAGTGCTGATGTGATAATTTATGATATGAACTGGGCCATAAGGTCAGTTTGAACCACAAGTTCAGCAGTTCAAAACCACCAGTCACTCCTTGGAAACCTTATACAAGGGTCGCTATAATTCAGTACTGACTCAACACAACTTAGTAAGAACAACAACAATGGAGTACAATGTGATGAAAGGAAACCAAACTTCAGTAAGATAGTTCCAACTCCTACTCAAAATTCATTTAATATGGAATTTGGAATTTGGAGAACCTTACTTTAAATTTGTTAGTCCAATTTTTTTGTATTAAATTTGGTATAATAAGGCACTTGTCATATATAGTTATTAAATGGCTCTTTTTTATCTTTTTATTTTATTTATTTATTTATTTTTAATGTTTT
>NW_006408519.1:14333735-14347430 GCF_000296735.1 Chrysochloris asiatica | reverse complement strand
TAAGTTTTTAATTTTTAGTATGTCCCACTCATTTATTTTATCTATTTTTTTGTGTGTGGTTTTCAAAATGTTTTGTAGTCCACATATCCCCATCATTAGTGTCTTCACATTTGTCCTGAATTTTTCATTGATGACCTTCATAATTCTGGGATTCACATTTAGGTCCTTATTAAATGGCTCTTAAAAACAGTTTTCATCTAGTAAATGGGGAGATTTGGAATCTTACTATTGGTTGTGGTAAAGTCTGTTCCAATGCATAGCATTTCTACACACAACAGAATGAAATGCTGTCCAATCCTGCATCATCCTCACAATTGTTGTTATGTGGAAGCCCAGTACTACTGACATTGTGTCAAGCCATCTCATTAGAGTTTTCCTCTTTTTCACGGACCCTCCAATTTACTAACCATGATGTCCTTCTCAGGGATTGGTCATTCCTGAAAACATGTACAAAACACAAAAGACAGTCTTGCAATCCTAGCTTCTAAAGAACATTCTGGTTGTACTTCTCCCAAGACAGATTTGTTTGTTCTTCTGGCAGTCCACAGAACTTCCAATATTTTTGTCCTACATCATAATTTAAATGCATTGATTCTCCTTCAGTATTCCTTATTTATTGTCCAACTTTCACATTCATGAGGTGACTGAAAATACCGTGACTTGGGTCAGGCATACCTTACTCCTCAAACAGATATCTTTGCTTTTTAATACTTTAAAGAGGTCTTTTGCAGCAGATCTGTTTAATGCAATATGTCATTTGATTTCCTTACTGTTAATTCCATGAATATTGATTGTTAATCAAAGAAAAATGAAGTCTTTGACAACTTCAATCTTTTCTCCATTTATTATGATGTTATTAACTGGTCCAATTGTGAGGGTTTTTGTTTTTTATATATTGAGGTGCAATCCATACTAGGAGTAACTTAATAGTTTTCCATTCTCAAAAGGTTTCCATTTTATTAAGTTAGAGAATTTTAGATTTGAATAGAAGTTAGATATTGTCTACATTGTAGTGATGCTCAATTTTCTTTGGGTTATTCAAAAATCTCTAATGTATGTGTTTGGATTATGTTGTGGGGGTAGAAGATGAGTATTTTGTTGTTGTTTTCAAGAGCTCCAGAGTTGGTTAGACTAATAGCAACCCTAAGTACAACAGAAAAAAGTACTGCCTGGTCTTGTGCCATCCTCAAAATCCTGCAATGCTAGAAACCTTTGCTGCAGTTATAGAGTCACGTCATCATGTTGAAGATCATCCTACTTTTTGCTGGCCCTAAAATTTACCAAACATGATATCATTCTCCAGGGAGAGAAACTTGCTGATAATATGAGATACATTCTTGCCATGCTCACTTTTTAGGAGCATTCTGCCTGTACTTATTCAGAGACAGATTTGTTCAATATTCTGGCAATCCATAGCATTCTTTACATCCATTCTTCTGTCTTTCTTATTCATTCATTATCCAGTTTTCGCATGCCAACCCATAATCACTGAATTAATTCTGATTCACAGTGACACTATAGAACAGAATAGAACTGCCCCAAAGAATGTAGAATTTCCTAGGCTTTAAATTTTATGAAAGTGTTCTATTCCATCTTTCTCCCATGGAGGGGCTCGTGCATTTTGAACCACTGACCTATTGGTTACCAGAAAAACACTTTACCCTCTGCACCATCAAGACATGCATATAAAACTATTCAAAATAGCATAACTTAGTTCAGATGTACCTAAGTCCTCAAAGTGATATCTTTATCTTTACTGTTTAACACTTTAAAATGTGTTTTTTTGGGGTGTGTGTGTGTGTTTTTGTAGCAGATATACTCAATGAAATAAGTAATTTAATTTCTTGAGTGTTGTTCTGTAAACATTGATCATGGACTCAAATAAAATGATATCTATGACAACTGAAATCTTTTTTCTATTTATTGTGCTATTATTTATTGGTCTAGTTGTGAAGATTATTGTTTCCTTTTTGTTGAACTGTAAATCACATTGAAAGCTGTTATCTCCAATAAATTTGAAATTTTAGAAGAATTGGTTCCTTTTTGAAAAAGTACAACCTATTTAAACTAACACAGGGTGAAATAGAAAACTTTAGCAGAACTTAAACAATAGAAAAAATTGATTAGGTAATTTAAAAATTCTCAATGCCAACAAGGAAGTCCAGACTCCGATGACTTTACTTCATTTTTCCAAGCTTTCAGGGATGAACTAGCACCAAGTTTCCTCAAGCTATTTAGAACATAGAAAACTCCTCAATACATTCTATGAAGTGAGTGTATCCCTCATACAAGAAAAAGGCAACTACAGTACTACAAAAAGAAAATTATAGACCAATGTCCCGCATGAACATAGATGCAAAATTCTCAACAAAATTATAGTCAATAGATTAAAAAATGTATCAAAAAATAATGCATCATAATAAAATATTATGCATATCAAAACATATAAAAAAATAATGCATCAATATCAAATACCAGGGATGAAATAATGGTTCAACATTAGAAAAATAATCAACATCATCTAGCATATAAATAAAAAAAGAAAAACAACCACATGACCATATAAATTGATGCAGAAAAGGCATTTGAAAAAAATCAACATAAATCCCTCATAAAAACACTTGACAAAATAGGAACAGAAGAGAAAGTCCTCAACATGATAAAAAGCATAACACAAATCCAAAATCCAACATTAGTCTCAAAGGAGAGAAACTGAAAGTATTTCCTTTGGGAACAGAAACTAGACAAGGATGTCCTTTATCATCACTTCAATTCAATATGCGGATTAAAAGTTCCAAACTGGAAAAGAAAAGGTTAAACTCTATTTGCAGATGATATGATTCTATACATAGAATGTCTCAAATAATCAGCAAAAAATTATTTGAACTCATTGAAAGATTCAGCAAAATGGCAGAGCACAAGATCAACATAAAAGAAAATAAGGTGGATCCCTATACACTAATAAAGACAGGTCTGAAAAAGAAAATTAGAAAAACTATACCATTCACAATAGCCACCCAAAAGATGGAATACTTAAGAATAAACTTAAACAGATGGATTTCAGAACAGATGCAATAATGTGCTTAAAAATAGTAATGATTGTGAGAGTTGCGTAGGACAGACAAGCATTTGATTTAGATATGTATAGTAACACTAAGAGTCAGAACTGACTCAATGGCACCTCAAATTAGCAACAACAATATTTATTATTAAACAACAACTTTTTTTACAACCATTTTATAATTCAAATTCTAGATACTATATTTTAAAATATTTTTAGGTTATTTTGTTTTATCTGTATGATAGCACAATTTATATAAAATCCACAGTATCTAGAATCTTAAAGTTTTAGTGACCATTTCTATTTTTTATTTAGTTTGTATTTTATTATATTACTTTGATGATAGAAAAGTTCTAAGGATATCACAAAAAAGCACTTTAAAACAGTTACACATTTTTAAAGTTCATTAAATATTAATGATACATTTATTATTAAAATTATTAACTGGAACAGTGAGGTACTATTTCTATTATATGACAGAATCATGAATTGGCTGATAAAAAAATTCACAAAAGTACTGTTTTTTGCCAATTTCTCCTATACTTGGGTCATGGTTTCAAGAAATATGTATATATCAATAAAAAATATATCAATATTTTTTGTTATTTTTAATATACTTGGATCTTACTGTATGTAGCACTCTATCTCTTACCTTTTATGCTCAATAGCTTTTCTAACATTTATCCCTGTTCATAAAGTGTGTTGTAGGACCCCTGGTGTAGCACTGTAGGATCAGCACTGGAATGTGAGCCACAAGGTCAGCAGTTCAAACCCAGCAGTTGCTCCTTAGAAACCTTATACAGGGTCGCTATGAGTCAGAACTGACTCAACAGTACTTAATAGCCACAACAATTAACAGGATTCCATTGTATTACAGTGTGCTTGTATATACTCATCACGTATACTAGGATTATCTTCAGTGTTTTGTTACAAATAATAGCAGCAACATTTTTGAAGCAGGCCGGTATGTTGTCATGTATAATCAAAGTAAATATTTCTAAAATCTTATGAAAATGTCCCCTCTCCAAGACTGAGACTCCAGGGAATCACTTGAATGGGCATATAGGTTTGCTGGAGACCAAGTTGATCTACTGGTGAGTGGAAGTGGGGGAAAGGCAGCAATGAAAATATGGGCTGAGCACTATCATGTTCCATGGACCCCCGTTGACCTGGAGATGAGAGAGAGATAAGGAAGGGCTGGTTAGTCTGAAGTATGAGGAGACCTAGGGACTCATGAGCCCATGGTAAAAGACATAGACCCAGAGGGCTAGAGCTGAGAGTGAAGCATTCAGCTGATGTGAAGTGAGGGGAGATGCACAAGAATGCCCAAACATGCAGATTTAGCTTGGATGGCTTAATGATTACAGCTTGACTAGAAGACGATTAAAACAATTTGATAAAGGAAGCAAGTATAAATTGCTACAATTTGATGAACTTGACCTATGCTTATGAATGTAATAGCTCAAAATATCAAAATATCAAGTGAGAGGGAGAGTCTTCATCCTGTCCCCTCTGTACCACAGGGTTGATAGGGAGAAGCAACATAGACATTGGCTACCTAAAATGGGAAGTGGGGCTATAAAGGCATGAATTGGCTAGCTTATAAGGTTTCAAGTAGGAGTTTAGGTTCAGATTGTGTGATGGGAGGTAGTATCCTCACTGAATAGTTCACTGTATCTAGATGAATCTGGTGAAAGGAGATGGGGATAAGATTCTTATGCATCAATAGTAATTGTTATCATGATTAATTGAGACTGTCACACTGTAAAGGCAGAAGTTTTGTAACAAAAAAGGGCAGAGTAGTTAATCTTACATTTCAGGAACAGTATACCCTAGGACCATCAAGGAAGAAGAGCATGAATGGAATGTGGGACCTTATCCAGAGAGACAGTGACACCAGAGATGGAGGCAGAGATGAGGCCATTGAGAGATAGAGTTGTTGAAGATTCTAGACTCATGGAAAGAGAAAGGCTGTGTGCTGGTGACCAGGAGGCAGGCTTGCAGAATATGCCCTTTGGTTGTTTCAATGATTATATATTCCTGAGTGTTTTTGTGTACATACCCCTCCAAAAAATTAAATAATTTTTTAAAAAAGAACCAGAGGAAATAGAACCAAATAAAGTTGAATGATGATGCATGGAGGGGATTGTAATCATTGCAATGAATCAATGAGTGTAAAACTGACATTCTTCCATGCAAACTATCACTCAATTCACAATAAAAACTTTTAAAAAAATCTTATGAAAATTTTCATGCAACTCTCTGATATTTAATACATTCAAATGTTATTTTTACTTTCAAGATTTAACTATATCTTTCTAGAAGATTTTCTATTCGATTTCTTTTTAAAATCTACCATTTGAGAAATGCAAAGACATGAAATATCAACTGTTCCTCCCACAAACCTTTTTATTCCTCAGTTGGGTTTGATAATGCATTGCAGTTGCCACCCAGAACTCATAATAACAGTTATGGGGTTTTTTTTAGGGAAATTAACAAATTATCATACAGCATCAGGAAATACTTATGGCACAATTGTTCCATTCAGCTGCTATTAAACGCCCTGAGGACACACCATTGCCCTGTAAGTCCAAACTTGAAGGCACTTGTCTTTACTTCCATGGGTCAACAAGCCTAAGTCCCCCACTTAATTTCCTGGAGGCACCCCATTCTACAAATTCCTGCCCAAAGTCACTCAGCTTTTCTTGTTCCATGGGCTGGGAAGCCCACTGCTCTGTCATGTGCTCTGGTTCTTGTTCTACTGCTGCTCAGCCTCTGCCATTCCTCTGGTAGGGAGTACAGCTTGCTGTTCCTGGGCTAACAGGGATCTAATGGCTCTTCTTTGAGGGTAGTAATGTTCCCCTCCTGTTTCTGATATGTCTTATTTTAAGCCAATGCTGAAGTATCAAGTTTTTACAGTTACAATAAACTCTACTGATATCCACTACTGAATTATGTGATCTTATCAGTATCTTCTCCCACATTTTCTTACCTAGACCAAGCAGGACAGAAACATTGTTTGGTGGCAGCTACAGACTAAGGCTAGGAGAGATATTAGATAATTCACTACACCACAGAAAAAACAGTGCTTGATATTTGAGATGAATTATAGTCATGGAAATGATTGGGAATGTATCAAGGCTGTTTTCCAGAATCAAACTTGTGACTCTACACATATATTAAATTTCCATACTGAAATATTTAAAGAGGATCTTTTGATAAAGTTAACATACTCCATACATAAACATCTTAAAATCTCTTTTACTCTGAATGAGATAATGAGATAAACATAGCTGGAATCCTAATGTGATTGTGCTTTTATTTTTGTTCATAGTTCATAAATTGTTATGCTATCTGTCAATGCTCTGAGTACACTTGTGAAGAAAATACTATAATCCTTTTAGAGTGGAGTGAACATATGCATCTTTAGTTATTTAAACATATGAGTAAAACACCATTTTAGATATATGATAGTGTTAAATAACCTCTGAAAGTAATGATATTGCCTTCTCTCTACAAAAGAGATATTACTAAAATATGCTCAATAGAGTGAAGACAATGAATTGCTTCTCCTAGAGCAATACAATGCATGACATTACTCACCTATACTCTATGTTCAGTCCTCTTGTAAGAAAAACAACATGCTTGCTATATTTTTTGTTTTATTTTGTGTCCCATTTATGATTTACCTAGACCTATAAAGATGATATCTTAGAGCAACAGTACACTACAAATGCATTTTTAGCTGTGGAATTAAGTTTCCAAATAAAATATATCTTTGAGGCACAAAATGTAAAGCTCACAAAAATTGAATTATCAATCCAGATGAGATGGATTTCCCCTTCTCCTCTTATCCCAAGAAGTACCCTTGAGATCATTAGACCCCAGAATGTTATAAATCAGGATTTAACCCATGCACACACAAAAATAAATACCTCATTAAAAGTGTAAAGATCAAAGAATTATTTATACTTTAATTCTTTTTTGTGTGTGTATAACTATCCCACTCATTTATTCAATAGTTATGTGCCAGGCATTGTACTGTAATAAAAAATGTAGCATTTTCTCTTCAAGTATTTCAATTGATAAGGGAAGCATTTATAAAATTAAATATTTCAACATAATAAAGTTGTTGGAATAATTTACATAATGGGATGAAGGTAGGAAAGAGAGAACATTTAGTTTTAGATTAAAATTTTGAAAATAAGTGTTTACAAAGTTATTTATTGTCACATATTTTCACAGTTAATTTTAGTAATGTTCCTTGGCATTAAAAGTTGGAAACATGCCAGAACATCTCATAATTTAATTTCTAAAGCAATTGCTTAATTATTTTTTAAACTAAAATAACTAGAATTTCTAGAGCACACAATATAAAATATACAATAATTTTACAATATTTTTTTAAAATCTACTTTCCATGATCACTTAAATCTCTAAGTAGTAAATTAACCTAACTAATTATATGCTGAAGTAGACATATACCTAACAATCCATTCATCCTCACTTTCTGCCACACACAAATGGTTTCTTAGTTACTTATGTATTGAAACCCAAATATAGTCTATCAATGTCAGGGCTATATTATGATTATCATAAATGCAGTTAATAATTTTCCTTGCAATTTATTTTTTTCATTGATATAGTGATACTCTTTCATCATAATTGTAATCTATGTTTTTTTAGATTAATGTTTTATCTAACTTCATATAAAATTGACTTTTCTTATCTTATTACCCACAAGTATATCAAGGAAAAAGTGTGAGGTAAGCATGAAACAACTTTTTTCTTTGAATTTTATGTTAATATATCAGCATCCATAGGTCTATTCATCATTATAATGGAGTTGGTCATAACATGATTAAGTGAAGAAGTAATTTGCACTTCTATGAAAATGGCTTTTGTTATAAAGGTATCATGCTTTCATCTGTTCCTTCATCCAGGGTTACACTGGTACACAACACAGTAATTTGCGATGTTCTAGAAGGATGAGGTTTTTAAAAATACCATACAATATCAAGTGTTTGGAGTCCTGATGTGGCGCAGTGGGCTAATGCGTCAGACTGCAAAGTCATTTGAACTTCATTGTTGGTGGTTCAAGCTCACCAGCTGCTCCTTGGAAACCCTATCCAGGGTCGCTATAGGTCGCTATGGGTTGGAATCGACGTGACGGCACTCAACAACAACAACAAACATCAAGTGTTTACTCGTCAGTCTCTATTGATTATTTTAGGCACCTTTAATAATTTGGAAAATAGGTCTACATATTTTCATAGCATGGATACATTTTTATTTGTTTCTTTTCCCTTCTAAAAGAAATCTTAAATTGCTGTAAAATTATTTTCCAATTATGATTCTGAATTATGGATTTATTTATGTATTTAAACATAAATAGAGGCATGGACTGTCATAGATTATTTTTCTTATTTACTGAGTGTCCATTAATGAAATATATATATATATGAATAGTTGCGAAAAGAAGGATAGAGTATAATGAGAAAAGCTTTTTTAAGATATTAAAAATAAAATATTAACAAATTAATCCAATTGCAATAAATGCTCTAGGGGAAAAGATGAATAATTAAAGTTGTACTTACTTTGGATTATCTCTTCAACTATGACTTCTGTCAATATAGATAAAATTTAAGGTGAGATTTGAAGGAAGCTGGAAGAACATCTGAGAGAAAAGTAGAGGAAAGAGACTCTAAGATTGAAGAAATTATACCTCCTCTGGTTTGGAAAGAATCTGTGTGTTCAAGAAACTGAAAGTTAAAAAATGTAGTGTATTAGATCATCCAATATTTAAAAATTCATGAAGCTGGATACTTTTGAATTATTATGTAAATTACACCAAATTTTTTTTGCAAAATGGATGCTGATCCACCTATCAATTTTATGCAATTGGTACACTTTCAATCAATAATCCATCCCAAATTAGGGGAAATGTCAAGACAATTAATCATAGATTCAAAGCCAAGTTTATTTTTAAAAGGTTGTGTCCAATGCCATGAATGTTATTTAATTACTGTACATTGTATTCATATGGTCTTATTTCAATCATCAAAATGTGTTATACAAGTTTGTGTGTGTGAAGAGTTTGCTTTCCTTTCACATCCCAAAAGATGAAGTCAGGCTTAGATAATGTTTTCAATTTTAGAGGCTATTCATCTGAAAAGATATAATACTTAGAAATACTGAGTTGTATTGCATATATCATTTTTATATATCTGTATATTTATTTTACACTAACTGTATATTTTATCTTGCCTAACTTATTTTTAATAATTAAAATATTTCTATATATTTCTAATAGTGACACTGTTGAGAAATAACTCTTCCTTTGTTTTCTCAGTAGAGTTCAGCTCTTTTTTATGTCATGATGCTTAATAATATTAACCATGGGGAAAATATTCTTTTGAAGTCATAAAGAAATGTAAGGAGAATTCATCCCTAATCACTGAGTCTTTGCAACAAATTTACAAGAATATTGTCCCACAAAAACAAACAAACAAACAAAAACCCACAATTTTTATACGGATCAAGTGTTTGAATAAGACCCAGAAAAACTCAAAGACAAGCTAAGAAAGGAAAGACAATCAGCCTCAAAGAATGAAAAAAATGTTGGAAAAATCTAAAAACGGATGGAAGAAAACCAGAGAATTACCAATCATGCAATAGCTACTGAGTTGAGATCTCATATGGTTCAGTCTTTTCAATTTTAATAGCTTTGGTATCAATAAACATTCTGCTTGGGTACCATATATATTGCACAAAGATCAGGCTTTTTATGAAATGTAACCTAATGAAGATGATATAGAAATTGTAACCAGAGACAGTCTTGGAATTATCAGTATGATCCTGAGTATAAAGTAAAATCAAAATAATGGTTGCTTAGGGGATCTGCTTGGCTAATTTAATTCCAGGTAGAGAGGGCAAATCAGAAGGCTATGGCAACTGATTTTTGAGACTTCAGAGGTGTAATATGAACAGATTTTCTTAAAGGAACAGGATGATCATTGGGAGTTAATTAGAAAGTTGTTTTTTTGTTTTTGTTTTTTTTTTACACAAAATACCATCCTGGTGAGAAAAAAGGCCAGGAAAGTTATGTCAAGGATCTCCGCTCCCCCCACCCCCCATTATAATAATGTAACTACTAATTTTTCAAGTGCTGCCCTATCCGATTTTCATCAGGATCCCTTACCCACCCACCCTACAAGTGTTCTTGCTCCTTTAGACATCTTTATGATCCAAAAACTCAACATTTAAGAGGAATATGATTTGAGTCCCTGGAGGATGTCAAAACTGCCATTTTGATGTGATGTAATTAAAGATTGTAGAATTAATCTAAAAAGGGTTACAGAGATGGAATCACTGGTTTAAGAATTGTATAGACAGAGATAACTCATCTATTGAGAAACAATAGCTTCACATTTTGGTATTTTTGTTTAATAAAAAGTTTCTATGAATTTGTATTTATATCACAACTCCTTTGTCCGTTTGTTGTACTCTGGTGGCTTGTGAATTGCTGTGATTGTGGAAGCTATGCCACAGGTATTTTAAATAGCATAAGGGTCACCCACAGAGGACAGGTTTCAGATGAGCTTCCAGATGAAGACTGACTAGGAAGAAGGAGAGACAAACTACTTCTGAATATTTAGTCACAAAAAGCCCTTATGAATAGCAGAAAATGAGCCCCTCAGGTAGGAAGGCACTAAAAATTTGACTAGGGATGATATGCCTCCTCAAAGTAGACAGAGTTACCGTGATGTCGCAAATGAAGTAAAGCTCCTGAGAGTAAAGCCCTCATTACCTACATTTGCTGATGGGACACAACTCAAAATGAAGAGAAACAGGTATAAACGTTCATTAATAATCGGAACATGGAATGTACAAATTATGAATCAAAGAAAATTTTAAATTGTCAAAAATGAAATGGAATGCATAAATATCGATATTTTAGGCATTGGTGAGCTGAAATGGACTGGTATTGGTCGTTTTGAATCTGACAACCACATGGTTTACTATGCTGGGAATGACTAATTGAATAGGAATGGTGTTGAATTCATTGTCAAAAAGAACATATCAAGATCAGTCATGAGGTACAATGCTGTCTGTTATAGGATAATATCTATGTGTCTACAGGTAAGACAAGAGTCCTGGTGTGGCGCTGTGGGCTAACACGCCAGCTGCAAAGCCATTTGAACTGCGAGGTTGGTGGCTCAAGCTCACCAGTTGCTCCTTGGTAACACTATACAGGGTTGCTGTGGGTCAGAACTGACTGGAAGGCACTTCATAACAACAACAGGGAAGACCAGTTAATATCATTATTATTCAAATTTACTCAACTACTACTAAAGCCAGTGATGATGAAATAGAATTCTATGAACTTCTTCAATCTGAAATTGATCAACCATCTGATTGGAATGCAAAGGTTGGGAGCAAAGAGGAAGGATCAGTATTTGGAAAATATGGCCTTGGTGATAGAAATGATGCTGGAGATTCCAGGCTAGATTTATGCAAAACCAATGATTTGTTCATTTCAAGTACTTTCTTTAGACAGCATAAGAGATAATTATACACCTGGACCTCACCAAATTGAATACATAGAAATCAAATTGACTACATCTTTGGAAAGAGATGATGGAAATCCCCTTTTTAAAAAAATGTGCTAATAATGTTTTTAGATATTTGCTTTCAAATATAGATTTAATTTTTTTTTTTCAAAATTAATCTAGCTGTATTGACTTTATTGCAATTATAACAAAATCATGGGACTGGATTTGTTAATCAAGATTTACTGAAGCATGGCTACTAACTTAAATGTTGTTGTTGTTAGATTCCATCAATTAGGTTCTGACACATAGTGACCCCACGTACACCAGAATGTAGCAGTGCCTGGTCCTATGCCATACTCACATTTATTTTATGTTTGAGACCATTGCTACAGCTACTATATCAATTCATCTCATTGAAAGTCTTCCTCTTCTTGCCTGATTCTCTTTTTACCACCCCACGTGTCTACCATTTTGTTATAGTGTTGGCTTGCATATTGCTGTACTACTGGAAGCTAATGCCACTGGTATTTCAAATACCTGCCAGTCACCCATGTTGGACAAGTTTCATTGGCACTTCCAGAATAAGAGCAGATTAGGGCGAAAAGGAGCGATTAGGCCGTAAGAACCTTGAGAATGGCAGTGGAACATTACCTGATATAGTGCCAGAAGATGCGTCCCTCAGTTGAAAGTCACTCAAAAAATAACACAGGAACAACTGGCTCCTCAAGGTAGAGCCTACTTACAGACGAAGATGGACCAAAGCTTTGGAACCTTCATTTGCTGATGGGGCACAACTCAATATTATAAGAAACTGCTGTAAATATCCATTTATAATCAGAACATGGAAAGTGCAAAAGATAATATACCATCTGAAGTGAAATGGAAAGTATAAAGATCAGTATACTGACCATTGATAAGCTGAGATGGACAGATTTTTGGCTATTTTGAATCAGATAATCATTATGTTTATGATACCAGGAGTGACAAGTTCAAATGGAATAGCATCACATTTTTGGAATGACATCACATAAGTAATATACATGTCCTGTGCCTTCTAATAATCTTGACACATGACTTATTTGAAACAATTTTTTTCTGCCGTATCAAAATGTGTTTGCAGCTATGAAGAGAGCAAATATATCAGTATTCAATGAGAACAATTTGAAATCTGAACGGAGTTAATGAGCAAATTAAGAAGAACATGATTGGTTTTCATTTATATTACAAAGAACTGTCAGGATCTTTAGGAAATGTGATTGATCATTTGACCATTCAAATTGAATGGACTTTTGGATTGAAAGTTATAGAAGGTAGGATATTATATATTGGGGGACAATTTTATTAGTTTATTTGCTACAGTAATAATCCATTAAAACATAATTTAGTAATAAGTGTTTTTACTGTGTGTCCATAATTCTTTCCTTTCAGTAATGACTATAAGCAATAACATAGCAGTTGTCTTAAATAAAACTAGCCCCCCAATGTATATTTGGCACATGGATAATACTCAAAAACTACTCAAGATCATTTGATGTTAGGTGATGTTATTTTTCCATGTGTAGAACAGCAACAACAAAATCAAGCAAAATAAATGATTGCAGGAAAAGATACCTAATGATACTTATGTATAGATATTAATTTTCAAATACACCATCCGAGAATATGAAAATGGTTTTCATAAGTTGATAACCTATGATAATGATTTGCTTTGGGTTAATATTCCTAAATATGCACCAAATGTATATGTGTTTCTAAAATTTTAGCTTACTGTTCTCTCTATAAATAATGAAATATAGAAAATTTAATTTTCTAGTGACATGAAGGAGGAAGTCCAGGGTGCATTGAAGGAATTGGCAAAGAACAAGGCACCAGGAATTGATGGAATAAAAATTGAAATCTTTCAGAAAGTGAGGCAGCACAAGAGGCACTCACTCATCTCTGCCAAGAAATTTGAAAGACAACTATCTGGCCAACTGATTGGAAGAGATCCATATTTGTGCTCATTCCAAAGAAAGGTGACCCAACGGAATGTGGAAATCATTGGACAATCTCTTTGATATTCCATGCAAGTAAAGTTTT
>NW_006408519.1:14324773-14325845 GCF_000296735.1 Chrysochloris asiatica | reverse complement strand
AGAGGATTCTTGGTTGACAATGTTTTTCTTTCAGGGTTTTATACTTTTTTCCCCATTGCCTTTTTGCCTGCATGGTTTCTGCTGAGAGATCCGAGCTTAATCTAACTTGCTTGCCTTTGTATTTAACACTTCTCTTTTCTCTAGCTGCTCTCAGGGTTCTCACCTTTTCTTTGATTTTGGAGATTTTGATTATGATATGTCTTGGTGATTTTCTTTTGGGGTCTAATCTTCCTGGGGTTTGTTGAGATTCTTGAATGCTTATCTTTTCACTTTTCAGGATGTTAGTTAAATTTTCCTCCAGAAACTCTTTAACTATCTACTCTGTCAATTTGTGCTATTCTTCCTGTTGCAGAATACCAATAATTCTTAAGTTATTCCTCTGCATGTTTTCCAACACAAATCTTAGAACTTTTCTTTTCTTTTTTTTTTTTTTATCCTTTTTTCTGCTTGCTCATCTATCTTCATAGTATTGAGAGATTTTTCTTCCAGCTCACTAGTTCTGGCTTCCTTCTCTTCAATTCCACTCCTTTTCCCTTTCAGTGTATTGTCCTTTTCTGATATTCTATTATTAACCATTTGGACCTCCTTCTGTAGGGTTTGAATTGTTTCAAATGATCCATCTTATTTGATTGTTCCTGTAGTGCTTTCCTGACTTATTCCTTAATTTTCTCAACTCCATTATAAAGTATTTTGGTACATTTTATAATCATTTTTCTGAATTCCTTCTCAGGCATTTCCAAAGCCTACCCTCCTTCCAGTATGGAGTGTAGGTCTCCTTCCAGATCATTTGTGTCAGTCACTGTATCTTGTTTCTGGATATGTGCAGATATGGTCATCTGTTTCTGTTTTTTGGACATATTTAGTAGTTAGCTGTGGCCTTATTATTTAAATGAGTGTGTGTTTTGGTACTTTTTATGCTTTCTGATTGCCTCTGAGTAGATGTGATCAGGAGATGGGCTTCCCTTTTCACTCTTCTCATTGCTCTACTAAGAGTAATTGTCGCAGTTGTTGGGTGCCTACCTGTTTCATGCATCTGGTATTGGTTCTTGCCTGGATTGTGGGGTTTATAGGG
>NW_006408519.1:14318237-14324673 GCF_000296735.1 Chrysochloris asiatica | reverse complement strand
TATTTTCAATAACCTAATTTACGTTTGAAAGCTTGACAGTGAATAAGGAAGACCATAGAAGAATTGATACTTTTGAGTTATGGTGTTAGAGGAGAATATTGAAAGTGCCATGGGCTGCCAAAAGAACAAACAGACCTGCATTGAAAGAAGTGCAGCCAGAGAGCTCCTTGGAGGCCCGGATGGCCAAAATTGGTCTCTCGTACTTCAGACATATTGTCAGTCGCTGGTGAAAGACATCATATTTGGTAAGGTGAAGGGTCAGAGAAAAAGAGGAATAACCCCAGTGAGATGGATTGGCAAAATGGCAACACCGATGGGCTCAAGCATGGCAACAAATGTGAGGTTGGTCCGGGAACAGATAGTGTTTCATTCTGTTGTGCATAGGGTTACTATGAGTCAGTACCAACTCCATGCCACCTAACAACAACAACATCCTGGTTTGGTGCTTGACATAAAGCACTGGACCATAAGGTTAGCTTGAACCACAAGATTGTCAGTTGAAATTCACCAATATCTCCTTGGAAACCCTATGAACAGAACTGAACTCACTATGAACAGAACTGACTCAACAGCACTTAACAACATCAACATAGAGAAATACCATAAAAGAATGACTTTAACAAATAGAAACTTATTATCTTGTCCCCATTCAACATGTTGTAAGCCTGGCATTCCTTGGAGCACTCCATGTGCCTTGTCATCAATATTCCCTTGGGCCTAGAAGATTCTCAGCCTAGGGTCATTATGTCCACGGGATGGACTCCATCATTCCCAGCACTTCTTTCTTGGTAATAGTAAGATATCTGCCTGTCTGCTAGCTCTTCTCTCCTTTTATCTCCAAAAAGGTAGTAAGTGTGACTCAAGCAAAGCTTGAGGAAAAGCATGATTTGAGTCCCACTTTCTTACAAAGCTTCTTATTTTAAGTTGTTACCCGAAGCACGTCTCACATTATTCCTGACTCATTCATGTATTTGTTGTTGTCGTGTGCCATGGAGGTTAGAATTTACAACACATCACAAAATGTAGGATAATTACGTTGGAGCACATACAAAGTGGAGATAAACCAAACATGGCCTAACCAGGTTGACAGTTTCTGAGGAAACAATTCAAACCATGACAGTATCAATAAACCCAAACACATTATCCCTGAGGGGATTTTAATGGCAGGAATAAAAGAAGCAAACAAAAATCTATCTTATTCACCACTGTAACACTAGGAATTAGAATTGTGCCCTTATTCATTGTTGAAACTTAGTAAACAACTGCTGAATAAATGAAAGTATATAATCATCATAATTTCTAAATTTTTATATTTTTCAAATATAGTTTCAAAATTCAAACATTTAAGCCAAATTTCAAAACTGCATTCTCATGTTGAATTAATTATTTCTTTCACTGACACCATTTGTCATTCTTTGTTAATGTACTTATTGAATATTTGCAGTTTTTCTTTCTTTTCTTCCTAACCTCCTGCCTATGGTCAAGCTGTCACAAAATTTGCTGACTTTTTCCAACAATGTTTTCCACATTTTTCTATCTTTCTTTTTGTATAGCCCCTATTTTAGTCAGTTACGTATACACTTTGCAGCAGTTAAGTGCCTATAAGTCAGTGAGGTGCATAGTGCCTGTACAGTGATTCTGAGCCCTACCAAAGAGTGGCTGGTGGATTGGACAGCCAATTTTGTGGTCTACAATCCAGTGCTTATCCGACAGAGTCACTTTGCTCCCATATGTACACTTAGAGCATTTTAAAGATTCTTAGTTGATTAAACTTAAACTTTCCCTCCTTTTTTTTTTTTCTCTCTCTCTCTCTAATCGTGCTGTTACATTTTCAATTAAATCTTTCAAAAGGACCAAATTTTTCTTGCCATTCTTCTATTCCAAAGGCTTTTATAATTATCTTCAATTTATTGGCCAAAATAAAAAATGACTTAGTTATTCAAGTCCTACATAATTATTGCTCAAGTTACTACATTTCTAACCCACTACTTCCATTTCACTGTACAAGTATACCTTTGCGTAATGTAGAAAAAAGGGGGGGGGGGAAAAAAAACAAAAAACCTCACATTTCTGAAACTACAACTTTGTCCAGTATCTATCATTCCCATTTAAATTACATTATCATTCAGTGAACACTTAAAATTCTTCAGGAACCAGTCAAAGCCACAGATTCCCCCAATAACACCAGCACCTTTCTATAGTAATATTTGCATCTACTCTTCTTCCAGAAAGCTTTGTTCTTGTCACTGATTTATGATGGATAATAATGCAGTAGTGAAAAACAGGAGGCATTTTGGGGTCTTATGGACTATAATGAAATTCAGATCATGCTTTCACAAAATCTTGGTAAAGAAAACAAGGAATTAAGCAACTTTGAGCTTTGGATGAGGATCTCTGGTAGCTTAGTGGGTAAGCATTTGTCTGCTAACATAAAGACTGGAGGTCTGAAACCACCAGCTACTCTGTGGGTGACAATGTTGGCAAACTACTTCTGAATAGATTACAACCTTGGAAACCTTATGGGACATTTATGTCATGTCCTCCAGGGTTGTTACTGGTTGGAATTGATTACCAGTTGGATTTGACTTGACATTATTGGATTTGGTTTTAGTTTGAGCTTTGCAAATATCCATCCATAAATCTAGACTATTGTTAAGTGCCATTGGGTTGGTTCAGACTCCTAGTGACTCTGTATAGGATTTCCAAGGAGCGGCTGGTGAGCTTGAACAGCCAACCTTGCTGTTCCAATTGGTCTTGCTGTGCAGTACATTAACTTCAGCACCACACCAGGACTCCAAACACAAGTTTGACTAATAGTAACTATATTGCTAGATGTCTGAAAATTAAACAAAGAAATACGTATGCACCTACTCCATCCTGACTTAAGTTATTCCTTTTTTATTTCTTTTACTAGATATTCATATTTTTCAAGTCTCAGCCCAATATCCTTCTCTTCCAAAACAGCTTCTTGAATCATGCCAGCATGAAATGTTTGCTTGTTAGTCAAGTGGATAGAATGATTACTTTGCTACTTCAGATGATTATTTTGATATGTAATCTCTTGATATTAGCTTTATCTTCTGTTATTAAATAGAAAGACAAATTGGCATTTGTTGAGTATGGCTATATTCAAGCACTGTGCTAGACACTTTATCCCTGGTTAGAGAAGTTTGGTTATATGGATTTATGAAGGTGAAAACTGCATGTAAAATAAAGGTAAATGTCAGAGTCATTACTAAAGGCCACACTGAGATTCAAATTCTAGCCTATATAGTTCATGACAGTGATTGTTAAATATTATCACAATGTGTTTTTTGTTTAATGCTTTATTTTACCAAGTCAATTATAAATTTGTTGCAATCCACAATATTGTATAAAACAGTACAGCACCTCATGCAATTCCTTAAAAAATAAATTTGTCTAGAAGTTTATAGTCTAAAAATTAATCTTTTATCTTGAAGTAGAAACACTGAATACGCACACTGAATCTACACACATAACCACCATTGAGAGTTTTTTGTATAATCTGTGGATTTAGATATCAAACAATATATAAATGTTTGTGTTTTACATACTTGTGTTTTACAAACATATGCATATACATTGTACTTGCAGCATGTGTGTGTATGCATACACAAAGAAATCATTCTGCACCACTAGGGTTCCTATGTGTGTGTCTGTGCAGTGCCACCAGCCCCCTTCAACCACCACCACCACAACACACATGCACAGGAGCCCTGTGGCACTCTAGGATAAGAACTGGACTGGTATCTTTAGGGTTGGCAATTTAAACCTGCTAGCTGTTCCTTGGAAGAATAATGAGACTTTCTGTTCCCGTAAAGATTAAAGCCTCAGAAATGTTATACAGGGTTGCTGTAAGTCATAACTGACTCAACAGCACCTAACAAAAACAACACACATATATATTTATGTACACACACATATGGCTAGGTTCCAATGACCAAATTGTTATATGAAAATCAATGTTATATGAAAATGGAGGTTCAGCTCATCAAATTACAAATGCAGGATGACTATATTCCATAGCTGCCAAATTGCATCACTACATACTTGCCAGATTACTTTTTTTTTTTTTTTTAAGTTTTTATTGTAGATTGAAAGAATGTTTACAGGTCAGATTATCAGTTTTACATTCAACAAATCATGTACCTTGTTTCATTACAATGATTATAAACCCCTCCACATACCATCAGTTAACAGTATTTGTCTCTATTCACTTTAGCTCTTTTTTGTTTGTTTGTTTTTTAAGTTTTTATTGTGAATTATGTGATAATTTATATGGGAGAGCATTAGCTTTACATTCATCCTATCGTGTTTCATTTCATTGCAATGATTACAATCCCCTCCATGCATCATCAACCAACCAAAGGACATACCCTGCAAGCCAGCACCCTGGCCATCAGCACACAGCCCCTCTCCCTCCCTGAGTCTAGAGTCCCTAGCCACTCCATCTCTCCAGGTCATCATCTCTGCCTCCATCTCTGGCATCACTGTTTCTCTGGGTAGGGTCCCACACTCTGTTCTCCCTTGATGGTTCCAGGGACCTCTGCTCCTGGATTGCAATACCAACCACTCCCCTCCTTTTGTTACAAAACATCTACCTTTACAATAGAAATTATTCACTACTGTACCACAAGAGTCTTATCCCCATCTCCTTTCATCAGCCCCGACCAGACAGATTGGAAACCACTCAGTGAAGATTCTACCTTCCCCGCACCCTCTGGAACTAGGCTCCCTCTTAAAAGCTTGTAACCCAGTCACTTCTTGCCTTTGCAGCCCCCACCCTCACCCAATTTTGGGTAGCCAATGTCTAAGTTGCCCATCCCTATCAACCCTGTGTACCAAAGGGGGGTGAATGATCTTCACTATAAACATTTGTTCCCTCTTTCGAGCTACTACATCCAAAAGTATAGGTCAAGTTCATCAAATTGTGTCAGATTACTCTTTTTTCCTCTTATTTCTTCTTCTAATTGAGTTCTGATCATCCTGCCATTGAAGCCAGGTCAAGTGGGTACTATCTGCAAGTATGGGTGTTCTTGTGCATCTCCCCTCACTTCATATCAGCTAGATGCTTCACTCTCCTCACTAGCCCTCTGTGGCCATGCCCCTGTCTCTGGGCTAAGGAGTCCTCAGGTGATGCCATTCTGCTGGCCAACCAGGTCTCAACCCGGGTTCACAGGAGTCTATTGAATGTGGTCAGACTTAGCTTACAACTTCATTGTTGGTTTTCCCCCACTTCCCCTTATCAGTGACCAAAGAGGTGTATTCCCCTTGAGTCTTAACCTTGGAAAGGAGGTTCCTCTGAAGGACCCGACCACTTATCTTGGTGACTCCCAGTTTTACAACTGCTTGTTCTTGGGGTAGTCAATCGGACTGTAATTATTGTTTTGTTTTTTTTTTTCTTTTTCCTGCCAGTCTTTCTTTCAAGAAGTATCTTCTGTTCTAGCCTCTGCAGGCTGATCTGCTTGTCTTTCAAGTGGAAACTTCCCACCTCAGAAGATTCTGGATGGGGTTCAGGATTCCTCCTATGGTCTTATGCAATGCAAAGGCTCTGCAGGACATCTGCTTCTCTGGGAAAGTTCTAGACATTATAGGTATTCCAATCAGTTCAAGGCTGAAGACAGACATACAAGCTTTCTATGGTGATGTTTCTGGCTATTCATTTCTCTCACCCATTTTACAATGGTAGGCAAGGGAAACCAAGATTTAAAAGACAACCAAGAATCTTAACATTATTTCCCCTCTTTTACCCATTCAAACCATGTCTCAATCCCTGTATCCCAGAGCCCTGTTTTTCCAAAGTTGTGCATACATGATTATTTACTTCTGTTGACTTAGCCTCTGCAAGCCTGCCTAATTGTCCTCCCATCAGCCTTGTTCTTCCATTCCCATCCCCCTGCTTGTGTATTGCACCCCCCAGCACCCAAGCTGTCCTGTGTCTATTCCTGACCCTGTACTTCACCTTCCCCTCCCTCCCCTTAACCCACCCCATACATCCCAGTAACAGGCATTTTTCCTCCCTAAAAGTGTTAGTTGTTTTTCTTAATCATTTACAATAACGGTCCTATGCAGTATTTGTCCTTTTTTGACTGACTAATTTCACTCAGCATAATGTCCTCAAGGTTCATCCATATTTTGCAGTGGCTTGCAGCTTCCTTGTTATTGTTCAAGGTAGTATAACATGACATTGTATGTATGTACCACAGTTTGTTTATCCACTCTTCCATTGATGGGCACTTAGGTTGTCTCCATCTTTTTGCTATTGTAACTAGTGCTGCTACGAACATTGGTGTGCATATATCTACTCATGTTATGGCTCGTATTTCTTGTAGGGAAATACCAAGTAGAGAAATTGCTGGATCCTGAGGTATCTCTATTTCCAACTTTCTGAGGAAGTGCCATATTGCTTTCCAGA
>NW_006408519.1:14317596-14318137 GCF_000296735.1 Chrysochloris asiatica | reverse complement strand
GGTGATAAACAGTTCAGGGCCAGCTGTGGTCGTTTTACACTGCTGTTTGGTTATAAGTGCAACCTGTTCTTTTCAAATTTTGAGGAAATCTGTGTGCATTCATAGTAGACCCTTACAGGGTGGGGAAGGTGTGCAGACATCAAGAGACCAATAAACAGATACAAAATAAGAAAAACAGAATGTCCACACTTTTATCTCCAAGGTTCTGTCAGGAATCAGTCTATGGTGGCTCTGATCCTTCCCCTCTTGGTCTCGCCCAAGATGGTGGCTTTGACTCCGGGGTCCTCTGAGCCTGGCGAATTCGAAAGCCCAAGATTTCCTGGTTTGGCTACAAATTCCACTGGCTATAAGCCTTCAAATTTTCTAAATATTCCTATATATGTGGTTCAGATTTCTGGAACTATCCCCTGAACCTGCTTCATCTGGTATTCTGTGTTATTGCTGCTGGAAATCCTCACTGCACATCTACCCTATCTGCCATCAAGCCATGGCTCCCTGTATGATATTCTTTATATATATATATATTATTGTGAATTATATG
>NW_006408519.1:14315614-14317232 GCF_000296735.1 Chrysochloris asiatica | reverse complement strand
CCCAGACAGATTGAATAGTACCTACTGGAGATTCTGCCTTCCGCCATTCTCCCTAGTACCAGGTTCCCTCTTGAAAGCTTGTAAGCCAGTCGCTTCTTGCCTTTGTAGTCCCCATTTGAGTATCCAATGCCTGTATGATATTCTTGATGTCAACCTACAAACTCTTCTGCTCTTTGGTCTTTAGTGTCTAATGTGTTAAATCTGTTTTTGAGATGGCTGGATGTATTCAAGGTCATATTTTGGCTCTTGTGGACTTGTTTTAATTTTCATCAGTTTAAGCCCAAACTTGAATATGAGTATTTGATGTTCTGATCCTAAGTCAGCCCATGACCTTGTTTTGGCTGATGACATGCAGAATTTCTACCATTTCTTTTCATAGATGTAGTCAATTTGATTTATGTGTATCCCATCTGGTGAGGTCCATGAATATAGTCATCTTTTTATGTTGTTTAAAAAGGTATTGGTAGTGAAGAAGTCATTGATCTTGCAATATTCTATCATGCAACCCCCAGCATCATGTCTATCACCAAGGCCACATTTTCCAACTTCTGATCCTTCCTCTTGGTTCCAACCTTTGCATCCCAATTGTAGGAAATATCAATATATCTTGATTGCATGCTAGATTAATTTCAGACTGAAGAAATTGGTAGAATTTTTCAATTTCATCATCACTGACCTTAATGGTTAGTGCATACATTTGAATAATAGTGGTTTTAATTGGTCTTCATTGTAAGCATATGTATATCTTTCAGCCTTTTACTTCAAGACAGATCTTGGTATATTCTTTGTGATGTACGAATGTGACACTTGTCATTTCAAGCATAGCAAATATGTAATTATCAGATACAAAATTGCCAATTCCTGTCTGTTCCAACTCACTAATGCCTAGAATATCAACATTTGTGTCTTACATTTTATTTTTGACAACTTCCAATTTTCCAGGATTCATATTCATACATTCCGTATTCCAATTACTAATGTGGAGTTTATTTTATAGATGTTTCCATTCGTTTTGAGTTTTCCCCATCAGCAAATGAAGGCCCAGAATGCTTTACTACATTTTTGTCATCATGCTCTTCGCTACTTTGAGTAGGCAGCCCTTCCTCAGTCAGATTTGAGTGCCTTCCAAAGTGAGGGACTCATTGTGCTGCACTATATATGACAATATTCTTATAACCCTCATCATATTCAAATATTCAAAATTCTCAGGTTGACAGTATTCCATGACTATTTTTAAGGTTTTCATTGATTAAATATTCAGAAGTATGCCATCGCTCCTTCTTCCTAGTCTGCCTTCATCTGGAACTCAGCTGAAATTTGTCCACTGGGTGACCCTGCTGGTATTTAAAATATCTTTGACATAGCTTTCTGAATCATGGCAACATGGAAGCCACCACAGATTGACAAACTGACAGAGGAATTGTGAGATATATATATATACATACATACATATTTTAAATAATAAATGTAACTAATTCTCTAAAGTAACATTGAATTCATATGCAATTTATATATATGAAAGAGAGAAAGAGAATCCTGGTATTGTGCTGTGGGTTAATGTTCCAGACTGCAAAGCCATTTGAACTGCAAAGTCGGAGGTTCAAGCTTACCAGCTGCT
>NW_006408519.1:14306815-14315254 GCF_000296735.1 Chrysochloris asiatica | reverse complement strand
GGGTCAAAATTAGTCAGAATTGACTCCAAGGCACACCGCCACCAACTAATATATTGTTTCTAAGAAGCGGTTCAAAATGACTTTTCAGCCAGTGGATCATCTTGCAAGCACTACACCAGGAAAAAAAATATATATTTTAAAACTATACACTTAAAATATCCTCAATTCATTATATATAAACTGTATCCCAACGAATTATTATGAAGTGAATTTTGACTCAGCAACCCTATATGACAGGGTAGAACTGCTCCATAGGGTTTCCAAGGCTGTATAATCTTTTTTTAAAAAATGTTTTATTGTGAATTGTGTGATAGTTTACATGGGAGAACATTAGTTTTACAGTCATCCTATCGTATGTCTTTTCATTACCATGGTTTCCATCCCCTCCCTGCATCATCAACCAACCAAAGGGTATACTCTGCAAGCCTGCTCCCCATTTGTCAGCACACAATCCCTCTCCCTCTCTGGGTTTAGAGTCCCCAGCTGCTCCATCTCTCCACATTGTCATCTCTGCCAAGGCTGTATAATCTTTTGTGAAGTAAATTGTCAGATCTTTCATGGTAAGTTTGGACTACAAAACTTTTGCTTAACTCTCCAACTTTTAACTAATGAGCCCCATGGGATCCTTATACCTTAGGAAAGTTATTAAAATTAAGAAAATTGCCTATGATGATAAATACTACTGTGTTTCCGAACATGGATACAAAAATGTTTAAGGTAGCTGAAAGAAATCAGTGCACTCAGTGCCCATTATTGTTGCTGCCATATGCAGACGAGTCGGGTCCAATTCACAGTGACCTTGTATAGGGTTTCTGAGACATGGCTGGTTTGTTTGAACCACTGACATTGCTGTTAGCAGTCCTGTTCTTATCCCACAGAGCCACATCAAGAATACTAAGTGTGCTTAGTAGAGCAGAAAATTATAAACATCAATGACTTCTGAGCTAGCATAAATAGATTTATTTGCTTGCAGAAAATAAGGAACAGCTGCTAGGTAAACTGGGAGAGACAAAGAACAATAAAGTACCACAAAACAGTCGTAATGTCAGGAAACGTCTAACTTATTTTGAAGATATATGAAACGGTACTTAAATTTATTTGAAATAATTATCTAAAGTAACATTGAATTAACATACAAAATAAATGAAGATACTGTCATGGATTGAATCATGTACCCCCCAAATATGTATAAACTAACTATAACAGTATAAATAGCATTGTATGGTTGTTCTCCATATTGTGATCTGTTATAATTATTCCCCATTTTGGTATGTGTTGTAATCTTAATCCCTAAATGTAATGGACTCCTAGTGTGGTGCTTTAGGATAGCACTGGATTGCAAACCACAAGGTTGGCAGTTCAAACCCACCAATAGCTCTTTAAAAACCCTATACAGGGTTGCTGTGAGTCAGAACTGACTCAACAGCACTTAACAGCAGCATAAATACAATGAGAAGAATAAGAGTGAGGTGTGCCTTTGGTGACAGCTTTACAAAAGGATATGACTGGAGTCAAGTCCTTACTCAAGTCATCACTCTTGCGCACGTCATGGCCTTACTTTAGTTATACCCTTACTGAAGTCACATCCTTGCTTGAGTAACACCTTTTATCTTGTTGTTATTGTTAAGTGCTGTTGAAACGATTCCAACTCATAGCAATCCTATATAGAGTTTCCAAGGAGCAAGTTAGTGGGTTTGAACAGCCAACCTTATGGTTCTCAGTCCAGTGATGATCCTACAGTACTACATCATGAGAAACAATCAAGCAGAGATGGAAGGCCTTCACTACTATCAAGAAAGACAATACTGGAGCAGAACTTATTCTTTAGATCTAGCTCCCTGCACTTAGTAGCTCCTAGACCCAGAGAAAGACTGATGCCAAGACACATGGTGCTTTACAAGAAACCAGACAGGAGACTCCTGGTGTGGTGCCAATTGTTCAAACTCACCAATTGCTCCTCAGATACAGGGTAACTATGAATCAGAACCATTTTGATGACACTTAACAATAACAACAGGAAAGAAGGTCTTAAAAGACAAGGACCTTCCTTCAGAGCTGACAGAGAAAGAAAGTGTTCTCCTAAAGTCCGTGCTCTGAAATCCGACTTCCAGCTTCCTAAACTGTGAGAAAGTAAATGTCTGTTTGTCAAAGCATCCACTTGTATTTTTGTGATAGCAGCATTAGATATGGTGATTTACAGATCAAGATTGAGTATGCATTTCCTATTATTGTTATTAAATGTTCTGACACTAGGACCTGGCTTTTCCAATGTAGATCTGAGTTGTCCTAGACAGATGAGGCCAGTATGTAGAGACTTTTTAAGTCACTCTAGAGTAAAGATTAGGAGCTCTGGTAGCGTAGTGGTTACGAATTGGGCTGCGAACCTTAAGGTCAGCGGTTCGAAACTACCAGCTGCTCCGCGGGAGAAAGATCAGGCTTTCTACTCCCGTAAAGATTTACACCCTCGGAAACCCTGTACAGGGTCGCTATGGGTCGGACACGACTCAACGGCACTTAACAACAACAACAACAAGAGTAAAGATTATATCAATTTTATCACGAAAGGAGTAAATTATTAATGACAATGTCAAACTCTATATTGTTTCAATGGAACTCCTTGCAATGTTGATTTTTATAGAGTAAATTCTGCCGTTTTAATTACAGGTTTGTGCTGCTTAACATCTGATCAGCCAACATCTGACTGCATAAACCTCTGTGCTCCAATAAGGTTTATTTTCCTCCTAAGAGAAGCAGCTTTGTTTTTATTTATTGCTTTGCCCTATTGGTTTTAAAGACCCTAAACCCAGACACTTGCAGCACTGGCCCATAGGTGATACTCAGGAAGGTGATGCAGAAATCATGGCTATAGGCTTTCTCAATTAAAACGACCCAGTGGTAGAGGCTGCAGAGACAGGCTACTGCATTCAGGCAGAACAGCAGGCAAGAAACTTCTTCACTCCCTTTCCATTTGCTTCTTTTCACTCTCCTCCAGGCCCGGCTACTACCGCAAGTTCTACCAGCTTTCACCAGCAGCAGTGACAACAGTCATGACGAGAATGACTGGAAGTAGGCTTCCATATGTTCGAATATGGTGTTCACACATTTTAATCACATTAACTTCCTAGTGTACAGTTAATATCATAAAGGTTAAGTGACATATACCTATATGGTACTATAGGATAAGCACTGGACTACTAACCACAAGATCAGCAAATCAAACCTACCAGCCACTCCTTCGAAACTCCATGTAGAGTCACTATGAGTCCAAACTGATTTGAGGCCTTTTACAACAACAACAAAATTTTTGTTAAACATTTCTATGCTTACACATTTTACATATTATCTCATTTAATCTTGTTTTAAATATTCCTTCATGTTTTATATGAATCTATTAATTTGCCAGTAATTAATTGAGTACTTTACTATTTAGCAACCATATGATACAACTACTATAAACCAGAATCTTTCCTATACATTTCTTTTTTTCTTCATTCCTTTTCCAAGGAATGGGCAACATTGAAGTATAGTTAGTCCCCAGACTTAACATACATATAGTTGTAGAAACTATCAAGGCATCTTATGAAGCTTGTTGTAATGCCCTTACTTAAGTTACACCTATTCAAGTCACACCATTCCTTGTGTAACACCTTTAATCTCATTGTTGTTAAGTGCCATCGAGTTGGTTCCAACTCATAGCGCTCCTATATAGAAACAAAACGTTAAATTTAACCATTTTCTTGAATTATCCCTTCTTATTCTTGTTTTTGTTATTATTTTCTACTGCTTTTTTGACCTAGCAAGTAAATTCATTGTTAAAAAGCACTTTCATAACTGCCAAATTGATTCATGACAAAATCCAGTACACAAAACAAAATAAAAAGGTCACAACTGCAAATTTATTAACTTACAGGGATAGTTTTATTACTCTTAATTAATAGCATTACTCTCAATTAATGAAAGATACTAATTGAAAGAACAACATTAAAACTTGTGACAAGCATCTTTATTTTGAACTCTAAGAGTGGCATATTGTATATCAATGGTTTCTAGAGTAAATGTGGTAGAAATAAAACATTTATGTATATTTGTAAACTATGATTTTACAAATCAATACGGAAATTTTTATGAAAGTGCCTATGATGTTAGCTTAGCAAATATTAGTTTCCTGGTCTAACTTTTGAATTCCTATAATTTGTTGTCAAGTTATTTAAAAAGAAAAAAGAACATGTGGAAATAGAATATTATCATCATTTAAAAGCCTGTAGAATTCATTTTAGGAGAATTGCCTATTGTTAGTACCTAATATATCTAGTTAATTCAGATTCTTGTCCCTCCCCCACCCCTCCTCCCAAGTAACAACTTATCGTATTTGACTCAGGAAGTATAGTCAGGTAAATTCATTTTAAACAGTTAGTGTAAGTGATTTTATACAGAGAGAGGGATGCTTGTTTTCCTGTCTGTGTAGGAAAGAAAAAATGATTTCAATTTCTAGTAAATTGCCACTTAAAACATACACCTCTTTTACAATTTCACTTTATAGCATTATCCAGTATCAAAAACTTTATTGCTTTTTCTGAATTTTGCATCCATTAAACTGCAGGTTTTCATTTCAGGTCAAGATGGTGTTATTTTTCAGGGAATCATTAATTTCCTAAAGCTAAATATAAAATAACACGTGAGCATATTTGTTCCTCCTGGGGAGAGAATACACATAACTCTCATTATATTTGTTATGCAAAGGGGGAAATTGTTCACAAACCACTAATTTATAATGACTTTTCCAAAACAAATAGCTTACCTTTAATTAAACTATGCAATTGATTGATAATAATTATAACTAGGACTTAAAAATTAGAATACTATGCATGATATTTTACTCCTGGTGTGGTGCTATAGGACCAACACTGGATTACGAACCTCAAGATGGACAGTTCAAACTCACCAGCTACTATCTGAAACCCCATACAGGGTTGCTGTGGGTTGGAACTGACCCGACAGCACTTAACAGCAATAACATACATGATCTAAGGCTGATATTGTCTGCATAATTTTATTTTTAGTGAAATGTTGCTGTTGATATTGTTGCTAAGTGCCATTGAGTTGGTTATGACTCACAGTGATCCTTGATGGGGTTTCCAAGGAGTGACTGGTAGGTCTGAACAGTCTCCCTTATGATTAACAGTCCAGTTCTTATCCTACAGCACCACAATAGGACTTTAATGAAATATATATGTAAGCAAATAGTTTCAAATTCATTCACATATGATGCTTCTTTGGTTGTCAATAACTTTCATTCTTTTAATGCCACATATAGAAATATTTGCATAATACTTTGAATAAATATGTATATTATTGTCTTAGGCTGGGTTCTACAGGAAATCAAAATCAATTAAATATATATATATATATATAATCTGTGGAACAGACCATAAATTGTTCATTGTTCATATGCAATACAGGCTAAAGTGAAGGGAATTAAAACAACTCCATGTAAGCCAAAATATACTTGACTTTGGATATATCCCAATTGAATTTAGAGAATAACTAAGAACACATTTTATATCTTAGATACTAATGAACAAGACCAGAAGAGCTGTGGTATGACATAAAGAATATCATATAGAAAATAAAGTAAAAGGTTGTTAAAAAGACAGGAAAGAAAGAAAGAAAGAAAAAATGGATGTCAGAAGACACTCTTGTGGGTAAAGAAGCTAAAGCAGCTGGAAAAAATAAGGAAGTGAAAGAGCTGAATAGAAAAATCTCAAAGGGTACGTCTAGAAAACGAAGTCACATACTATAATGGTTTGTGTAAAAACCTGGAGATAGAAAACCAAAATGGAAGAACATGCTCAGCATTTCTCAAGCTAAAACACTAAAGAAAAAATTCAAGTCTCAGGCTGCAAAATGAGGAGTTCTGGTAGCATAGTGGTTATGAATCAATCTGCTAACTTCAAAGTCAGCAGTTTGAAACTACCAGCTGTTCAGCTGGAGAAAGATGAGGCATTCTGCTGCCATAAAGATTTACAGTCTTGAAAACTCTATGTAGGGTCACTATGAGTCAGAATCAACTCCACAGCACACCAACATCATGACCACCATGGGCAAAATATTGAATGATGGAAAGAATACAAAGAGTCACGATGTCATAAAGAAGCAGTCCATGTTTATCCATTTGAAGAGGTAGTTTATGATTAAAAACTGATGGAACAGTCCAAGTTGCACTGAAGGAACTAGCAATAACAACGGTCCAGGAATTGACAAAACACAAATTGAAATCTTTCAGAAAACTGATGCAACACTGGAAATTTGGAAGACAGCTACCTGGCCACCTGAGTGGAAGATAATCCATATGTGTGCCCATTCAAAAGAGAAGTAACCTTATCCAAAGAATCAGCAATGGAGAGAGGGAGCAGCTGAGGACTCTAGATTCATCGGAAGAATGAGACTGAGGGCTGGTAGCCAGAAGGCAGACTTGCAGAATGTGCCCTTTGGTGGTGTAAATTATTATATATGCCTGAGTGTTTTTGTTTTTGTTTTGTTTTTTAAAAAGGGGAGGGGGGCTAAAGTGAATAGAGAGAAATACTGTTATCTGATTTTGTTGTTGTTGTGAAGTGCCATCGAGTTGATTCCAACCCATAGCAACCCTGTATAGGGTTTTCTAGGAGCAACTGGTGAGCTTGAACCACTGATCTTGCAGTTCAAATGACTTTGCAGTCTGACACATTAGCACACAGCATCACACCAGGTACATGGAGGGATTTATAATCATTGTGATAAAACAAGGTGTATCATTTATTGAATGTAAAACTGATGATCTGCCCTGCAAACTCACTCAATTCACAATAAAAACTTAAAAAAAAAAAAAAGGAGGGTCAGTGAAAAAGAGGAAAAAGAAGAATTTCTAACAAGATGGATTGACAGAGTGTCAGTATGAGGGCAGCTAACAACAATAAATAACAAATACATGAATCAAATGGCGAAGTGATGGGAATCAGCACTCCTGCATCATTCAAGACTTTGATGGTGGCACTATTTTCTGCAATCATTTTAGGAATATGAAACTTTTTCATTTAGTATAAACACCACTTAAGCCATGTTTCAATGAACCAAACCAATAAATTATTATATCCATCCCTAACCTCTTGAGAGAAACACTGAATGAAAAGCTCTGCTTCATGGACTGACAGATCAGGATAATTGTGCCTCTGAAATAGGAAATTTGTGACAGATGACATTGATAACACTGCCCATGCAAGTTTATTTGTAATCTATGTTGAACATTCAAATACAAAACAGATGCAGAAAACAGTAGTTAGAAACTAAGTACCTCCCTCAGGAGAAAAAGTAGAGTATTTCAACATTTTAACATTGCATTGAAGCAGATAATTAGGACAATTATGACTCCTCAAAGACATGAAGACTGAGGTTCAAGCCAGTATTCTTCTTTACCTCAAATTGTAAACATTATGATAATCTCAGGAGAATTAGAATAAAAAATATTTTGTAAAATGCAATACTTCTTACAGTGGTGATATATGAAATTGTGTATTTGTCCACTCCAACATTCAAACATCAATTATATAGTTAAGGAAGTGAAATCAAGTTTCCTCTACTTCACAGGAAAACTGATAAAGTTAAAATTAAAAAAAAGAAAGAAATGCTCTAAAGAGAGTTTAGAGTCACAAAGGAACAGGTACCACACAAATGCACATAAATACAATAAGTAGACAAACTGATAAGTGACTGATTTTATTATGGAATATCTTAACCATGCCAATGTGTCCAGACAATCTCTACTATTATAATATTTTGAGTCATTTTTATGTTTATTTGTTTAAAGTATGTGCTCAAATAGCCAGTGTGTTTACTTGGAAGGTCATGGAGCAATATGAGTATTTTTGTTTTGCTGTTTATTGTGTTTGTTGAGAATGTACCCAAATGGTGCCTATTCACCAATATCTTTTTTATTGCTGTGATTTAATTTTTTAATTTGGAGTGAAGCTCTCACCATTTATTCCTTTGTCCTCATCTAAAGAAATTAAGGTTTCTATGTGGTCCTAGTCTTCCCATTAAGAGTCATTGCCATAGTGAGCACTGGCACAAATGTAAGAATACTCTACTGTTTAAGGTTGTTATGAGCTAGAATTAGCTTGATGACAGTGGGGTTTTCTAAGTCAACTATTAGAGTATGAAAAGGGTTTTACAAGTGTTACCCTGCATTAATATATATAAATATATTTAGTTTATTATAATGCTATCCTAAGTAAATTTTGATTTGATTTACTTTACTTGATTTGGTGTTTCACTGCTTAATGTTTTTTTAGAGTGTATGTGTGTAAACGTGTGTGTTCGAATAAAAAAAGGCAGGAATTATTGCAGAGAACAAAGAAGCATTTTGTAATTAAAATACTAAACATACTATTTAAATATGTTTATAAC
>NW_006408519.1:14299500-14306715 GCF_000296735.1 Chrysochloris asiatica | reverse complement strand
TAAATTAATTTTATATATTCACTCAACTTAATTTGTTTTAAGTAATTATCTCAACTAGTATGAACCTCTAGATCTTTTTATTACATTTGTTGTTGTTGTTGTTAAGTGCTTATCCTGCAGAGTCTCACCAATAGTCCGAGGCATTAATGAGCTGAAAAGGACTACTATTGGCCATTTTGAATAAGACAATCATGGTTTACTATTCTGGCAACGACAAATTAAAGAGGAATGGTATTACACTCATCATCAAAAATGGCATTTTATGATCTATCTCTAAGTAGGATACTGTCTGTAATAGAATAGTTTCCATATGCCTACACAGGAAGCATTGATTTGAAACTTTAGGATGAGTACTGTAATGTTAACCATAAGATTTCAAAACCACCAGTGTCTTCATGGAAATCTTATGTAGGATTGCTGTTAAGTCAGAAGCACCATATTCTGTCAGTTTGTCATACTGCGGTGGCTTTCATGTTGCTGTGATTCTGGAAGCTTTAGTATTGCTATTTCCAATACCAGCAGGGTCACCCAGGTTGGACAGGTGCTGTAAGTGGGCTTACAGACAAAGACAGACTAGGCAGGAGAGGCAGACTACTTCTGTATGATTAACTATTGAAAACCTTAAGAATGGAAGCAAAACATTATTGGAAATAGTGCTGTATAATGAAAACATTATGTATAGCAACAAAATATTGTCAGATATAGTGCCAAAAGATGAGTCCCACAGGTCAGAAAGCACTCACAGTAAAACTGGAGAAGAACTTCCTCCTCACAGCAAAATTAACTGTGATGATGCAAATATAGTAATGCTTATGAGGCCTTAATTTTCTGATGGGGTAGAACTCAGGATTAGGAGAAATAGATGCAAAGGTCCATTAATAATTGTGAAATGGAATGTACCAAGTATGAATCTAGGAAAACTGGAAATTGTCAAAAAGTAAATGAAAGGCATAAAATCAATATCCTAGGCATCAGTGAGCAGAAATGGAAAGATAAAAATATTTTTTTTTAATTAGACACTTACACAGTTTATGATGCTGAAAATGGCAAGTTGAAGAGGAATGGCACTGTATTAATTGTCAAAAATTCAAGATCTATCTTGAAGTACAATGTTGCCTGTGAAGGAATAATATTCATATGCCTACAAATAAGAACAGCTGATACCACTATTATTGACTTTTACTCACCAATCACTAAAGACAATGAGGATGAAATTGAAGATTTCTACCAACTTTTTCAGTCTGAAATTAATCAAACATGTAGTCAAGATATATTTATAATTACTGGCAATTAGAATGCAAAGTTGAAAACAGAGGAATGATCAGTCATTGGAAAACATGGCCTTGGTGATAAAAATGATGCTGAGGTCACTTGGTAGAAATTTAGAAGATCAATGACTTATTCATTGCTAATACCTCTTAAAAACAACATATAAAACAACTATACACCGGATGGAATTCCAGATGGAATACATAGGAAACATTAATTATATCTGGAAAAACATATCACCAGACACAACAAGGTCAGGGTACCACTGTGGAAAAGACCATCAATTGCTCATATACAAATTTAGGCTGAAGATGAAAAAATTAACACAAGTCCACAATAGCCAAATGTGACCTTTAACATATCCCATTTGAATTCAGAGACCATTTAAAGAACAGATTTGATGCACTAAAGACAGAAGATCAGCAACATCAAGAACATCATTCAGAAAGAAAGCAAAAAGTCATTTAAAAGTCAGAAAAAAAATGCCAAAATGTATGTCAGAAGAGACTCTGAAATTTGCTCTCAAGTTTAGCGTAGTGGTTATGAATCTGGCTGTGAACCACAAGCTCAGCAATTTGAAACTACCAGCTGCTCTGCGGGAGAAAGATGAGGCTTTCTGCTCCCATAAAGATTTACAGCCTCGGAAACCCTGTTTAGGGTCGCTATGGGTTGGAAACGACTCCACTGAACTTAACAACAACAACATAGACATGGTAAAGTGAATGGAAGATAGGAAGAAGTCAGAGTTGAACAGAAAATTTCAAAGGGCAGTTCAAGAAAACAAAGTAAAGTGTTGTAAGGAAATGTGCAAAGACCTGGAGTCAGAAAACCAAAAAAGAAGAGCACACTAGTCATTTCTCAAACTAAAAGAAGAGAAAATATTCAAACCTCAACTTACAATATTAAAGGATACCATGGGCAAAATATTGAATGATGCAGAAAGCATTAAAAGAAGATGCAATGTATACACAAAGCCATTATACAGAAAAAATTAAAAATGTATACATAAAGCCATTACATACACACACACAAAAAGATCAGTGTTCAACCATTTCAAGAACTAATGGTACTGAAGGAAGAAGTCCAAGTTGCACTGAAGGCATTGGTAAGAAACGAGACTCCAAGAATTTACAAAATGCAACATTGATGGAACACTTGTTCTTATTGTTGTCAAGTGCTGTTGAGTTGGTTCCAATTCATAATGACCCTGTATAGGGTTTCCAAGGAGTGGCTGGTGAGCTTGAACCACTGACCTTGCAGTTCAAACCAACCTTGCAGTGAACCACATTAACCCACAGCACTACACCAGGGCTTTCAATGGGACACTGGAGGCACTTAATTGTTTATGCCAAGAAATTTAAAAGACAACTACCTGGCCAACAAAATGGAAAAGATATATATTTATGACCATTCTAAAGAGAGGTGACCCAACAGAATTTGGAAGACATTGAAAAATATCATTACTATCACATGCAATTAAAGTTTTTCTGATAATAATTCAAAAACAGTTGCAACACCGCATTGACAAGTAACTGTCAGAAATTCTACTCAGATTCAGAAGAGGATGTAAAACTAGGAATATCATTGCTAATTTCAGATAGATCTTGGTGAGAAGCAGAGAATATTAAAAAGATGTTTGCTTGTGCTTTACTGGTTGTGTAAAGACTGCTGACTCTGTAGATTATGATGAGTCTGTGTTGAAAGAAGTATAGCCAGAGTCTTACTTAGAAGCCTGGATGGTGAGACTTCATCTCTCATTTTTGGACATATTAACCAGGAGAGACTAATCCGTGGTGAAGAATAGCATGCTTGGTAAAGTTGAGGGTCATCAAAGAAGAGGAAGGCCCCCAATGATTTGGATCAGAACAGGGGCAGCAGCAATAAACTTAAGTGGAACAATTGTGAGGATGGTACTGGGCCAGACAATGTTTTATTCTGTTGTGCCAAGGGTTGCTATGAGTCAGAACTGACTCAGTGGTACCTAACAACAACAGCATGAGTCAGAAGTGACCCTACGGCACTTAACAACAACAAAAACAGTAACAGGAAAGAATAGTTAATAATACTATATTCAAATTTACTCACCAACCACTAAACCCAGTGATTATTCAATCTGACATTGATCAAACGTGCAATTAAGATACATTGATAATTAGTGGTAATTGGATTGAAAAGGTTGTATACAAACAGAAAGGATCAGAAGCTGGAAAATATTTTCTTGATGATAGACAGGGATCCTTGAGATCTCATGAGATAATTTCACAAACCAATGATGCATTCATTTTTAATTCCATTTTTCAACAACGTAAACAGTGACTATACATGTGGACCTCATAGGTAAAATAAACTGGATACAAGTAGACTACTTTTGTGGGAAGATACATTAGAGAAGCTCAATATCATCAGTCAAAACAAGGTCAAGGACTAACTGTGGGACAGACCATCAACTCTTCTTACTCTTGTTCAGACTGAAGCTGAATAAAATTAAAACAAATCCACAAGAGCCAAAATGTGACCTTTAGCATGTCCCACCTGAATTTAGAGACCCTCTAAAGAACAGATTTGATGCATTATTACACAACTGATCCAAGACCGGAAGAGTTGTGGGATGACATCAAGAACATCATGCACAAAGAAAGCAAAAGGTCAAGAAAATATAAGAAAGAAATAAAATACCAAAATGGATGTCAGAAGAGTCTCTGAAACTTGCTTTTGAAAATAGAGAAGCTAGAATTTACTTATATGGGGGGAAGGGCATAAAAAATTTGTTGAAAAATGGAATTAAAATTTAACTTTTAGAAGCCATCTCTTATAATTGTTAAGGAGTATCACATATGTTGCATTCATTTAAGCCTACTTTTGGACTGATAAGCAACCTCATGGTAAATTATGCATTTATCAAGAATTTCCTTTTACTCGGATTCACTGCTCTTGGAAGCTAAATTCAGGAAATCAAATGACACTGCATTGGAAAAATGTGCTACAAAAGACCTCTTTAAAGTTTTAAAAAGCAAAGCTGTCACCTTGAGAACTAAGGTGTCTCAGACTCAGGCCATGGTATTTCTGATTGCCTTATATTTATGTGAAAGCTGAGCAGTGAATAAGGCAGACGAAAGAACATTTGATGTGTTTAACAATATTTTTATCTAAGAATGTTAATATATCATGTGTTTCCAGGAGAATAAACACATCTGTCTTGGAAGAAGTACAGCCAGAATGTTCCTTAGAAGTGAGGATGACAAGACTTTGTCTCATGTATTTTGGACATGTTGTCACGACCAGTCTAGGAGAAAAACAAACTAGAGGAAGACCTTAATAAGGTGGATTGGCCCAGTGACTTCAACAATGTACTCAAACTTAAGTAGGATTGTGAGGATGCTGTAGAAGCAAGCAATGTTTATTTCTGTTGTAGGTAGGGTGGATACAAGTTGAAACCATCTCAATGGTACTTAACAACAACAACAACATTAATATTTTTGTTTTTGTTATTTTCAAGTTTTCCCAAGCTTTATTTATTGTCAAAAGATGGGGCAGCCCTGGCTACCACAGTTGCCCCACCGAGCTTCGTGCTAAGTGGGCACCATTAGTCACACTGATTGGTTATAAATATTTACTGCAATCTCTTGTCTATGTTTTCTCAGTTGACACAGGAGCACAGTGGTCAATTGATTTTCAAAACATTCTCAAGGCATTTCAATGGAAAACGATCCTTTCTCCAACAAATAAATAGACTGGAAAAATTGGGTACTCATACATATGCTAACCTCAAACTATGTACAAATATTAATTCAAAATAGAACATAGTCCTAAATTCTTGATCAATGTTTATAAAATATGTAGAATAAAACATTGTACCAAAAAAAAAAAAAAGACAAGTCAGCTTTGAAGCAGATCTTTCCCAAATTGAATCTTCAGATGATCACTCAGGTCAAGTCAGCAACTTGATCACAGCCTAATGTTGTTGTTGTTGTTAAGTGCCGTAGAGTCGGTTCTGACCCACAGCGACCCCGTATAGGATTTCTGAGGCTGTAAATCTTTATGGAAGTAGAAAGCCTCATCTTTCTCCCGCAGAACAGCTGGTAGTTTCAAACTGCTGACCTTACGGTTCGCAGCCCAATTCGTAACCACTACACTACCAGCACAACCTAATGAGGCAACTTAGAATAGAGAATCCAGTTATATCATAGTAGCAGCCCTGTTGGTGCAGTAGAATATGCACTGGACTGCTAACAGATAGGTCAACAGTTCAAACCCACCAGTCGCTCATTAGGAGCAAAATAATGCTTTGTGCTCCTATAAGGATTTGCAGCCTCTGAAACCCGACACAGGCTTGCTCTGAGTGAGACTCCACAGCATAGAGTGTTTATTGGTATGGTTTTTGAGATGCCCTTGTAGTGCAGTGGTTAAATGCTCGGCGGTTACTAATCCAAAGGTTAACACTTAGAGCCCACCAGCCACTCTCCAGAAAATGGTTCCATACAGACTACAGCACTGAAACCCTTGGAAGCAGTTCTTCTCTGTTATTTAGAATCACTGAGTTGGAATCAACTTGATGGCATAGAAGGAAAACAATAGAACTTCTTGACACATAAAAATCCTGAGATAATAAAAATGTGCTATTTTCTGTTATGGAGGTTGTGTTAATTTTTTTTTTTGTACAGCAATAGAAGAAAAATAGATTTGATACCATTTTTAAAAACCTTTATATGCAATACAACTTATTTCATAAAAACAAAGAAGAAAGTGAAAGCTTACAGAGAAGGGTGAAGAGAGAAAAGACTGATTCCATATGTTTTAAGTTAATTTCAATAGTATCTAAAGCTTATTTCATAGTGCCTATTCTAATTCAAGGAGTCCTGATGTGGCACTGTGGGTTAATGCAAGGTCAGTGGTTCAAGCTCTCCTGCCCCTCCTCAGAAACCTTATACAGGGTAGCTATGACTCCGAACCAACTAAACAGCAGTTAACAACAACAACAGCATTCTAATTCAAAAGACTCTGCTAGTGTGATGGGTTATGAGTTGGGCTAATAATCACAAGGTCAGCAGTTTGAATCTGCTAGTCACTCTGCAGAAGAAAAATGAGACTTTCTGCTCTCATAAGAATTTACAACCTCAGAAACCCAATGCAGGGTTGCTATGAGTCAGGATCAATTCCCCAGCCCATAACCACTACCACCATTCTAATTCAAAATATATTCTAATCATGGAAAAAATGACAAGTATTAAGATTTTGTTTGTAGACCTATGTTATATAGAAAGGCGTGAATAAATTAGCTTTAATTTCTTCTAAAGTATCTGTTAACTATGAGATACTAGGAAAATATCTTCATTAATTTATTGCTAGTGAGGCCTTTCATACTTTTTCAAATTGATTTTTACCTGTCTTGGTTTGTCTTAAGACACATTTTAGTTATTTTTATTATTCTGAATAAACTAGGCATAAAACTTAATCTTCATCTTAAAGAGTTTTTCTTTTTGGTATCCTCTGTTATAAATTGGAAGACTCACTTATAATGATTATTTCTGAATATTTATTTATAAAAAGACTTTTAAGTGTTTACCAAATAGTATTGAATCCTAGAAATGGCAAATACAAAGGAAAACATTCTGAAAGGAAAGCAAATTATTCATACTTTGTTCAAGTATAATCAAGATGCTTCTGCTGTCTGGTGCCTTGAAAAAAAATATCTATTTGGTGAATAAGAGATACAGCTTTTGATACACACAATCATAATAAAATTGTTTCAGAGATGGTCTTGGAAAAGTAATGGATTTTGAAACAATGTAATCACAGCAAAAGAATTTCAGGTCTCTGGACATAAAGTAATTTTATGAATAACCTTAGATACTTTCATGAAATTATGCTTTAAACAGAAATGAAAAATTTTAAATAAGGACGTTAAGATTTTAAATATAACTCATGGTGGTGGTGGTGGTGGTGTGC
>NW_006408519.1:14275294-14298658 GCF_000296735.1 Chrysochloris asiatica | reverse complement strand
TTAAAGACAATTGTCTCTTCTATTTTAATAATCATTTTGATTAATGTGTTGATAAGAAATGCCTTTTCTCATGTAACACAAAATTTCAATTTATAAAATACAACTTGACCCTCTTCCAGTTATTTCTTCTTCTCTTTAGGTAATATTTTAAGGTCTCAAGTTCATATCATTGAAAAAAAAAATGAAGCTCTAAATTTGCCATGTTTAAAGCATTTAATTATTTTCTGTAATAAAGAATTTGTCATTTTCTAAGTATTAGTAGATGTATTTCTATAATTTAAATTTAAACATCTTGCTTGGTTAGAAACTTGAAAAATCTGTCCATGACAGACTTAGCGTGCTAAACTGAAGGATGACCCATATATTTTGTTGATATGGTTTACTTTCTGTGGTACTAAATCATTACGGAATAAACTGCCAAGATAGAATACTTTAGGGATGACTTTTACCTCTGTACTACAGATGTTGCTTTATCATTTTGTCAGCTTCAGGTATTTTGTGCCAGGTTATTCAATAATAGAACAAAATTATTAAACTTCTTGTGGGTTAGGAAAATGATCTATTCATACTTTATAATACCTGTGTTTCAGTATAAGTCAGTGTCATCCTTACTTTGACTTAGGATCAATAGATCATATTAGATATCTTTGTGTGGAAGAAAATTCAATTGGGATAATTAGCAGCTGTCAGAAAGTTTGTTATAACACAGTAGTTTCTTCATTTCAACACTATTGTCACTTTGGACTAGATGATTTTTTTGTCATGGGGTTGTGGTAAACACTGCAGAATTTTCAGCAGCATTCCTGTCCTCTCCTCACCAAATGCCAGTAGCATTGCCTCCCTCAACCATAAAGTTATGACAACCAAAAATGCTCCAGGGCATTGTCTTACATACGCTGGAGAATAAAATCATTAAAAATTACTGTTATATAGAAAAATATTCTTATGCTGTTATTTAAGACAATTTTACATTTTATGACTTAGGTATTTGATTAGGAATTTTCATTTAAATTTACACACAGATTAAAATAATTTGAATTTTGAATGATACTAATTTCAGATTGTTTTAGAAAATATACTAAGTATGCTCTTTAACTATATGTTCTCTATTTTGATTGAATTGGGGATGAGTTCTGTAGATCAGAAAAAATGAAAATTGATTATATTCTTTTAGTTATGTTTTTATTAGTTGTTGAATCAGTTCCAACTCACTTCAACCTTAGGTATAACAGAATGAAACACAGGCCAGTCCCGAGCAATCTTCATGTTCATTTCCTACGTTGGTATAAGCAGTCAAACATATACATATAAAATAATGTAAGCATATTTGCATATGGTATTTCCTTCTATTTTTATAAAATAAATGCATTTATTTTAAAGAAAAACTTTATTTGATTTGATGTCTTGATCTGTGTATTAGGTATTGTTGTTGTTATTGCTATACACCGTAGAGTTGGTTCTGACTCATAGCAACCCTGTACAGGGTTCCCGAGGCTGTAAATCTTTACAGGAGCAGGAAACCGCATCTTTCTCCCAGGGAACAGCTGGTAGTTTCAAACTGCTGACCCTGAGGTTTGCAGCCCAATTCGTAACCACTATTCTACTCTGTGAAAAATAACTTTGTGCTCAATCTCAGGTAATTATTTTAGAACACTGACTTGAGATAGCTGTCTTTTGCTTTTCTATGAGTTTTTGTTTATGCATTTTTGTGATGTTTCTTAAATAAAATAAGCTCCCAAATCCATTTTGGTCTTTTCATTCTTTGCCCTTTTTAATAACCTTTTGTTTACTGCATGTATGATGTCCTTGATACTATCCCACATTTCTTCTGCTCTTTGGTCATTAGTGTTCATTGCATTGAATCTGTTATTGAGATGGTCTTTAAATTCAAGTGGGATATATTTAAGGTTGTGCTTTGGCTCTTGTGGACTTGTCTTTTTCAGCTTCAAATGGAACTTGCATGTAAGCAATAAGTGGTCTTTGACCCCTAGCCTTGTTCTGATGGATGATATAGAGCTTCTCTATCATCTCTTTCCACAGACGTCAATTTTATTCATCTGTATTCCATTTGGCAAGCTCCTTATGCATAGTTGCCACTTAAGATGTTGGGAAAAAGTATTTGTGATGAATAAGTCATTGGTTTTGCAGAATTCTATTATACGATGCTAGGCATAGTTTCTATCACTGAGATCATATCATTTAGTGATTAATTCTTCTTTGTTTCCAACTTACCCATTCCAATTACTAGTAATTATTATTACATATGGATTGCTTGCATGATCAATTTCTAACTGAAGATGGTGGTAAAAATCTTCAGCTTCTTCAGCTTTGACACTAATCATTGGTGCCAAAATATAGATGATAATTTTGTCATGTGGCCTTCCTTGCAGTTATACGACTGGTATATCACTGACAACCTTAGACTGTAGCACTGACATTGAAATGCCCATTTTAATTATGACTATAATGCCATTCCTCTTCAATACATCATCCCTCAGATAGTAGACCATATGATTGTCCAATTCATAATGGCCAATAGCTAGTCCATTTCAGTTCACTAATGTTTAGGGTATTAATAGTCAAGCATTCTATTTAATTCATCCTAGATTAATACTTTGTACATTTCATGTTTTATTAATTGATACCTTCAGCTGTTTCTTCTCATTCTGAGTAGTGCCACATCCATAAATGAAGGTATGGAAAGCTTTGCTGCATCCATATCATTAAGGTTGACTCTACCTTGAGGAGCTCTGGTAGCATAGTGGTTACGAATTTGGCTGTGAACCGCAAGGTCAGCAGCTCAAAATTACCAGCTGTTTTGCAGGAGAAAGATGAGGTTTTATGCTCCTGTAAAGATTTACAGCCTCGGAAACCCTGTGCAGGGTTGCTGTGAGTCAGAACTGACTCCACGGCACATAACAACAATAACCTTGAGGACGCAGCACTTCACAAGCCATATTTCAAGTGCCTTCCCACATCTTTTAACACTAACTCAGACACTGTTATACTTCTATTCAGATTTATTAATTTGCCAACTTTAGTTTGGAAGCTCTGCTGAAGTCTTTCCATGTTGGGTGATATACCAGTTACATAGCTTCTAGAATCATACCTACATTCAAGCTACCACAATATGACAAGCTGACAGATGAGTGGTGGACATCATACATGAAGAAAAATAAAAGGCATTTAAAATACAGGAAAGAAAAAAATGTCAAAATGGGTCTCAGAAGACTCTGAAACTTGCTCTTTCATAGCTAAGATAACTGAAAGAATCTAGAAAGCAAAATAACCTAAAAGTAAAGAAAACAAAAATATTCACAAGTAGGTTCTGCCCATACTGATGCCTGTAGTCTTTGATCTCTATCAGTAAGTATTTTAAGTACTCTTTGCTCTAAACAAGCAAAGTTGCCTCATCTGCATATTGTAGGTTGTTAATGAATCTTCCTTCAATATTGATTCCATGTTCTTCTTCATAGGATCTATCTTTGGGGATTATTTGCTCTCCATACAGATTGAATAAGTATGGTGAAAGAATACATTCCTGGTGTAAACCTTTCCTGATTTTAAAACATCTTGTTCTGTTCTAACGATTTCTGCTTGATCTATGTACAAATTTCTGATGGACACAATTAAGTGTTCTGAAATACCCACTCTTCATAATGTTAACTATAGTTTGTTATGGTTTACACAGTCAAAACCCTTTTCATAGACGATAAAGCACAAGTAAACATCTTTCTGGTATTTTCTACTTTCAGCCAAGATCTATCTGATATCAGTAATAATATTCCTAGTTCCACATCCTCTACTGAATCCAACTTGAATTTCTAGTAGTTATCTGTCTATGTAGTGTTGCAAAGACCCTCAGTAAACTGGATTAACACATGGCTTCATTAATAGGTGTGCACATAGCAAAGACTGTAGTGATGGTACAGGACTGAGCAATGTTTCATATCTGAATGCGCTGATATTCTCTGAGTCATGATCAAATCCATGACATTCAATAACATCAATGAAACTGATGAGACATTTGGTAGTTTAAAGCAATAATGCATTTTTGGTGTTTATATTGAATTAGTACTCCTAGTGTGACACTGTAGTATCAGCACTGGACTGTGAACCACAAGGATGGCAGCTCAAGGCCACCAACTGCTCTTCTGAAAACATATACAGGGTTGCTATGATTTGGAACTGACTCAATGGCACATAACAACAACAACACTGAATTAAGCAGACTGGAAAGGTAATTAATAAATATGCAATAAAGATTTGACTGCCAACTGAAATGTTGGCAGTGTAAACCCAGAAGTAGCTCCTCAGGAGAAAGATAGGGTTTCCCTCCCCATACTTACAGCCCTGAAAATCCTACACAGCGCTTCTATGGGTATGAATTGACTGAATGGCAGTGGATTTTTATTCTAAAGATGTATTAATTATAATTTCATCAATGATTTATTTCTCTTTACCTGAAAGCTAAGAAGAAAGAAGCATCTTGCTTTACTACTTTATGACTAGTTACCTAGACCTAGATGATTATGTTCTGTTGTTAGACTGAACATTGTGGTAGAATAAATAGTAAGTTGAATGAATCTTTACTTCACTGAATAGTACTTTAATTCTTTCTGCTGCTATGATTCCAAATAAGATGTATTTGGAAAAGAAAATACTGACATATATACCCTGGAGAGTTCTCGCCTCCTGAATCCTTCAGCTTTTCTTCTAAATATGTCCAGAAATCAAGCTATAAAAATAGTGCAATCAGATTCAGAAACAGTAAGTTAAAAAATGGAACTTCCTGATGATGTCAAAGACCTTTAGGCAAAATACCTTAAGGCATTTCCTTTCCTCCATTCTGCCCTTGTTTTTCCATTCTTCTTTCTTATCTCTATTATTTTCCTATGTGTCTTTTTCATTATTAAAAATCATGCATAAGGCATGTATTTATTAACTGCAATCAAACAAGTAGCAAATAAAATCATCTAGATTCTTTGAGGCCATTTCCTGTGGGTAGGTAGCAAAGACTTATCGATCTTACTTCAATAAAGTCAGAGAGCTCTGACTCAGACACTGTTGATAAAAAAGTCTACTTAACAAAATCTTCTGGATTCTTCATGTTTTTCCTACAGTATATTTCTCTGTCCCCAGTATCTGATGATATATTTGTTTGTCCAGTTATTTTTAATCATTTTTTAAAATATATATTTTTTTAATTTCAGACTATTTCTAAAACTCTGAGCCAATGAGTAAAAACAACAAGCTCTTTCCCCTCAACAATATTTGCAATTTGAAGATCTGTTCCTACATTCCTCAGCAATGATGTATACAAGTTTCTGTTCATTCATGATAGGTTTCCAGCCATAGATAAAAAATTCCACCATGATGTGGGCAATGATTGTTCATACTGATTACTGTTAAAATAAATGGACAGAAATGGTATCTGGGTTTGGTAGATATTTGTCACTAACTAAGACAAGTGCAATATTGTATACAGTCAAATGTCCTACAAAGCCCTAAAAGAATTTATGCAAAATTTAAAATGATTATATGTTAGTTTTCTTGATTTGCTTTTACTAAAGAATATTATTTTTCAGTAAATTTTCTATAAATCTTCTGAAATAAAGGCAGAGGAAAATAAAATGTTCCAATAAAGTAATTTAAAAATTATTTTATTATAATGGGACCTCCATCATAAATTAAGTTTTCTTGTTGCATTTTAAACCACAGTTCAAATATTTTATGTATAAAAACACAGCAACCAAAACCAAACCCAGTGTTATCAGGTCAGAATTGACTCATATGGACCCCATAAAGGGGCTCCAAGACTGTAAATCTTTAGGGGAGAGGATAGCCTTACCTTTCTTGCCTGGAGCACCTAATGGATTTGAACCATCAACTTTATGGCTCGTAGTGCAGCATTCATTCTACAGTGCCTCCAGGGCTCCTTGTTTTATGCACAGAGTCCACAAGAAAGATGGATATAGAGTAGCCTTGTTTGTTTTCTTGTTTTTGTGGGATTTCTTGTGCAGATGGCACACACATACAAACACACCACAAACCTATTCTCGATCAATCTTGACTTGCCATACTCATTCTGATCCTATTAGCTATTTGACATCCTGATTTGTTACTATTGTTGTTTCTGCATTCTTATTTCTGTACTTCTTTAATAATAGTGAACCAAAATAAATGTTTTGCTCCAAATAATTGTTCATACTTCTAGCTCAAAAGTAATAAGTATAGCTAATTTCTTTTTCTCTCTTTATTTCTTCCTTGATCCATATTTCTTTAGAGCTCCCATATTTTCGGTAAAAACAATTATGAAACAAACAAACAATAAATCCCTGCAAGACAGCTTGTGTTATTATTAAAAATTATTATTATTACAAAATTGGAATTTAGTCATACTACTAAGTAGCATCCATCAGAAATTAGAATAATATTCACGTTTGTTTACGTTTACAAATTCACCATGTTGGTAATGTACTTTTTCAGTTGCCATAAATCACATTGGCATATTGATGGGGATCAATTATATTTTAGTGACTCCTAAAACAAAACTTCAGTTTGATTTCATGGTGGTTACACAGCAATACACGAGATTGAGTCAAAAATTGCCGTCACTCTGGCTAGAGAATTTATTTTAATAAAGTTTTAGAAAAGACAAATACATTATTTTTTTTTACATAATCTCCTTGTTTTTCAATACACTTTGTCCATCTATCAATAAGATTTTATATTCACTTATTTTTTTTAAGGTTTTCATTGTGGATTGAGTAACCCTTATTATTATTATTATTATTATTATTATTATTATTAATGTTTTAGGCTGAGCTGTGAGCCATGAATGCACTACTGCCTTCATTTCTTCATCAAATGTGAATATACATCCTCATTTCACAGGATCAAACAGATAAAAGTCCAATGGAGCAAGATTAGGACTGTAATAATGATGCTTTAACACCTCAAAACAAAGTTCTTGTAGAGTTCTAAGAGTATGGGCAGAGGTATGTGGATGTGCGTTGTCATGCAAGACCACAATGTCCTTGGATATCAGTCCTCTGTGTTTAATCTGAAGTTTAGGCACCAGCTTTTCAGTGGTGCCTAATGAGCACTGTAAATTGTTGAACTTTTTTCCTGATAGTGTTTCAATAACGGCTTTTGAGAATCCCAGTAATCCGTAGGCATCAATTTTCCAGCTAATGATTGACGTTTGAAATTTTTCTTGGTTCGCAACTAAGGCTATTTCCATTCCTTACTCTGCTGTTTACTCTCAGGCTCATAATGATGAAGCCATGTGTTGTTACCATTAACAATTTTTTTTTTTTTTTTTTTTATTAAAGGAACATTTCCTTCCTTCAAGTATTGGCCCAAATTTTGTTTGCAATGTACACATTCACACCTTCACAGTAGTGACCTTGAACAGAATTGCTGACAAGATAGTGTAGCTAACAGAAGATTTAATATAACCAGAGTGCTGATAATGTTTGACTCACCCTCGTACATTTCCTAAAATTTTCCCATAGAGTTAAAATTACTAAATTTTATTGTATATAAATGTACCTCAACAAACCTAATTTAACAGGAGTCCCTAATTTAACAAGGATCTACCTATGCAGAGAGAGTTCTGCTAACTACAAGGTCAACAGTTCAAATCCATCGACTCAACAGTACTTAGTAACAGAAGTATATGTATATACTTAACAACAAATGTATATATATATTTGTTGTTAAGTGCCATCAAATCATTTCTGACTCATAGGGACCTTGAATAGGGTTTCCTGGCAATGGTTAGTGAGTTTGAACCATTGATCTTACAGTTCAAGCCAATTCTGTGGACAAGTGCTTATCCTATAGCACTATATCAGGACTCCATATATGTACACAAGTACATATACAAACAAATACAAAGCACAGATTAAATTAGATAAGTATGATGGTTGAACAATATAATAAGCAAAATATGGTTATATTACATGCATGTGAAGAATTTTGAAATATCAAATATTTGTTGCATATATATTTACCATAATAAAAAAGCAAAGTTCCATAGAAAAGGAAATGCAAATTCCCAATAAAATGGAAGAATGGTCAAAAACAATTTTGACTTACAGCAATCAGAACAGTGGTTCCTGTTGAGATTAGGGACTGACTGGAATGGATATGAGTAAACTGTACAGGATAAGAGGAATATTTTGATTGTTATGTTAATTGCATGGTTACACACATTTGTCAAAATTCAATGAATTTTATACTTCACATCTTTTCATTTCATTTCATTATAATATCATCTGAATTAAAAAAAGCATATAACTTAAATAATAATTATAAATTGTATTTTGCTGCAGCATCCACGCTAATTTACAAATAGAACATTGTCATTTCATTACAAGTACTGCTACTTAAACATATTTCCCTCTTTCATGCTTATACACCCTGGGTATTGATATACATAATTATGAAGAGACACTTTCTACCAACTTAATCTGCACATACCCATCATTGCCTAGATTAAAACTTCCTTCCAATTCTCCCACCAGTGTTGTAGTCAGACCATGGAGCCCATGACACTCTAAGAAAAAACACCCTCAGTGTTACAGTGACGTTATGCCATTACTTTTACAAAGTAAGGTATAATTATAGGATCCAAACACAGATTTTCAAATTCAATTTGTAGTAGTTAATGCTATACTTACAGAATCCTGGTATGGCACTGTGGGTTAATGCGCTAGTCTGCAAAGTCTGTGTGAACTGCAAAGTGGGTGGTTCAGGCTCACCAGTCATTCCTTGGAAACCTATACAAGGTCACTATGGGTTGGAACTAACTTGACAGCACTTAACAACATCAACATCATATTTACAGAGATAAAAGTAGGATTACTGAGTGGACTTTTGACCTGCAATTCATCTTTTTTATTGAGATACATAGCATTTCAGTAAAATTTCCCAGATTCATATGAAGGAACATTTATACTCAATTTCAGTAGTTACTATACTCAATGTAAAGAAGACAAAAATCCTCACCACCGAATGAGTAAACATCTATATTTATGGAACAAAGATTAAAGTTGCCCAACACTCGTGAAAGCAGTAACCAAGAGATTAAATGATGTAGTGCATTAGGCAAATCTGCTGTGCAAGATGTCTTTAAAATGTTCAAGAGTAAAGATGTCAATTTGAAGACTAAGGTGTGCTTGACCCAATCCACAGTATTTTGAATAGCCTCATATGTATGTGAAAGTTGGACAGTGAAATAAGGACGACCATAGAAAAATTGATGTATTTGAGTTATGGTGTTGTAAGAGAATAATAAAAGTACCATAAACTGCCAAAACACAAACCAATCTGTGTTGGAAGAAGCACAGCCAGAATATCCATTGGGAGTCAGGATGACCAGACTTCATCTCTCATGCTTTGGACATATCATCAGGAGGGACCAGTCTCTGAAGAAGGATACCATGTTTGGTAAAGTGGAGGGTCAGTAAAAAAGAGGAAGCCCCCAAAGTAAAAGCATTGGCACAGTGGTAGTAACAATGGGCTAAAACGTAGCAACGATTGTGAGGTTGGCACAGGATGGGGCAGTGTTTCATTCTGCTGTACATAAGGTAGCTATAAGTCTGTACCAATTCGATGGCATCCTACAACAACAACATACTAAAAAGCATTTGAACAGTGTCATTGTGCATTATAAGTAGTAAATAATGAAATGAAACATATAAAGATCAATGTCTTAGACATTAGTGAGCTGAAATGGATATGTATTGGCCATTTTGAATAAGACAATCATATGGTTGACTGTTCCAAGAATGAGAAATTGAAGAGAAATGGTGTTGCATTCATCATCCAAGGAATATTTTGAGATGTATCTTGAAGTACAGTCCTGTCTGTGATGGTGTTGTTGTTGGTAAGTGCCGTTGAATCAGTTCCGATCCATAGTGACGCTGTCTAGCATGTCCAAGGAGGGACTGGTGAGTTTGAAACACCCACCTTGTGGTTCAGAGAACTTTGGAGTACAGTTTATTAACCCACAGTGCCACACCAGGATTCTTTGAATGAGAATAGGCACTATGAAGTAAGTTTTAGATATTATTGAAATGAACCTAACTCATATAGAATCATTAAAGCCAATAATAAAGAAATTGAAGATGTTCACCAAATTCTTCAGTCTGAAGTTGGAAAATATCGTCTTGGTGATAGAAATAATGCTAGAGATGGAAAGATCAACACCTTATTAATTCCAAACACCTTTTCCCAACAATATAAATAGCAACCACATATGTTGAGCTCACCAGATGTAATACACAGCAAATTGAAGGCATATGTGGGAAGAGATGATGAAGACACTAATATCATCAGCTGAAAAAAGGTCAGGGGCACATTATGAAACAGATAGTTGATTACTTATATGTAAGTTGAGGCTGAAGCTGGGAAAAATTGAAACAAGTCTACAAGAACTAAAATAAGACAATGAGTATATCCCAACTAAATTTAAAGACCATTTAAGCACAGATTTTATACCTTTGACACTAATATTTGAAGACAGGAGTAGTTATGAAATGACATCAAGAATATCATACTTGAAGAAATCAAAGCGTCACTAAAAAGACAGGAAAGAAAGAAAAGACCAAAGTGAATGTCAGAAGAGACTCTAAAACTTAACCTTGAACTTAACCTAGTCACTTTAGTGACTAGAAAAAATGATGAAATAAATGAGCTAAACAGAACATTTCAAAGGACAGCTCAAGAAGACAAAGTCAAGTATAAAATGTACAAAGACCTGGAGTTAGAAATCCAAAAGGAAAGAACACATTCAGTACTTCTTAAACTGAAAAAAAAAAAAAAAAAAATTCAAGCCTCAGCTTGCAATATTGAAGTCTTCTATGGATAAAGTATCAAATGATGCAGAAAACATCAAAGCAAGATGAAAGGAATATACAGAGTCACTGTACCAAAAAGAACTGATCTATTTTCTGTCATTTCAAGAGGTATCATATGACCAAAAATCAATGTCATTGAAGGAAGAAATCCAAGTTGCACTTAAGGCATTGGTGAAAAACAAGGCTCCAGGAATTGACAGAATACAAATAGAAATGTTTCAATAAATGGATGCAATACTGGAGGTGATCACTTTCATATGCCAGGAAATTTGGAAGATAACTACATGGCCAACTAATTTTAAGACATCCATTCTTGTATCCATTCTAAATACAGGTAACCCAGTAGAATGTGGATTTCATTACACAATATAATTAATATCACAAGCAAGTAAAATTCTCCTGAAGACATTTCAAAAATGATTGCAGCTATACATCAAGAGACGGTTGCCAAAAATTCAAGCTGGATTTGGGAGAGGACTTGAAACAATGAATATCATGTCTGAATTCAGATGAATCTTTGCTGAAAATAGAGAACATCAGAAAGATGTTTACTTGTGTTTTATTGTCTACAAAAATGCATTCAACTGTGTGGATGAAAACAAACTATGGATAACATTATGAAAAATGAGAATTCCTGACATTTAATTATGTTCATGAGAAACTTTTACAAAGACTAAGGAACAGTCATTTAAACCAAACAAGGGCATATTGAATGATTAAAAGTCAAAAGAGGTATGTGGAAAGGTTGTAACATTTCACCGTACTTATTCAATCTCTATTCTGAGGAAATAATGGGAGAAACTGGATTATCTGAAGAAAAGCCCAGCGTCAGAATTAGAGGAAGACTTATTCACAGCCTTTAGTTTGCAGATGACACAACCTTACTTATAAGAAGTGAAGAAAGCTTGAAATACCGAGGAAGATCAAAGACCTCAGATTTCAGCGAGGATTGTACCTCAGTGAGAGGAAAACAAAAACCCTCACAACTGGACCAATAAATAACATCAAGATAAACTGAAACCATACTGAAGCCATCAAAAACTTCATTTTTGCTTGGATCCACAAGCAGAACTCATGGAAACAACAGTTAAGAATTTTAGTGATTGTGGGCTAAGTCCAACCACATTTAATAGACTCCTGTCAACCTGGATGGAGACCTGGTTGGCCAGCAGTATAGCGACACCTGAGTACTCCTGAGCCCATGGACAGGGACACAGCCACAGAGGACTAGAGCAGAGATCGAAGCATCCAGCTGATATGAAGTGAGAGGAGACATCTGCCTATACTTGCAGATAGTACCCATTTGACCTAACTTCAATGCTGGATGATCAGAGCTTGACTTGAAAGAGGAAAAAAAATGTAATCCACTACAATTTGAGGAATTGACCAACACTTATGGATGTAGCAGCTTAAAAGAGGTACTGAATCTTTACAGCAAGGATCATTCCCACCCCCTCAGTTCACAGGGTGGACAGGGATGGACAATTTAGACATTGGGTACCCAAAATTGGGGGGGGGTGAGGGGCACAAAGACATGAAGTGACTGGCTTATAAACTTTCAAGAGGGAACATAGTTTCAGAGGGTGCGAGGGAAGGTAGAATCTCCACTGAGTGGTGTCTAACCTGTCTAGACTGGCTGGTGAAAGGAGATGGGGATAAGACTCTTGTAGTTCAATAGTGAGTAATTGCTATCAGGACTGATTACAATTGCTGCAAATGTAAAGGCAGACATTTTGTAACAAAAGGAGAGGAGTGGTTGATCTTGAAGTCTAGCAGTGGAGGACCTTGGGACCATCAGGGAGAAAAGTGGAGTGCAGGATCCTATCCAGAGAAGCAGTAATGCCAAAGATGGAGGCAAAGATAATGATGTGGAGAGATGGAGCAGCTTGGGACTCTAGACTCAAGGAGGAAGATGGGCTATGTAAAAAAGAGAGAGAAAGAGAAAGTATTGCTACAAAATCATAAATACTTTTATTAAACAAAAATATCAGCATGTGGCGTTCCCCCCTTCCCCCAAAAAAAGAATTTTAGTGAGGTATTTCATTGATCAAATCTTCTTCAAAATACCTCTGAAAAGTTGTTTATAAAGCAATGATGTTAGTTTGAGAAATAGTGTGCACTTGACCCAAACCATGGCATTTTCAATTTCCTTATGTGCATGTAAACACTGGACAAAAAAAATAATGAAAACTGTGGAAGAATTGATGCATTTGATTCATGGTGTTGGTGAAGAATATTGAAAATGTGGTGAATTGCCAAAAGAACAAACAAGTTTGTCCTGAAAGAGGCTTGGTCAGAATGCACTATATAAGTAAGGATGATAAGCATTATCTCTTATTCTTTGAACAAACTGTCAAGAAGGATCGATCCCTGGAGAAAGATACCATGTTTGGAAAAGTGGAGGGTCAGCGGAAAAGAGGAAGATGCCCAAAGAGATGGATTGGAACAGTGGCAGTAACAACAAATATTTTCATATGTAACAATAGTTGTGAAGATGACACAGCCCAGGCAATGTTTCATTCTGTTGTGCAGTGCATTGATATGAACAGGAACCAACTCAAAAGCACCAATAAAAACAACCTTGGACTGCCAGAGGAACAAACATTTTTACTAAGAAATATAAATGCTCCTTAGAAGCAAGGATGGTGAGTCTTTGTGTCTTGTACTTTAGGCATGTTGTTAGAAGGAGCAACTGCCTGGTGAAGAATATCATGCTTGGTAAAGTGGAGGATCAGTGACAAAGAGAAAGACTCAAGAAGATTGACTGACATAGTGGTAGTAACAATGTACTCAAACATAATGATTGTGAGAGTGGCACGGGACTGGGCAGTTTTTTTGTTCTGTTGTGCATAGGGTTGTTCTGAGTCAAAATAGACTCAAAAGTACCTAACAACATTCTACTTGCATCATTTATGGTTGTGATATAATAAAGGGTCCCTGGCTGCAAATCTGAAGACCTCAATAACAGAATTATGCCTCTCATTTGAGGAAAATTGAGGAATAGATCATATAACCTTGGCCATCAAAATTTAAGCATTGTGATTCATCAAACTCTTTATGAGATATGCTCTATTTCCTAGTACACTACTGAATTTTGTTCAATTTTTATCAATCTGAGTAGTTGAAACTTTTATCCTAGCTGTATTGTAGGTTGGCTTCAGGATATCTGTTCATGAGGATCCATTAGATTCACTAAATCCCTAAATTTTATTGAAGTGAAAAACTCTGAATGGGGTTGACCATGATGTTTGGGTTACACATGCATTTCGTTGAGATACACATTTTCCCAAAGATATAAAGTAAATGAGGCAGAGTCCTGTAAAGATCAGTTCATACATGAGCATATGACCGTTCTATAGTATATGCTTATCAAATCCCATTACAAGAACTTTCTGCTCCCATATGGAATTAGTGGTGCAGCTAATGTGACTGTCAGGCTGTATTCTTAGGTGGATAGACATATCACTTTACTTGATTTTCTATGAATCAGCCTCATTTTGACTTGGAGTTGTCATCAGAAACGTAGGGTGGGAAGTAAAAATTCAGATAGTCTCTGTTCTCTCTCTTTTCGAAAGGTATGAAAAGAGATAAAGCTTTCAGCAGCAATAACTGGAAAATGTTATTTCCGAAGAACATCTCTCTGCCTTAGCCTTTTGGAAAAACTATCTGAAAAGAAATTTCTATCCATCATCCACTGCCCATAATTAGTATTTGTACTTCTCACAAATGAAGCATTGTCTTAGGGCTTTGTTTTTGTTTGTTTCTTATTTCCTTTGATTACACAAGCCCTTAATTCACTTTGACTTTCAGTGTCATCCCTGTTTGTATTCCATTAAACTTCTATATGATTCTGGATTTCTGTACTGAGAATAAATATTGTGCATCCTTGACTTTGAAAGTCTTCAATAACCACCACACCACCAATTTATGAATTAAATACTGAAAAAGTTATTAAATAAACTGAGAAGGGAAATAGAGGGACCAAGCTAACACATGTAATACACATGAAGCAAAGTTGGAAGCTGCAGTGTAGTGTGAAAATCAAGTAAGTTACATATTAAGCCCAAAAGAAACCATGTTGTTCAGTCATTTCTAACTCATAGTAACTCTGTAGGACAGAGAAACACTGCCACATAAGACTGTCAAGGCTGTAATATTTGTGGAAGCTGAATGCCACATCTTTCTCCCAAGGAGCAGTCAGTGAGCTGGAACCACCAGCTTCTCAGTTAACAGCTGAACACTTTGACCACTGCAACACCATGACTCAGGCTAACTCACCAGGCTTACCCATGCCCCCAATACTATACCCTCAATGCATCCACTAGGGTTCATTATAATGACTATATATGTTGTTGTTGTTATAAAGTACGATTAAGTCAGTTTGGACTCACAATGACCATGTATTGGGTTTCTGAGGGACTACCAGTGGGTTGAACTGTTGACATTTTGGTTATCCTACAGCACCATACAAAGACTCCAATTGTTAGATATACTGAAGCTAGTATTCTTAAGGTCATCTTCAGATATGATTCTATGTGTGTGTCTGTTTTATATTTCTTCATTTACTCCTATGTTGTTATTGTTAAGTGCCATCAAGTCGGTTCCAACCCACGGTATTCCTGTGTAGGGTTTCCAAGGAATGACTGTTGAGCTTGAATCACTGACCTTACGGTTCAAACTGACTTTGCATTCCAGCGCAGTAACCCACAGTGCCACACCAGGACTCCTATACCAGGTCCAGAAAGACTATGAATTTTTAATAATACTCCAGGTTCTACCTTAATGATCACATTCAGGAACACTAATGAAGTATATAGTCACAAGTTACGATTATCTATTGACACTCTGGCCATTTTCCAATTCAGTGGAAAGCAACTGAACTTATTAAATGCTTATAGGGGTCAACTTCAAACTTCAAGATTTATCTAGAATATGCCTTATATTATAAAATCCTAAACAAAAAAAGAAATCCTGTTTTTGCCTAGAACAAGCTTTTTAGGAATTGTAGTCTCGCTTAGATTTTTTTAACTGTTTTCATATGAGTGGAAGAGAACACTCATCAAATTTAGAGAGGTTACACACCTGATGGTGCATTGCCTATAAGCATATAGGGGAAAGAAGAATCTACAGGTTATGCTGTGTAACTTTTAAGGAAATGTAAAAATTTTTAATTTTTATTTTGCCACGTGGCAATATCAGAATAAGAAGCTCTGGTAGCGTAGTGGTTACGAATCGGGCTGCGAACCTCAAGGTTGGCAGTTCGAAACTACCAGCGGTTCCGTGGGAGAAAGATGAGGTGGTCTGCTCCTGTAAAGATTTACAGCCTCAGAAACCCTGTGTAGGGTCACTATGAGTCGGAACCGACTCCACGGCACATAACAACAACAACAACATCAGAATGGCCACATATTTTGATTAAAACAGTCTAGAATTAAAATCCTAGATTCAAAACACACTAGATTCAACTAGACAAGTTTCTTAATTCTTCTAAGCTTCAATATTCTCATCTGAAATGCTTGGATATTAATGAATACCCTCATATTGTACAACAATGGATATATGTTGTTGTTATTGTTAGGTGCCATTGAGTCAGTACATAGTCATAGCTACCTTATGCACAGCAGAACAAAACACTGCCCGAACCCGGGCCAACCTCACTATTGTTGCCACTGGGGTCTTCCTCTTTTTCTCTGACTCTCCACCTTACCAAACATGATATCCTTCTCCAGCAACTGGTCCCTCCTGACAATATGTCCAAAGTTTGAGAGAAGAAGTTTAGCCATCTTGGCCTCCAAGGAGCACTCTGGCTGCACTTCTTCCAACACAGATCTGTTGGTTCTCTTGGAAGCCCATGACACCTTCAATATTCTCCTCCAACACCATAACTCAAAAGCATCAACTCTTCTACAGTCTTCTTTATTCACTGTCAAGCTTACGAGGTTATTGCATGCATATGAGGTTATTGAAAAATACAATGGCTTGGGTCAGGCACACCTTAGTCCTTAAGCTGACATCTTTGTTCTTCAATACTTTAAAAAGATCTTGTGCAGCAAATTTGCCTAATGCAATATGTCGTTTGATTTCTTGACTGCTGCTTCCATGAGTGTTGGTAGTTGATTAAGAAGAATGATGTCCTTGACAACTTCAATCTTTTCTCCGTTGATAAGAATGTTGTTTATTGGTCTTGATCATATGCTACTTCTTGAAATGGTTGAACATCAACCATTTCCTTTTGGTACAGTGACTCTGTGAATTCCTTCCATCTTCTTTTGATGTGTTATGCATCATTCAATAATTTGCCCAGATAATCCTTCAATAATTAAAGTTAAGGCTTGAATGTTTTTCTTCAGTTCCCCCAAGTTGAGAAATGCTGAACATATTCTTCCTTTTTAGTTTACTAACTTCAGATCATATAAATATATAGAGAGGCTAAAATACTATATTAATGTATAGTGTTTGTGAAAATATATGCTGCTTTACCACTTCTGTTAAGTACCATCAAGTTGATTCAAAATCATAGGGACTCTGTACATATATTTGAAATACATTCTGGTGTATAAATAAGACTATGCATATTTTATACTTTATCATAAGTTTAATGACTGCAGGATTAGATATATGTACATATTTATCTGCTAATAATGGTTTATTCTATTTGTGTTTGTAGAATAATTTGAAAAACAAATTGCAAAATCATTCATTTTTCAATTTTGTTTAATTTATGATACAAGAAATATCCTGATATACTTTGTAAAAAAATAGGGTAAACACTGGACTGCTTGGCAATTCAAACCCACTAGATTCTCCTTGTAAAACCTAATGAGGGCCTCTATGAGTCAGAATTAATTCAGCAGCATTTGACAACAGCAGCAACAGGATCTCTACTAGAAGAACCACTCAACATTCCCTATTCTACAGGTGTCAGGTGGAAAGCAGATGATAGTATGAGGTTTTGTTTTTGTTTTTTTTTTTAACAAAGAGAGAACTTGTGCTGCTGATAATAAAAAGTTTCTGTGAGAAAACATTGTGATTTATAATCATGATAATAAATCACTGTAATATTTACCTTTCTTTAATTATCTGCTATATGTTACATTTTCTCCATAAATCCTCACAATATCTTGTTGTGACCCTATGCCATGAAATTAATTTCTGAATATGGCACCATTTGATTCATTGCAAACTATAACATACAAGTAGCATTTTTGTAAGGCATTCTGTAATAGATAGATTATTAATTTATAGTGTTTTAGCTTCTATTTAATGGGCACATGTCCTTAATATCTTAAGGTATTTTTATTGCAGTGGCTGACTTTAGAAGTTAGTGGATTCTTTTGATATATTTTTCAGTGAGGCCAAAGCATTGTTTTTTTCATGCACAGATCTGAATTGGACACTTCTTCATGTCTAAAGAGAGTTATTGGATTTGTAGTATAAACTGAAACTGGCCATTTGCTACATTTTGGCAGTCTGATTTCTTTTGGTCACCTACAGGCAAAGTTTCTATAACAGAACCGTTTAAATCACTCATTTTGCTTTCAGCTTCTTAAAATAATAAAAGAGTCTGCTTTGAGGTGACTTAACCTAGAATTCTCTTCTTTTTTCTATGAGACAAATACGTGAATACAAGTAGAATTGGGGGAGTTTCACTCTCATAATGGAAGTAACTGCTGAAAGAACAAGTCAGGATACACATATTTAATTTCAGAGCCTCTTAGAACCTTGAAAGTCTTAAAATAAAAGTAAAAATAGCAATTTCATATTCCAAACTATGCAGTAAGAATTCTTTTCGGACTCAAAACTGAAGCTACAGTGATAAGAGTGTGTAATGGGTCTGAGAAGTTTGAAAGAAATTTAAGCTTGCTTTAGAATACGACTGAAAGAAATCAGAAAAGTAATTTTAATATCCATTGGACAGAGGAAGAGGCTATGAAGAAGACCGCCTAAGTATTTAACTTTTGGGCGTAGATCAGGGAGTTTTTCTCTTTTCTTTTTTAAAAACTCAACACATTTTGATTTTCTTTTATATAAGCTGAACATGTTGGCTCATCACTCATCTGTCAGTGTGTCATACTATGGTGACTTGAGTGTTGCTGGGATGTTGTAGGCTATGTCACCAGTATTTAAAATGCCAGCAGGGTTATCCATTGTGACGTGTTTTAGCTGCGTTCCCAGACTAACAAAGACTAGGAGGGAATACCTGAAGATCTGTTTCTGAAAAAATTTGTCTAGTGAAAACCGTCTGTGTTGGAAGAACAATAGCCAGAATGTTCCCTAGAAGCAAGCATGGGGAGACTTCATCTCTTATACTTCAGACATATTTTCAGGAGGAACCAGTTCTTGGAGAAGGACATCATGCTTGGTAAAGTGGAGGGTCAGAGAAAAAAAGGAAGACCCCCAACAAGATAAACTGGCACCGTGGCACCAGCAATGGGCTCAAGCAAGCAACGATTGTGAGGTTGGGGCAGGACAAGGCAGTGTTTTGTTCTGTTGTCATAAAGTTGCTATGAGTCAGTACCACACCTAACAACATATGATATGTTGTTGTTGTTAAGTGGTGTCGAGTCGGTTCTGACACATAGCAACCCTGTATAGGGTTTCCGAGGAGTGACTGGTGATCTTGAACCACTGACGTTGCAGTTCAAATGGCTTTGCAGTCTGACGCATTAACCCACAACGTCACACTAGGACTCCAACATATGATATAGGGCCAGAAAATGATTCCCTCAAGTTGGAAGGCTCTCAAAGTATGACTGGGAAAGAGTTGTTTCCTCAAAAAAGAATCAATCTTAATATTATGATGTAGGATTCTTTTGGGGACCTTCATGTACTTTTGTGGCATGACTCAAAATGAAAAGGAACAGGTACAAACATCTCTGACTAATTGGAAAGTGGAATGTAAGAAATATGAATATAGGAAAGTTACAAGTTGTCAAAAATGAAATTAAATGCTTAAAGAATGATGTCCTAGGCATAAGTGAGCTGAAATGGACTGGTATTTGGTTTGTTAAATTGTAGAAATATAGTGTCTATTATGTTGGCAATGACAGATTTAAACGGAATGATATCCCTTCAGTTGTCAAAAAGAACATTTCAAGATTTATCTAGAAATACAATGTTGTCTTTAATAGGACAATATCCATATGTCCCAAAAGAAGTTTGAGGACACAAACAATGTTATTTTTAATAGCCTCATATGCATGTGAAAGTTGAACAATGCATAAGAAAGGTTGTAGAAAAATTGATGCATTTGAGTTATGGTGTTGGAGAAAAATATTAAAAGTACCATGGACTGCCAGAAGAACAAAAAAATCTGTGCTACAGAATGTTCCTTGGAAGCAAGGATGTTGAGATCTTGTCTCTCTTTGGACACGTTATTATGGGGAACCAGTCACTGGAAAGACACCATGCCTGACATATTAAAGGTCAGTGAAAAAGATGAAGACCCTCAATGAGATGGATTGACACAGTACGGTTAGTGCAATAACGAATTCAAACAACAACAATTGTGAGGATGGCACAGGACCAGGCAAGTTTCATTCTCTTGTACATAGGATGGATATGAGTAGGTACCTAAGAACAACATGGTACCTAAGAACAACAGCATCTTGGTATAATGTATCACAAATCCTACTACAATTCATTTACAAAAGTTACCTTATTAATTTTTTAATGTAAATCTGATTCCTACTTATGTCTGCATTCATATTCAGAGTAAAAACAAACAACCCCCCCCCCAAAAAAAAAGATACCTAAGTTAGTTGCCTGGTAACTAATTTAATTGTATAGGCCTCCTCATAATTTGGAGAAAATGACAGCTCACAAAACAACTGAGTGCATAATAATTATGTCATATCAATGCAGTAGGTTTTTGTGTTACTGAAATTCCTATTACTGAAGTGCTAAACTTTTCAGACTACAGATAAATATTAATGCAGTAAGTCAAGTAATTTTATTTGTTTCTACTATGATTATAACATATTTTATTAAAATACACGTTATATTTCATTTAATTGTGTTGGTTATACCATTGTAATATTAATAATAGCTATTTTCTGAGTAGGTGAAACATGATATTTATTAGGAAATAATAAAAAGATTGAAGGCTTCTGCCTTTATTTTGACATCATAAAACTTACTATCCATATGTGTCCTCTTCAGTTAAATGTCTGTTCTTACAGTACCAACTTTTTTAGTGTATTGCTTGTTTGTTTTCAATAGTTTTAAAGATGTCATTTATATTCAAATCTGTTGTCAGATAGGTAGGTTGCAAATATTTAGTCCAAAATATTAACATTTTAATGTGATTTTAAATATACACACATACACACACACACATGTCCGTAGATGGTCCAAATAATTAAGTGTTTGATTACTAGTTCAAAAAGTGACAGTTCAAACACACCCAGAGGCCTCTGGGAAGATAGTACTGACAATCTGCTCTTAAATGTCACAGCCATGAAAATCCTATGGAGCAGAGTTGTATTCTGAAACAAATGCCATTTTCTGAGTCAGAATTAACTTGAGAGCAGCTAATAACAAGAGCTATATACAAATAAGTGCAAGTATACATATATACATGTATGTGTATATAGCAAAAATAAGTATGCAATCATTAAATTCCATATTCTATGAAATAAGACTGTGATTTGGACTTTGGGAACTATGATAACAATCTCAGTCGCTGCATTACAAATGAATTCCATTTCAAAACCTTTTTTCAAAACCAATTTGTACATAAACTGTAAAAGTCAGGCGTAGTTCATATCTTACGTGAGTCTAATATTTGTCTTGTTGTGCTGTTGAGTGTCGTTATGTTGGGTATGACTCATAGCAGCATTGTTGTGGTTGCTGTTTTGTGCCGTGGAGTCGGTTCCGACTCATAGCAACCCTGTACAGGGTTTCCAAGGCCGTAAATCTTTACGGGAAGAGAAAGCATCATCTTTCACCCACAGAATTCTATAGTGTATAAATCTTTGTGGCACAGAAAGTCTCATCTTTCTCCCATGGAGCAGCTGGTGGGCTTGAAGCACCAACCTTGTGGTTTGCAATACAGCATTTATCCCATATATACTATGGTGTACCTACCCATGCACTAAGGAGCTCTGGTGGCATAGTGGTTACGAGTTGGGCTGCAACCTCGAGGTCAGGAGTTCGAAATTACCAGAAGTTCCATGGGAAAAAGATTAGGCTTTCTGATCCCATAAAGATTTACAGCATCGGAAACCCTGTACAAGGTCACTATGAGTTGGAACAGACTAGATGGCATAGAACCAACATCCATGTACTGGAGTCCTGATTTGTCTGTGTAGCTTATCCCAAGGTGGGAGGTTCAACCCCATCAGTCACTCCTCAGAAACCCTAGGGACCCTGTGATTCAGACTGCATTGAAGATGCTGTAAAATAAGCACTGAATCGCAAAGTCTGTTTGAACCACAACATTGGTGATTCAAACTCACCATCTGCTCCTCAGATATTCTGTACAGGGTCACTATGAGTTGGAACTGACTTAACTGCATTTAACAACAGCATGAATTAAAGAAACACTTCTGACTAAAACTCTTTAACCTAATAATTCAGTAGCAATTATAGTAATGCTTTAATGGGTATTACAAAATAGCACATACTTGTTATTATAAACCATTGCATGTACCTTGAATTTTTAATATATTGGATTTTAAGAGGGTTGTGAGAGCACAAGTGTGTATGAGATCAGCCATTATACAGCACATGACTGCATATATGAGGGGGATTAAAAACGCCTTTGGAAAAATGAAACTGTAAGATTCTATTTATCTGTCTAACTATTTTATTGCTGTTGTTAATTGATGTTGAGTAGATTCTGACTCTCAGCGACACTGTATTTGGTTTCCATGAACCTGCTGGTAGATTTGAACCATCAATCATATGGTTAACAGTCCAGGGTTCATCCTACAGTGCCTTTCATTGATAATTTCTGAGTGTGAATATTTGTATATTTTATTCTATATGAATAGTTGTATATTTTCACATCCATGCACAATTAGATTATTTTTTGTATTTTGCTTTTTCTTTAATGTGTCTGTTGTGCATATATTTTATAAATTTTGACTTAAGATTTTCACATCTTTACATATTTTCTATATTGTCAAAATTCTGTTTTAGGGTTAGTGCCATTTCATAATCCTCCCCACGTTATATGAGGGTTCTGATTTTCTGTGTTTAAACCCTTTAACTGATATGTTGTATTCATAGATAGTATTGATTACCTTAATTGTAAACACTTTTCTATGACTTAATTTAAAAATTAAATGTTTGTTGTTGTCAGGTGCCATCAAATCGCATAGCGACCCCATGCACAGTAGAACGAAACAATGTCCGATCTTGGGCCAACCTCACTACCACTGCCACACTTGACGCCATCAATGATGCTACCTGGCCGATCCATCTCGTTAGGGGTCTTCCTCTTTTTCTCCTACTCTCCATCTTACCAAGTATGATATCCTTCTTCAGC
>NW_006408519.1:14264830-14274116 GCF_000296735.1 Chrysochloris asiatica | reverse complement strand
TGGTGCCTTGTTCTTTGCCAATTCTTTCAATGAACTTTGGACTTCCTCCCTGAGTATCATTGGCTCTTGATCATATGGTACATCTTGAAATGGTTGAACATTAATCATTTCCTTTTGGTACTACGACTCTGTGTATTCCTTCCATCTTTTTTTGATGCATTTTGCATCATTCAATAATTTGCCCAGAGAATCTTTCAACAACGAAAGTCGAGGCTTGAATTTTTTCTTCAGTTCCCCCATCTTGAGAAATGCTGACCATGTTCTTCCTTTTTGGTTTTCTAATTCCAAATCTTTGCATATTTTATTATACTATTTGGCTTTATCTTCTCAAGCTGATCTTTGAAATTTTCTGTTCAGCTCTTGGACCTCCTCAATTCTTCCACTTGCTTTAGCATCTCCACGCTGGAGAGCAAGTTTCAGAGTCTCTTCTCACATCCATTTTGACTGTTTCCTTCTTTCTTGTCTTCTTAATGACCTTTTGCTCTCTTCACGTATAATGCTTATCAGGGTCACCCATGGTGAACAGGTTTCAGATGAGCTTTCAGACAAAGACAGACTAGGAAGAGTGACGAACTACTTCCAAATTGCTAGTCACTGAAAACTCTATGAATAGCAAAGAAAATTAAATGTAAGCCTAGTTAAAAATCCAAATATTTATTGTTGAAATGGATAAACAGCTCCTAAAATTTAGTTGATAGAGAAGAGGCCCATAAACAGAGCAACTTCAAATTCAAATGGGAGTTCTATCATGTATCAAAATGTACTATTCAGCTCAAATAAATTTGTCAGTAGCACATATTATGCAGAGCATTTTAACATTTATTTCCTGAAAGCCAACAGAGATGGGCACTGATAGGGCCACTTTAATATTTAAGGTCCACATCTCCATCAGTGCTCTCCTTTGAAAGAGAAAGACTCTGAACTCAGCCATAGCTCTACAGGGCTTTCTTTCACAATTCTCTGTCTGTACCCTTCCAAGGGAATGCACCAACCTGAAGTTCATGCTTCACCCCTACTTTAGACTATTCTATGGGTATCAATAATTACAGGATTTCCTTTCCACGATGTCTTTTCTTGGTCTTTCTTCTAGTTCTATTTTCCAGAGATCAATAAACACCATTAATGTGCACTCATTTAGTGGAAACCAACATATGACTATGTGCTGATGAAGGCAAGCTCTCTCATGGTGTAGAACGGAGAGGTAAGGGAGAGAAGAGAAAGGAGGGCTAGGACAAAGTCCATCTTTCCTGCTTCTTTCATGTTCTAATATATAATCAGAGAACTTCAATATCCTGATTTCTAAATTAGATGTTATAGCTTTCTTCACATGTGCTGTGCTTCTCAATTTTGTTTTTATATTTTCATTTGCAAATTTTATTGCTAGAATACAGAAAAACTATTGATAACTTTTCTGCATATTTATCTTGATTTCAGTCAACTTCTAAAATTATCTTAGTTTCATTATGTTTTCTTTTTGAGATTGCTCTGCCTTTCTTTTGAGGAAATTGTGGTAGAAGCTGCTTAGCGTATGCCAGATTCTATTTCATCATTATTTCTGTTTATAATAGATACCCTCTGTTAGCTGAACACTTACAGACATTTCCAGTCCCTTTTGTAGTTATCTGGGTATTTGAATTAATTTGTCTTAATGGGATGTAAATGGAAAAAAACGTGTGAAATTTTCTAGGTCATCTCCTTAAAGATGCTTATCTGAAACTCTTTCTTCCTTTTAAACTACCTGAGAGGAATAGCTGTAACCACAACCATCTTGGAAGTCACATTATTATGACAAAGCTAGCAAATCCAACTCTGGACATTATGTGAAAGAGAAATTAGCTCTTATATCACTTATGTTTTTTCATGCAATAGATTATCCTGTTTTATACTTACATTTTGAGCCACATCATGAGAAAAGATTCATTTTTAATTTTCATGTCATATGTTTTATTTTGCTTTGCTGCCCACAACTGATTCTCTGATATTCTGGTGCCTATGGATAGTGAATGTGGGCATTACTATCTAGGTCCTGAATTAACTTTAAATTATCTAATATTTCACAATTTATATTTGATATAGGTTTTGTGAAATAAGGTTTATTATATTTAGGTACATTTTTACATTATATTGATTTTGAATAGGAGTAGATACTAAATTTTATTAATTGCATTTTCACTATTAATATATTTCCTTTATTTATTCGTTGCTATTATATTTGGTTTTCTGTATTTATTTAGAGTCTGATATTGGTTTATTGTTAAAATTTTTATTTTACAACAATTGATATAATTTTGTGTAAAACTTAGGTTGATTTCACATTATGAATAAGGAAGATTTCTGTATTGACTACTACACTTTCAATAACCTTAGAAATCTTAGTACATTACACGTCATTAGAATAAATCCACTAACTCAATGGTGTAGAGTTGATTTTGATTCACAATTGACCCTATAGGACAGAATAGACCTCCATAGGGTTTCCAAGACTGTATGTAAATCTTTAGAGATTAGACAGTGTCATCTTTGTTCAACAGAGAAGCTGGTGGGTTTCAACCAACAATCTTGTGATTAGCAGCCCAATGATAACCCACTGTGCCACCAGGGCCCCGCCTTAAGTAGGATAAGCAATATTAAGCTGTAATTTCTATAGGTCAAAATAGGTCTAATTTTGGTAAGCTCACACAATTCAAATAAGCAAAAGCCATTTTTGTTCTTGTTTATTTTTCAGGGTTAAAATTTTAAATGTCATTTGTATTAATGAAGGTATTCACACTTTGCACTTTGGAAATTTTTAGTAATTCATATTTTACAGGAAATACCTGGTGTGGCACTGTGTGATAAGCAATGGCTTGCTGACCACAAGGTCATTTGATTAAACCCACCAGTTGCTCCTCTTAAACGGTGTACAGGTTCACTATGAGTTGAAAATGATTTTATGGCACTTGATAATAACAACAACATCTTTATAACCCCCTGCTTTCATTTTGATTTCCCTATGGTGGTGGTGGTAGTTGTGTGCCATGGAGTCGGTTCCAACTCATAGAGACACTGTATAGGGTTTCCGAGGCTATATATCTTTACGGGAGCAGAAGGCCTCATCTTTCTCCCACAGAATGGCTGGTAGTTTCAAACTGCTGACCTGGCTCATAACCACTATGCTACCAGAGCTCCTGTTTTCTTTATAGATTATACTTTTTTAAATCCCTTAAAATAGTTTTATCATATTTTATTTCTTTTATGTTATTTTCCCCATCACTATTCTATTTTTGGTCTCCTCTTGTCATCAAACAATCTAATCAGTTGTCAATTATTTTAATTATTTATCAAAATCTATCTTTTGAATGCATTTTTCCAGTCTAATGTTTTTCTAATTTCATCATTTTCAGCTTTAATCCACATTTTTAAAACTCAAGTTTATCTTATTTCTCATTTGCAAACATTGTTACCACTGCTCTAAGCAAGGTTTTTCTCCAAGTTTGTTTCTGGTTCATTCTCTGTCTTTATCCACAGGCTACACTACAGAAGCCATTTATTAAGTGTATATTCTATATATACATATAAATTGATGTAAGTTTTGCCTTTAACTTATATGTCTTTAATTTATATAAATGGTGTTGTATTATATATTTGATTCCATTATTTACTTTGTTTTCATTTGGTTCTAATTTTAAAGAACTACTGATGTTGATAGTTGCTATGCAGTATTTTTCAAGAATGCATTTCACAGCCTTTGCTTTTGTCCATTTTTCTAGTGCTGGTCAACAAAGTTGCTATAATGTCCCACTACTTTGATAAGCATTACCAGGATTTCCCATCTTTGCATTCCCTCTTATGGGCATATAAGGATTTCTCCAGAATATATCACTCCTAGTTTTTCTGTGGCTTAAGTTATAGACTCAGCATCGCTGAGTCTTTGCCATTCCAGAATTCCATGGGCAGCAAGAGTCCTATTTTGAACAGATATTATCCAAACACAGCCCAAGCAATCCAAGTGAATGATGTGCAGATGGCCATGTATACCCTTTCCAACTACACATACAAGGACCAAAGAAATGAACAAGAGGTGGTGTCTAAGTGGAGTGAATCAACAGTAAGTCAGGCTTCAGACAGGATATAATGGACTTCTTCTCCAACATGTGCCCCCATTTTAATAGAAGAGATATGATGAAATTTGGGGGATTTGCATGCCCACTTTTGGAAGGAACATAATGCGTTTGCCATAGTGAAAATTGTATTAAGTAGAAGATTACTTTTACCATAAGCATATTTTTACTGAAGTTAAGCATGGTTAAAAGCGGTGTCTATGGATAACATGATGAAGTGAATTCTAGTGAATAGCTTGTTGGCTAACTTAGTTAAGCTGGAAAATATATCTCCTTGTGTTCCCTTGACTTTATGCTCTATATTAGTAGGGAAATGTACACAAGTGTTGAAATGTGGAAGTAATGCTAGATCATCACTGAGGGTCTTTTCAGACTTAGATGGTTATTCTGGACAGACTCCGAGGTACCTAGTGGATTCCATCATGTGCTCTCTCTCTTCTGTTCTGCATCCACCTTGTCCCAATCCTTGGCCCTGAGGACCTGATAGTGTTCAGGTTGAACAGCAGTTGTTTTACTCTAGTTCCACAGAGCCTGCAGTAGCACAGAAGCAACAGCTGCCCTCTCCAGCTATTTGCAATCATTCATTTTCAGTGATGTTAGACCAGACTTCATCACATGGTGGCAGCAAAGTTCTAACAGGGCAAGCCCCAAAGCAAAACAACAAATCATATCTATGCTTGCATCATTTTGTTACATCCCATTGGCCAAAGCAGTTATCATTAAACCATTAAACTAGAATCAGTGTGAGAAGGGAGCATAAAAAGGCAGGGGATACTGAAGAATAGGATTCAAATCTACCTTAAGTAAATTTTGCATTTATTATAATTGCGTATTAGCTTTAGCATCCAACAAACTCCCATTTTATATTGAATATATGTAATTTTTGGTTTACATATTGCTTTAAGAATGTGTTAAATTTCACATCCACTCTGTACTTAATATTTAGCAAGATGTCATCTTGTCCTTTTAAAAACTTTAGCACTTGGTCAAACACAGCAGCACTCCTTAGAAACCCTACATAGGGTTGCTGAGTCAGAAATGACTCAAAGGTGCTTAACGACAATAATATACTGAACTTTTAGAGTATAGAATAAAAAATAAATATGCTCTAACAGTTATAACTTCAAAATATATATGTGTCTCTCACCTTCTGAAATGGTTAAAAGATTTATTTGATGAGTTACTTACTCTTAAAGAACTTAATATGAAGTTCATGCTATTTAAGATACACAATTGTTGCTGCTGTTAAGTGCCACCAGTTAGTTACAGCTCATAGTGACTCTAAATAGAGTTTCAGAGGAGCAGCTAGTGGGCTTGAATCAACCATGCAGTTAACAGTTCAGTGTTTATCCTATAGTGCCATACCAGCACTCTATATATAATTAATAACATTCTTTTAATTTATATATTAGCACCTGATAAGGAGTCCTGGTGTGGCATTGCGGGTAATGCGCTGCACTGCAAAGTCAGTTTGAACCACAAGATAAGAGGTTTCAGTTCACCAGACACTCCTTGGAAATCTTATACAGGGTCACTGTGGGTTGGAACCTATCGACAGCACTCAACAACAACAACAAGGAACTCTACCTTGACTATAAGACTATCACTGTTTAATATGAAACTTTTGGGATTATTGCTAGAGTGAGACAAACTCTACATTTAATATCAAATTAATCAGAATAAATTAATACAGGAGCTAACTTCTGTTTGTTGTTGTTATAGTTAAGTGCTGTTGAGTCAGATTACAAGTCATAGCAACCCTGTACATGATTTCCAAGGAGTGACTAGTGAGTTTAAACCGTTGATCTTGGGGTTCAAACTGACTTTGCTGTCCGCATGTTAATCCACAGCACCACATCAGCACTCCTTCTGTGAGCAGGACAATTTTAGGTATTCTTTTGTTAGCGTTCTTACAGTAGACCAGGACAATGTCCACATACATATCAATATCTCTTTACCATCTCCATGAGCATAATTTCTATGTTCTCCTCAAAGGGCATGGCCAGTTATACTTAAGGATGAAGAAAATAGTTTGTCCTCATGAAGTATTGAGAGTTGTCCTAGGTCAGATGCAGTATGCAAATCACAGATCATTTATAATCAAAAGTAATATTGCTTAATAAACAGTTTACATTTCTATCTCTATTAGGTTTCCAAGGAAACAGAACTCTCTAGAGTTAACAAAAGTTCATTTTCTCAGAGCTTTACTAACCATTCTTTTTTCACACTATCAACTTCTAATCTTGTTGTGCATAACATTATTTATAGTAAATGAATGGACTTTAATTCCACGTAGATTTTCTTAAATGCAACTTAATTTCCCAAATACCTAACAGATGGTCCTTGTGATTTAGGAGACAGACAGTGGGTGGATTGGCACTAGATAATTCCTTTTCCTTTTCTATTCTCTAGTGATGATGATAATGAGCCTGAAAAGATGCATCATTAGGAAAAAATATATGTATCGTGTGTTGATTGTCATCTCTGTGTAAGGCACTCTATTCATTGCTTAATGTATTCCATTATCTATTAGTCACACTAATCCTGCAAGAGAATTATGAGTAGTTTTAAATATGAGGAAACTAAGGTTCAGAAAATTGGCTAGTTAATCTCTAGATTATGAATATTAGCAAAACTTGGAAATTTTTATGAAGCCATTATAAAACTGATTTTAACTGGCTATAAAATGGAAAGATTTAAATTAAACAGTCAAACAAAAAGTTTTGGTAGGTGGGTTTGTCTTTATGATCATTAAGGCACAAGTGACGGCTGACTATGAAAGGTGTTTAAGGCAAGAGAAAATAGGGCTTAATCTATAGGTATTTAATGGAAACAATTGTTTTATGAAAAAAGATACATTTTTAGCATATTTTGAAATTTTGTGTTGAGTGTTTGTCAGAGATCATAAAAATTCAATCAGAATCAATAATAGAAGTGGTATCACTAAATCCATTTCAATCCCCAATTGTTATTGTTAAGCACCCTCTAGTCAGTTCCAACTCACAGAGACCCGATATAGGGTTCGCTGACCTTTTAGATCAAACCAACCTTGTGGTCAAGTACTTAGCCTACAGTGCCACAATAGCGTAATAAAGAGTGGGATGTAGGAAGCAATCTTATTTTGGCAGAGAGATTTCAATAATAACTTCATCATTTTTTAAAATGCTTTCCTGGAGTCCTGGTGTGGCATTGGACTGCAATGTCGGTGGTTCAAGCTCACCAAACACTCCTCAGAAATGCTATACATGGTTGCTACAGGTCAGAACCAACTCGAAGGCACTTAACAACAATAACCTATAGTAGTCTATGACTGATTAACATTTTAGCAGTTAAAATACAGAACTCATGTCATTTTCCTTTGACCACTGATACTTTACTCTCTGTAATTTTATCTTTCTTCCTCTTTTTTTGTTCTTCAAATTGAGTTATTGTTCTTAATTAATGGTAAAACAATATATATTAAATTATATACTCTTATTATTGCTAAGTGCCATCAGTTCAGTCCTGACTTATAGTGACCATGCATAGGTCTTCTGAGGAGTGAATGTCAAGTTTAAACTGTCCTTGTGGTCAAGTGCTTATACTACAGTGCCCTTATTCAGGCTTTAATGCATAATGCAGTCATCCATGAACATCTTTGAATTAGAAATATATTTATTGTACATCATTGTCAGTTTTTGTATATTATGTATTTATGTGTATTTTAATTTTTGAAAAAATGTTAAAATAAACTTTTACAAATAACTGTGGATTCATTTGAAGAAATTTTATTTGATATAATCCAATTTTGCCATGTTATAGGTTCATGTTACAAAAATGATTTCTTTGTATATGTCTACCATAAGTACGTTACAAAAGATTTAAAGCCTCAGAAACCCTATGCAGGGTGACTGTGAGTTGAAACTGACTCCATGGCACTTAACAATAACAACTACAAGAACCCACCAATCATCTGTGACTTTGTTGCACTGTGGAGGGTTATGTGTTGCTGTGATGCTGGAAGTTATGTCACAGGTATTTTAAAAACAAGAAGGGACACACATGGTAGATAAGCTTCAGAGGAGTTTCCAGACTAGGACAGACTAGGAAAATGGAAGGCAGACTCTTTCTGAATATTTAGCCACTGAAACCTCATGAATAGCAAGGGAACATTGTCTTATATATTACCAGAAGATTAGACCTTCAGGTTGAAAGGCATTCAGAATATGATTGGGGAAGAGCTACTTCTTCAAAGTATATTTGACCATGATGATGTAAAACTCTTGGAACATTTATTAGCTGATAGTGCACAACACAAACTGAGGAGAAACAGCTACAAAAATCCATTAATAATCAGGTCATGGAATGTACATAGCATGAATCTAGAAAAATTAAATGTTGTCAAAAAAGAAATGAAGCACATAAAGATAGATAGCCTAGTGTGACACTGCAGGATAATGTGCAAGATCACAAGGTTCAGTTTGAACCACAAAGTCAGTGGTTCAAACCCACTAGTCACTCCTTGATTACTCTATACAGGGTCTCTATGAGTTGGAACAGACATCGATGGCTCTTAACAACAACAAGAGCTAATATCACTCTTATTCAAATGTACTCACCGACCACTACAGTCAGTGGTGAAGAAATTGAAGATTTCTACCAATTTTTCAGCCTAAAATGGATCAAATATGCAATCAAGATATATTTATAACTACTGGTGATTATAGAATGTGAAGTTTGGGAATGAAGAGGAAGGACCAGTAGTTGGAAAATAAGACCTTATTTTAGTGACAGAAATGATGCTGGAAATCACATGATAGAATTTTGTAAGACCAATGACTTATTCATTGTAAATAGTGTTTTTAAACCTCATAAAAGGGGACTATACACTTTCACCTCACTAGATGGAATACAGAAGAATAAAACTGACTACATCGGTGGGAGGAGACAGTGGAAAATCTCAGTCAAAACAAGAAAGACCAAGGGCAGACTGTGGAATAGACTACCAATTGCTCATAAGCAAGTTCAGGCTGAAGCCAAACAAAATAAAAACAAATCCAGGAGACCCAAAATGTGACCCTGCACATGTCACCCAAATTTACAGACCATCTCAAGAACATATTTGATGCATCAGACACCTAAGATGAAAGACCAGAAGAGCTGTAGGATTAAATAAAGAATGTCATACAGAAGAAAGCAAAAGGTCA
>NW_006408519.1:14262933-14264636 GCF_000296735.1 Chrysochloris asiatica | reverse complement strand
ACTACGCTACCAGAGCTCCTAGTATAGTGAAGGTAAAGTTAATGGAAGAAATGAGGAAGTAATAGAGCTCAACAAAATTTTCAAATTGCATTTTAGAAGCCAAAGTCAAGTATTATAATGAAAATGTACAAAGACTTGGAGCTACCAAAAGAGAAAAGATGCTCAGCATTTCTCAAGGTGAAAGAAGTAAAACCTTAACTTTTAACATTGAAGGATTCTATGTATAAAATATTTAATGATATAAAAAATATCAAAATAAGATGGAAGGAATACAGGGTCAATGTACCAAAAAGAAGTGTTTGATGTTCAACTATTTCAAAAGGCAATATAAGATTAAGAATTAATGGTACTGAAGGAAGACATTCAAGCTGCACTGAATGCACCTGAAAAACACAAGCGTCCAGGTATTGATGGAATGCAAGTTGAAATGTTTCAACAAACTTATGAAGCACTAGAGGTGCTAATTCATCTATGCCAAGAAATTTGGAACACAGCTACATGGTCAATCGATTGGAAGAGATTCCTATTTGTGCCTATTTCAAGGAGACGTGACCCAACAGAATGCAGAAATCATTAAACACATGAAAGTAAAATTTTTCTGAACATAATTCAAAAACAATTACAAAAGTACATCAACAGGGAGCTTCCAGAAACCCAAGTCACATCCAGCAAAGGACAGGGAATTAGGAATATTAATGCTGACATCTGATGGATCTTGGCTGAAAGCAGAGCATACCAGAAAGATATTTATTTGTGATTTTTTGACTATTCCAAGACCTTCACTTGTGTGAATATGAACAACTTTGTGAAGACTTTGTATTCTAGAACACTTAATTGTGCTCATAAGGAAGTCGGCATAAACCAAGAGGCAATTGTTAGAACAGAAAAAGGAAGTACTGAATGGTTTAAAATCAGGAAAGGTGTGCACCAGGGTTGTATTCTGTCACCATATTTATTCTATCTGTATGCTGAGTAAATAATCCAATAAAACAGATTCTATGAAGAAGAACATGGCATCAGGATTGAAGGAAGACACATAAACAATCTGTGATATGCCAATAGTAGAACCATGTTTGATGAAAGTAAAGAGGATTTACAACACTTACTGATGAAGATCAAAGACTACAGGCTTCAGTATGTACTGTGAGAAAACTCACAACTAGATCAACAAATAATATGATAAATGTAGAAAATATTGAAGTTGCCAGTCTTCATTTCACTTGGATTTAGTCAAGAAATCAAATGTTGTATTGCATTAGGCAAATCTGCTTCACAAGACCTCTGTATAGTGTCCAAAGACAAAGGTATCAGTTTGAGGACTAAAGTTGACCGATACAAGCCATGGTATTTTCAATATCCTCCTTTGGATAATAACTAAAGAAGTTATTGTTGTTGTTGTGTACTGTAGAGTCAGTCCTGGCTCATAGTGACTCTGCATAGGGTTTCCAAGGATCAACTGGTATGTTTGAACCTCCAAACTTGTGGTTAGAAAGAACAGATGCATAGGAATTATTGTATTAAAGAAGAATTTTGCAAGTACCATGGACTTCCAGAACAAACTGTTGCAAGAAGGACAGCTAGAAAGCTTCTTAGAAGCCAGCATGGCAAGACTTCACCTCTCAAACTTTGGACATGTTATTAGGAGGGACTAGTCCCTGGATAAGAGCATCATGCTTGGGAAAGCAGAGGGTCCACGAAACAGA
>NW_006408519.1:14260822-14262598 GCF_000296735.1 Chrysochloris asiatica | reverse complement strand
TTCCAAGGCTGTAAATCTTTATGGGAGCAGAAAGCCTCATTTCTCTCCAGCAGAGCAGCTGGTAGTTTCGAACTGCTGACCTTAAGGTTCGCAGCCCGATTCGTAACCACTACACTACCAGAGCTCCTTAATTTTTAATAAATAAAAGTATACGTTATTAAATTGTGCATAATGACAAAAATCTGTGAATTAATTTGGTATATATTTTGTTTTATTAATACAAGGGTTTGCTCTGTCTTACAGTTTTCATCAATATTATTTTATCAAATTTGTGAGAAAATTCCAAATATTAAAGGGATATTGCTGTACATATGACTCAAGATTAAGTCACATCAATGTATGTATGTTCTTTGCTTTTTTTTTCTGACGTTCAAAAGATTTAGAAAAATAATAAAGAGATTTAGTAAAAATGTTGATACAGCTAACACAGATTTCTCATTTGGAAATTTTTCTTTTCAACACAGATGAATTTAAGCAACCTGACAAGACAGTTAAGAATTAACATTAAGTTGAAAATAAGACTGAACTTGTTTTTTCACTAGTAGGAAAAAGAAAAAGAAAAGAAAAAAAGCCTCAAATATACAGCTTATCATATCATTTTTGTTTCCACTTTTTAGCTTGTATTTTCAGTTTGTATTCTCATGATTTAGGGGAAAAGTAATGACCTAGAGGTAAGGATTCTTAGCAGCTAATACCCAGATGAACAAAATGCCGTAGGCCAACTAAACTGTCATAAATAAAGCAGAGCTACAGAATGAAATGGACCACTTTTCCCCAGTGATTAGACAGTTATTGATTTACCATTGTATAACAGGTAAAGAAAAAAAGATCCAACACAACCCAAGGTCAAGAGATACTTCAATTACTGCCATTTAAGTTATAAAGAAGGTGCTTATTGAAATTGTTTCTTCTATGTCTGTATATATAAATGTAATAGAGAAAAAAATCAACATTAATTAAGAAAAGAACATTATTCAAGAAAGGAATAGTTTTTTTTTTTTAAGTTTCAAATACGTAAGAATAATATAAGTGCAAATAAAATTCTGTAAGACATTTTTATGAAAGTGTTGTTTTGAGGTAAGTTTATTTTGGTTTCTTTAAAATTATCTAACCTCTCATCTTCTATCAAAGAATTTGGGACTAAATAACATTATTCTGATTCTAGATTTTAAAATTTATTTATAAGATCTGGTAATAATTATTCTTATGTCTAATTCAACATAAAAGTTAAATGGAGTTACATTAAGTTTATCATATTAGAGAAATATACATACATATTTTAATTGAAATATTCTATCCTGTCACAGTGAACTACATCTTCTTTATCTTCATAGCATCTCAACTTCAGTGGCCAGCAATTTCAACCTTATACTTGTAATCATTGGACTTATCACCGCAGACCCTCTTTGACTTCTCTTTCTCCTTTGCCCCATACATGAAAAAAGGATTGTCATTCTTTCTCTATATGTCTTTTAATTACCCTTTTCATTTTATTCTGTTAGAATTTTTAATCAATATTTATAACTACTTATATGAGGCTTTTGCATAACATTTGTCACTATCTAATACTTTCTTTTGAACAAATTTATTTATTTATTCTCTTCCCCAACTGTAATGTAAAATAATGAAGACATAGTTTATTACTTTATCACTACTGTAGCACATTATCCTGTTAAGCCCCAATGTGTTCTTTGCATGATTTCAAATATATATGTGTGTATGTATGTTGTCGTTCTTAGGTGCTATAAGTTTAGGTTCTAACTCAAAGCAACACTA
>NW_006408519.1:14258632-14260314 GCF_000296735.1 Chrysochloris asiatica | reverse complement strand
CCATCCCCACCCTCTGAGGGCTCTACTACGCATGTGCACAGATCTCCTCGAAATTTAAAAAGACAGCATTACTTAAGAAGATGGACAAAAATGCAGGCCTCTTACTTTCTGATTTCAAAACCTACAAAGCCACAATCGTCACAAAAGCCTGGTACTGGTATAATAAAAGTTATATAGACCAATGAAACAGAATTGAAAACAAGAAGTAAACCCATCACATACAATCAATCAGCTGATTTTTTTTTTTACTAAGTATCAAAACACTTAAAATATGGAAAATATGTTTTCTTAAACAAATGGTACTAGCAAAACTAAAAATCCATTTACAGATGAATGAAACAAGATCCATAGTCACACTACATACAAAGAATTAAAATCCTGAACTATAAAGATCATCAATGAAACACTAGGGAAACCTTAGGGCTCCAATATGGCATAAATACACTGTCATGTATAAGTTAAAAATACACAAGCAGTAGAAGACAAAATAGTAGAAGAATAGGACTTACTAAAATTTAGACACATATATGTATCAAAAGAGTGTTCAAAGAATAAAACGAGAACCCAAAAACTGGGGAAAATGTTTTGTAATTACATGTCAGCAAGGGGCTAATATCTAAAATTTATAGAAAGCTACACTTTAAAAAAAAATACAAACAACCCTGTTGAAAAATTGGCAGAGGACTTAAATAGACACTTCAATAGTTCACAGTCCTATGCTCACCCTGCAGCAGAGAGGTACAAATCAAAATAGCGAAACAACCATCTCATCCCAGCATTAAACATTAAAAAAAAAAAAAAAATCACCAAAAATATAACACAGAAAACAACAAATGCTGGTGAGTGTTTGGAGAAACTTGGGCTCTCCTAAATGCTGGTGAAACTGTAAAATAGTGCTACCACTGTGGAAATGATATGGCACTTCTTCAGAAAGTCGGAAACTGAAATATGGTAGGACCCAGGAATCTCGCTACTTAGTATATAGCCACAAGAAATCAGCATGATATAGGTAGATATATGCACATCCATGTTCATCACAACACTAGTCACAATAGCAAAAAGATGGGGAAAGCCTAAATGGTCACCAATGAAACACTGGACAAACTAACTTTGGTATATACATACAATGGTATACTATGCAACGTAAGAATAACAAGGCATCTGCTAAAATCTCAAGACATGGATGACTTTGGAGGACATTATGCTGAGTGAAATTAGTCAAGTCTCAAAAGGAAAACTATTGTATAAGACTACTATTGTAAAAGCTCAAGAAAATATTTTCATGCCAAAAGTAACACTTTTTGATGGTTGCCAGAGGTGGGAAGAAAGAGAAAGTAATTGAAAGTTGTCAAAAATGAAGTGGAACACATAAAGATTGATATCCTAGGCATTAGTGAGAGAAATGGACTAGTATGGCCCCTTTTGAATCAGACAATCATATAGATCACTATGTCAGGAATGGCCAATTGAAGAAGCATGGTACAGCATTCATCCTCAAAAAGAGCATTTCAAAATCCTTCTTGAAGTACAACTATGTCTGTGATGGTGTAATATCCATCTATCTACAAGGAAGATCAGTTAATACAACTGTTATTCAAATTTGATACACCAATCACTAAAACCAGTAATGAAGAAATTGGAATTCTATCAAATTCATCATAATGAAATTAATCAAACATGCA
>NW_006408519.1:14246457-14249730 GCF_000296735.1 Chrysochloris asiatica | reverse complement strand
CTGATGGTTAGAGATCCTGTTGGTCAGTACCAACACTGCAGATCTGGAGTAGACCACACCTGATTCTAGGTGCCAGGGTTAGAGCTGCTTGTGCTTCAATCACTTTGATGTGACTCTGACTGCTCAGAGAAAAAGAGCTATGCAGGGAGTGTACACAGGTTGGGGCTGGCCATATGTCTTCAGGGTAATAAGAAGTACAAGAAAAATGTTTGCACCTTTCACCCTACCAATAAGTATTTTGTCTGTGCACCACTTACAACTCTCTTGTTTTCAAAGTCACCAGGGAAATTTCAAGAAAGCTATACTGGGTCTGGCTGGCCTGCACACATCGCATTTCTCCTTTTTTTTTTCCCTCCCTACATGTCTTTTCAGCCCCTTCTCCTAATTAGGTCTAGGACAGGGCTGGCCAGAGCCAGCTCTAATCTTTCGGAGCAGGGATTATGTGAATACAGGTGCTGGAGTTGGAGCAGATAGCTCCCCATTCATTTAGTTAGGGCTCACAATTGAGGTGCTCACCTCCATGTGGCTCCAACGATTAGTAGAGCAGGAGAGCTGGATTGTACATGAATAGTGACAGCTATGCCTCTGGTCACCAGGGAAGTGTGAGTAACAAAAAAAATAAATAAATAAATCATAGTTTTAGCTTTGCAAGTCACTGGTATGTTTCAGCAATGCCAATATGCTCTTATCTCTGAAGACTATCACAAAACTTTAAGATGGCCACACTATATCTAGTCGGCCTTTTTTTGTTTTGCTTTGTCTGTCTCCTTTTTTTCACTGTGTCTGTTTTGCTTTCTCTCCTAGTAAGCATTCATTCTACTTCTCTATTCCTTCATCTGAAGCTCAGGGTTCCAGGATTACCATCTGCATTTGCTTCATTTGATTTTCTGTATCTTTTTGTAGTGGGTCTATATGACCTTACCATCTAGACCACCATCTTGCTGCCTCCTAGCTCAGTGCTACAGATTTTTTGTTTCTTAAATGCCCTCAATCCTTGCTTTTTCTAGTTATCTCTATTTTGCCCTTCTTGGATTTCAGTGCAGCAAATATGGCCTATCAATTTTGTGTTGTGGCCCTTGTCTCTCCTCCCACATTAAAACACTTTTTTTTCCATAGACACTTCCCTGAACATACCAGTCTATATTTGATTGTTATTTATTGAGTAGCCTCTTTATATTCCATAGACACTTCCCTGAACAAACTAGTCTATATTTGATTGTTATTTATTGAGTAGCCTCTTTATATGCCACCATCAGAGTTACCTGCATTGCAAACATTATCTGTTATGGTTCCAGCAATGCTGCAAATTTTTAAATACTAAGAAGTGAATAACAAAGCAACTCACCTACAAGTAAAATGTTGCTATATAAAATAACTAGTATTCAAACCAAGCTTTGTCTCATACCAAACTATTGTTTTACTTGCACCACTCTCAATCATCTAGCATTTCCTCCAGATTTCAACTAGCATATTTGTTTATCATATTTAAGGACACTTTGTTAATTTTCATTAATTTGCCTTTCAAATATTTATTGATTACCTATCCTAAAAATAATATAAATTTATTCAGGTATGGATCAAAGTTTTCCCATTTCATTTAGTTGCTTAATGTAGGGACACTTGTTTCTATGATGTTGACGCACCATAAATGCTGTTGACTAATTTACTTATTAGTGTATTAGATGAAAATAAATTAGGTATGGAACTGTAGACTCTCAGAGTTTCCATTCTTAATGAAAGGATGGTTTAAAAGTCGGATTTTTTTTTTTTTAAAAACAGGAGATCACTCTAAACCATGATTATTCTGTTTATTATTTTAACAGTTCATTATTTATCTACATTTCTTGACTCAGAAGAAGAAAATAAAATAATCAGTTTACAAGAGTATTACTTATTTGCATATCTCATTTTAAGCTTTACTAATTGCCACTGAAAATGCCCAGATTATTTATTAGTCATTTAAATTGTTGAAGAACTTTATTTGCTTCTTCATTAATAATAAAATCATTCCCAGAACAATACTCAGGATATCAGTAGCATATATTTTCTGTGACCAGTTTTTTTCCAGTTTTGAAAGTATAACTCTTATCTTTATAAACAAAGAATAGCTATGCTATGCATTATTTTTTTTAAGGATGATGCAGTGTCATTAAATATTCTCTGAATGATCTTAACGTAATTGCTTTCAAAATGGAATAATCACACTTCCATTAATGCCCTGTGATGTTTTATATAATTGCTATTTAAATTTTTTTAAATCATGAATTTATTAAAAGATGGATACAGATAGTTTGATAAAATAATTTAATATATATAATAACATTAATGACTAATTTCAGGCTAAGGTACATTTTTATCCAGTACTTACCTGTCAGTTTGTCCTACTGTGGTGGCTTATGAGTTGCTGTGATTGCTGGAAGCTATGCCACTGGTGTTTCAAGTGTCACCAGGGTTAATCATGGTGGACAGGTTTCAGCAAAACTTCCAGATTGATTCAGAGTAGGAAGAAGAAGTGCCAGAGAGGAAGACTACTACTGAATAGTTGTTGTTGTGTGCTGTTGAGTCATTTCTGACTCAGCAAACTTGTTAAGGGTTTTCAAGAGTGACTTATGGGTTTGGAATTTTGACCTTGCTATTAGCAGTTCAGTGCTTATCCTACAGTGCCACACAGGATTCTAAAACCTTTATGAATGGCAATTGCTTGATGTAGTGTTGAAAGAGTCTTTCAGGTTGGAAGGCGCTCAAACTATGATTGGGGAAGTGTAGAGTCAGCCTTAATCACATTAGTGGAGTAAAGACATTGAGACCTGGACTAGTTAATGGGGCACAAGTTAAGATAAGGAGAAGCAGCTGCATACATCCATTAATAATTGGAATATTAATATACAAAGTATGAATCAAAGAGAATTGTAAGTCATCAGAAATGAAGTGGAACACATGAAGATTAATATTGTAGACATTTGTTGTTGTTAAGTGCCGTTGAGTTAGTTCCAACTCATAGCAACCATGTCTACTGTTTCTGAGCAGTAGCTAGTAGGTGTGACCTTGTGGTTCAAATCGAACTTATGATCAGGTGCTTATCTGACAGTAAGCTGAAATGGATATAGCACATTGTGAATCAGACAATCATATGGTTTACTAAGCAGGAATGACAAATTGAAGAGGAATGACTTGACATTCATCATAAAAAATAGCTTTCAATATCTATCTTGAAGTACAACGCTGTCTGTGATAGGATAATATCCATACACTTATAAAGCAGACCAATCAACA
>NW_006408519.1:14243990-14244866 GCF_000296735.1 Chrysochloris asiatica | reverse complement strand
TATCTATTTTTATATATTAATCTTTAACTACTTATACACTGTATGCATTTTTATATTTTGTATATGGATGTATGCACACATATGTATATTCTGTATATTCCTGTTTTTGTTGTTGTTAAGTGTCATAGAGTTTATTGTGACTCATAGCAGCCCTGTATAGGGTTTCCCAGAAGCAGCTGGTAGGTTTGAATGGCTGGGTTTGTGCTTAGTAGTTCAGTGTTTATCCTACAGTGTTACACCAGGACTGGATGGAAAATATCATCTGTTTTATATACAGCTGAATGTTCAGAACTCAGACTAACAATAATCACACAAGATTGAACCTCAATTAAAATTTGTGAAACTCTTTAATCAATAATTAAATGAATGCTACATCAGCTTGATGACTCAGGAAAATCTTTTTCTGATTCTCCACCTTCTGTCTCCATTCACTAAGAACACATAATAATGGTCTTTTAGTGTGTGTGTTGTTTATGCCTGTTGTAGGCCAGAAGCTCTATTTGGGGGTTATTTGGGGAAATTATTATTATGTGTCTGTTCATTATGATATAGTTGAGACTCTGATCCAATTTATCTTTCTGTAACTTGAATCCAGCTACTCTCTGGCTTAGAAACCAGAGAAATAGAATTAGTCTAAAAGCAAGTCTAATTTTAACATGCAAGTATATATATTTTTACTGATATGTATATTTGTGTGGCAGCGGTAGTGAGGTTGGCTGAGGATCGGACATTGTTTCGTTCTGCTGTGCGTGGGGTCGCTATGAGTCGGTTTCGACTCAATGGCACCTGACAACAACAACAACATATTTGTATACATTTATTTGAGCCTTATCTCTATTTTAATTAGAAACTGAAAAACAGAGGAAAATTTTTGCA
>NW_006408519.1:14241485-14243032 GCF_000296735.1 Chrysochloris asiatica | reverse complement strand
TGGAACATGGGCAGGCTTTGGAAATGCCTTTGAAGGAATTCAGAAAAATGATTATAAAATGTATCACAACACTATACAATGGAGTTGAGAAAAAATAAGGAAGAAGTCAGGAAAGCACTACAGGAACAATAAAATAAGATAAATACAGCATTGGAAGCAATTCAAAACCTACATAAAGAGGTTCAAATGATTAATAATACAATATCAGAAATAGACAATACAAAGGGCAAAGAAGTAGAATTGAAGCCAGAAGTAGCTGTAAGATAACTCTCTCAGCACTATTAAGGATAGAAGATCAAGCACTAAAAAGGATAAAAAAAATCTGAAGAAGGCCTAAGATTTATGTTGGAAAACATGAAGAGGAATAACTTAAGAATTATCAGCTTCCAGAAAAGGGAAAATCATACACGTCCACAGAGGAGATAGTTGAAGAGCTTCTGGAAGAAAATTTCCCTAATATCCTTAAAAGTGAAAAGATAAGCATTCAAAAACTCAACGACCCCCAGGAAGGATAGACCCTAAAAGACAATCACCAAGATATATCATAATTAAGCTCTCCAAATTCAAACATAAGGACAAAATCCTGAAAGCAGCTAGGGAAAACAGAAGTGTAACATACAAAGGCAAGCAAATCAGATTGAGCTCGGATCTCTCAACAGAAACCATGCAGGCAAGAAGGCAATGAGGAGACATATATAAAATCATGAAAGAGAAAAAAAAAAACAACAAAAAAACTGCCACCCAAGAATCCTCTACCCAGCAAGTTGTCAATCAAACATGAAGGTATAATCAAAACTCAGGATAAACAGAAGGTAAGGGATTTTGACAAAGTCATCTTTGCTATGAAAAAATCCTAAAGGAAGTTCTATGGACTGAGAACCAACAAGAACAGACAACAATCAGAGAATGAAATATGTGGTAGCATCACCCTGAACTCAATTGACTGATGGAAGAGTCAAGAACAGAAAAAAAAAAATTATAAGAACAGAGGATCTTGGAGTTCAGTCCATGATCAAAACAATTATAATGTAAAAGAAGGTAAACACAGAGAAACAGAGATCCAGGTGGTGAGAAGGTCAGGTAGATTATAGGATAAAATACACTGTCTTAAATGGAGGTAAGAGTTCATGTAATATAAGGTAATCACAACAGTGGGGTTGGGATAGGTTTAGTTCAGGTGTTGGGGAGAGCGATACAAGAAGGGGGAGGAAGCGGAAGAACACTAAGACAGTTTTGCATGGCCTAAGTGGGACAGAGGTAAATAGTGATGCATACTCAACCTTGGAAAAACAAGGCTCTGAGATACAGGGATTTTGGCATAGTTTGAAGAGGGGAAATAATACTAAAATGCTTGACTCTTTTATGAATAATTGGTTTCCCTTGTCTACTATTGTAAAATAGACACTTAATTGGAATAGAAAGGAATGTTGGGAAACATGATTACACAAAACTAGTAAGCCTGTCTTCATCCTGTAACTGACTGGAATACCTAAAAGGGGTTCTAGAACTTTCCCAGTGAAATAGGCCTCTTGCAAAGCCTTTGCAGA
>NW_006408519.1:14238462-14239024 GCF_000296735.1 Chrysochloris asiatica | reverse complement strand
GAGTATTCCAGAACACTTAATTGTGCTCATGAGGCATCTGTACATGGACCAAGAGGCAGTTGTTCAAACAGAACACGGGAACAAACACTGAATGGTTTAAAATTAAGAAAGGTGTACAACAGTGTTGTATTCTTTCACCATACTTATTCAGTCTCTATGCTGAGAAACTAATCAGAAAATCTGGGTTATGTCTGTGGCATCAAGACTGAAGGAAGACTCATTAACAACCTGTGATATGAAGATGATAAAACCTTGCTTGCTGAAAGTGAAGAAGACTTAAAATATTTACTGATGAAGATCAAAGACTACAGCCTTTGGTATGGGTTGCATCTCAATGTAAAGAAAACAAAAATCCTCACTACTGAGCCAATAAACAACATTCTTATCAACAAAGAAAAGATGTCAAAAACTTCATTTTTCTTGGATTAATGATTAACACTCATAGAAGCAGCAGTCAAGAAATCAAATAACATATTGCATTAGGCAAATCTGCTGCACAAGATCTTTTAAAGTGTTGAAAAGCAAAGACGTCAGCTTGAAGACTAAGGTGCGCCTGACCCAA
>NW_006408519.1:14229838-14238362 GCF_000296735.1 Chrysochloris asiatica | reverse complement strand
ATCCTGAGTCCCATCCAGAACCTTATGAGGTGGGACATTCCCACTAGAAAGGACAAGCAGACTACCTGGAACAGCTAGAGCAACAGAAGATACATCTTCAAAGAAAGATCATCAGGAAAACCCAAAACAAAAATGTCAGCATGACTGGCTACTACAAGAATACGCAAGCTGTTTGCCAGGAATCCATCAAAGCAAGCAATCGAGTTCCTTCAGGACAAAACCCCCTCTAAGACTGAAATGCAAAGGGAACATACAAACAGGTATGTAAGCTTGCTGGCGACCACATTGGTCTACTGGTGAGTGGAAGAGGGGGAAAGGCACAATGAAGAAATGGGCAGAGTTCAACCATAGTCCATTGACTCCCATTGACCTGGACATGAAAGAGAGAAGAGGAAGGGCTGGTTGCTCCAAAGTGTGGTGAGACATGGACAAGGATATAGCCACAGAGGGCTAGAGCTGAGAGTGAAACATCCAGCTGATATGAAGTGAGGTGAGATGCACAAGAACACCCAAACTTGCAGACAGTACCCATTTGACCTAGCCTCAATGGCTTGATAATCAGAACTCGACTAGAGGAAGATTACAAAAAAAGAAAATTTTTATCAGAAACAAGGGTAAATTGCTGCAATTTGATGAACCTATGCTATGGAGATAGTAACTCTAAATACCAACAGAGAGGGAAGTGGTCTTCACATCAAGTATCAGTTCTATCCCCTCTGTACACAGGATAGATAGGAATGGGCAACTTAGACTTTGGTTACCTAAATGAGGGGGCGATAAAGGCATGAAGTGACTGGCTTACAAGATTTCAAGAGGGAGTTTAGTTTAAGAGTATGGGGGAAAGTGGGGAAGAAAGAGTCCCCACTAAATAGTTTTCATCTTGTCTAGATGCGCCTGGTGAAAAGAGATGGGGATAAAATTCGTATGATTCAATAGTGAATCATTGTTATCATGACTAATTGCAACTGTCACAATTGTAAAAGCAGAAGTTTTGTAACAAAAACAGGGAGTGGTAAATCTTACAGTCCAAAAACAGAGGACCCTAGGGCCATCAAGGAAGAAGAGCACAAGCTGAATGAAGGACCTTATCCAGAGAAGCAGCAACACCAGAGACAGAGGAGAGATGGGGTCATGGAGAGGGGGAGCAGCTGAGGACTCTAGATTCATGGGGAGAGAGGGACTAAGAGCTGGTGGCCAGGAGGCAGACTAGTAAAATGTACCCTTTGGAGGCGTAAATTGTTATATATGCCTGAGTTTTTTTGTTTTTGTTTTTTTTTTTAAAAAGCTAAAGTGAATAGACAGAAATACTGTTAACTGATGGTACGTGGAGGTGATTATAATCATTGTAATAAAACAAGGTGTATGATTTGTTGAATGTAAAACTGATGATCTGCCCTGTAAACTTGCACTCAATCCACAATAAAAAACCTTAAAAGAAAGGAAAAGAAAAGAAATATGCCCAGGAGCCAGTTCAGATTCATAGTGACCCTACACACAACAGAAGGAAACACTGCCTGGTCCTACGCCATCCTCACAATCTGGAGACCTGGAGATGAAAGAGAGAAGAGGAAGCTTGAGCCCATTGCTGCTGCCACTGTGACAATCCATCTTGTTGTTGGGGGTTTTCCTCTTTTTCTCTGACAGTGGAAGGAAGTCTAGTGGGGTTGAGTGATTTCAGGCCTACCTCTGCTACTCAGTACCCAAGCAGAAAACAATGGTAAAAAAAAAAAAGAAAGAAAGAAAGAAATGTATAATAAGGTGTGATTTTTGTAAGATATACGAGTCTCTCAGGATATTCTTGGTGAGCTGTTGAAAGTATAGACTAGTATAGGACCACTGTGAAGTAATTGAGCCTTTCTTAATAAAAACAATTATATCCACAATCTATGACCAGCAATTACATTCTTAGATATATGTTCTCAAAATAATTTTAAATGGCTTCATAGTGAATATACTTAAGGATATTCAATGTTGCATTTTTGGCGATTGTGGGAAATTACTGGTAAATTGGCTGCCAATTACTGAAAGAATGGATAGTAATATGCAGCAGTCATAATTCTGTAATTGGTAGTAATGCAGTATATTTACATATCACAATAGGGGACCAGTATAAAAACATGAATTGTTGAGAAATGCAAGAAATAGTGTGAAATATATAAAGCATTATTTTTGACATAACAAACCTATGCACATGTAGAAAAATTAATTATCATAGAAAATCAGAAGAAGAATAGATCTTTAACAGTTTTGAATAGTTGCTTATGGATTAGAGTGGGAAATGAAGGCAGTACATGTGACTAAGAGAAAATGAACAAGATGAATAAAACAGATAGGAAATACGAAACCATAACATGATCTAAACTATATTATTAATGTAACCACCGGTACCTAAGATTGAAACTGAAGTTTATACTTAACAAGAGCCTTGGATTAAGTACTTTCTCACCCACTTTTTAATTATAAAGCATGGAAAAATCATACTTTATATCTGTTTATAAAATGCAGTTTTATACAAACCCTAAATAAAGTAATCCAGTTGCAAGAATGTATATGAAAAACTTGGAATCTATTATGATATGAGTACATAAAACATTAACATTGCTACTCTTATTATCAAATGATGATTTCTTTCTATTTTCATATTTCCAGAATTTTCTCACTTGGAATTAAATAACTCTTTATGTTAAAATATCTGATCACAACAACAGTAAAAAGCCCCAGGAAAGAGCTCTTGCTGTATAATTACTCTTAATAGTCTAATTATTTCAAATAGTTGGCATTAGTCTTTACCAAACAATTATCTAAATCTAACTTACATGTATAATTAGTTCAGAATGGGTAAAAAATGAAATGTATTCTGTACTTTAAACGGGAAGTTATTTTATAATATATATACTACAAGTCAAATTGCTCGCTGGATACTCGTTCAAAACCCTTTGGAAATTTTTAAGATGAGTTATTTTAAGGAAAGTGAATACTTAAGCAAAATAATATTCGTGAGATTCACTATTAAATCTATTTCCATCTCATAAAAATAAAACTTAAAAACTACTTAATATTACATTATTGTTCAATGATACTTAAGAGGGAAGGCTAGAGTTTCAGGCAGACTTCAGTTTATCCAATATTCTTGAGATTATATTAATGTATTGAATTTGTATTTATAAATGGATAAAAACAAGCTGATATAAAGAAGAGTTTTCACAATCATGATCCTGGTAGGCTAGATATTTTGGAGTGAATTCACAGTGAATTCAATAAAGACACATCATAGAAATGCAGTGAAAATAGAATTATCTGGAAAACTCAGGTAAAAGGAAATCAGAAAATTTGGTAAAGAGCTAATGGAAAGTGTAAGCGCAATAAATTGTCTTATTGTGTGGGAAGTATGGGTAGTATTCATCAACACAAAATGGGCAGTTAATAGACATACTGAAAAAAAGGATTAAATGAGGTTGAAAATGGGAAAGGAATGGGATTTTCAAATTAGTCATTCTTACTATTATACCTGATGTATACAAAAAGAAGAAGGCTTTACAAATAAAAATGAATACCTTCCTTGGAGGCTGAAAGGTTGCAATGCTTGAGAAAGTATATTGCAAAGAGTTTAGACATTATCTTGTCTAATAACTGAACATGCAGATATGACAGCAGAAGCTCATAAAAGAGACATAGTATGTCCATACTCCTTAGAGAAGTCACAAGCTAAAACAGTATTGCTATGATGGAGATGGAAATGCTGAAACTAATGTTGCTATTGTTGTTAGGCACCATCCAGTCATTTATTGGATAAAAATATATTAGTAACCTGTGATATGCAGATGGCACTACCTTACTTGCTGAAATCAAAGCAGACTTTGAAACACTTGTTGATGAAGATCAAATAATACAGCCTTCAGATTAGATTACAAATCGATGTAAATAAAACAAAACACCTCACAATTGGACCAATAAACATCATAATAAATGGAGAAGAGATTAAAGTTGTCATGGATATCATTTTACTTTGGATCCAAAATCAATACTCATGGAAGCAGCAGCCAAGAAATAAAATGATACATTGCACTGGGCAAAGCCACTGCAAAAGATTTATTTTAAAATGTCAAGTAGCAAAGCTGTAACTTTGAGGACAAAAGAGTACTTGATCCCATGAGCTTTTCAATCACCTCAGATGTATGTTTACGCTGTACAATAAAAAAGATCAGACATAAATTGCTTCATTTGAGTTATCCTGTTCAATTTATGCATTTGAATATTTAAAGTGATATGGATTGCCAGAAAAAAACAAAACAAAAAAACTATCTTGGAAGAAGTAGAGCTGAATGCTCATTAGAAAGAAGGATGGCAAGACTTAGTCTCATGTACTTTAGACATGTTATCAGAAGTGACCAGTTCCTAGAGAAGGATATCATGCTTAGTAAAGTGAAAGATCAGTGAAAAAGAGAAAGACCCCCGCATCCCCAAGAGATGGATTGGCACAATGGTACCAGCAATGGGCTCAGATGTGAAAATAATTGTGAGGATGGTCCAGGACCGGACAGTGTTTTTTATTCTGCTGAGCATTGGGTCTCTATGAGTTAAAACTGACTGTACAGCTTTTAACAACAGCCAATTAGTAGTCCTGGATGCTCATTGATGAAACATTTGGCTGCTAAACAAAAGATCATTAGTCATAAACCATCTTTCCCTCTGTGGAAAAAAAAAAAACATGTGGCAGTCTAGGTCCATAAACATTTACAACCTTGAAATCCCTATATCATATAGGGTCACTATGAGTTGGAATTTACTTGGAAGTAGTGTATTTGGTTTTTGGATATGTATATTAGTTACCACTGAGTCTATTGCAACATAGATAGATAGATAGATAGGTGATAGATAGATAGATAGATAGATAGATAGATAGATAGATAGATAGATAGATAGATATAGAGATATGTTGTTGTTGTTAAGTACCGTGGAGTTGGCTCCGACTCATAGTGACCCTGCACAGGGTTTCCAAGGCTGTAAATCTTTATAGGAGCAGAACGCCTCATCTTTCTCCCGCGGAACCGCTGGTAGTTTCAAACTGCTGACCTTGAGGTTGGCAGCCCGATTCGTAACCACTACGCTACCAGAGCTCCGTACGTATATATATATATATACGTACGGAGCTCTGGTAGCGTAGTGGTTACGAATCGGGCTGAGAACCTTAAGGTCAGCAGTTCGAAACCGACTCAACAGCACTTAACAACAACAACATATACACACATATACATATATATACACAATACATCTGGTAGCGTAGTGGTTATGAGTTGGGTTGTTAGCCTCATGGTCAGCAGTTCAAAACTACCAGCTGTTCCGCAGGAGAAATTTGAGGCTTTCTGCTCTTGTAAAGATTTATAGCCTCAGAAACCCTATTCAGGATCAGGGTCACTATGAGTCAGAACCGACTCCACAGCACACCACCACTAGATATAGATATAAATAGATATAGATGTTGTTTTTTGTTGTTGAGCTGTTGAGTCAGTTTTGAGTCATAACGATCTTGTATAGGGTGTCCTAGGAGTGACTGGTGAGTTTGAACCACCAATCTTGTGATTTGTGTTCCAATGATGGTCCATACCAGGTGCAGCACCATACCAGGTAATTAATTTAAATGAAAGAAATTATGAAGTAAAAAAACTGAACAGTAAACAAGGGCAGCTCAAGAAGACAAAGTCAAGTAAAGTATTATAATGAAATGTGCAAGGATCTGGAGTTAGAAAACCAAAAGGTAAGAACATGTTTAGCATTTCTCATGCTGAAGTAAGTGACAAAAACAATTAAGCCTCGATCTGTCATATTGAAAGATTCTAAGGGCAAAATAAAGAATGATGCAGAAAGCATCAAAAGAATAAGGAAAAAAATATACAGATTCACTTCACCAAAAAGATTTTTTGACTTTCAACCATTTCAGGAGTTAGCCTATGATCTAGAACCAATGGTACTAAAGGAAGAAGTCTTTGCTGCATTGAAGGCATTGGCAAAAAATAGAGCTTCAGGAGCTGAGAAAATAAAATTTGAAATGTTTCAAGAAACTGATGCAGCTCTGAAAGCACTCACTAGTCTATGCCAAAAGTTGTGAATGACAGATACCTAGCCAACTAACTTGAAGAGACCCATATACGTACCTATTCCAAAGAAAGGTAACCCTGCAAAACGTGGAAACAACCAAATGATATCATAAATATCACATGCAAATAAAGTCTTGTTTAATGTAATTAAAATCCAGTTGCAGCAACACAACAGTGAGATAACAGAAGTGCAGACTGAATTAAGAAATGGATATGGAAGGAGGGATGTCATTGATCATGTTGGCTGGATTGTGACTTAAATCAGAGAATATCAGAGAGTTTAACTGTTTTTTATGGACTATGCAAAGGCCTTTGATTGTGTGGATCGTAGAAAACAATGTCTAACGCTAGGAAGAATGAGAATTCCAGGGCAGTTAATTGTGCTCATGTAGAACTTATCATAGACCAAAAGACAGTCATCTGAACAGAACAAGGGGATACTGAATGCTTTAAAATCATGAAAGCTGTATATCTAGGCTTTATCCTTTTACTGCATTTATTCTCTCTGTATACTGAAAACACAATCAGATAAGCTGATTTATGTGAGAAGAATGAGGGATCAGGACTGGAGGAAGGTTCATTAATAATCTTGGTATGTAGATGTCACAACCTTGATGCTGAATGCACGAGCACTTGAAGCACTTGCTGATGAAAATCAAAGAGTACAGACTTCAGTATGGATTAAAACTCAATATAAAGAAAATAAAAATCCTCACAAACAGACCAATAAACTACATTATAACAAATGGAGAAAAGATTAAAGTTGTTTTACTTGGATCCACATCAATGCTTATGAAATCAGCAGTCAAGAATTCAAGCAACACATTGCCTTTAACAAATTTACTGCACAAGATCTCTTTCAAGTGTTAAAAAATTAAGATGTCACTTTGAAGACTAAGGTACACCTGATTCAAGCCGTTATATTTTCATCATCCCATATTCCTATGAAAGCTGAACAATGAATAGGAAGACTTGGTGCATTTGAATTGTGTTATTGGTGAAATATATTGATAGCACCATGGACTGTAAGATTAACATCTGTCATGGAAGAAGTAAAACCAGTAGATTCCCTAGAAGCAAGTATGGCAAACTTCATCTTATGTACTTTGGACTTGTTATGAGTAAGGATCAGTCCCTGGAAAAGATCATCGTGCTTGGTAAAGTTAAACGGTCAGCGAAAAAGAACCCTTAATGAGTTAAATTGACAAAGTCACTGCAACAAAGAACTCAAATTAGTAACAATTATGAGGATGGTATTGGCCAAGTGGCAGCAGCAATGGACTCAAGCGTGGCAACAGTAGTGAGGTTGGCCTAGAATCGGGCAGTGTTTCATTCTGCTGTGCTTAAAGTCGCTATGAGTCAGTACCAACTCAATGGCACTTAACAACAACAACAGGACCATACAGTGTTTTGTTCTGTTGTTCATAAGGATTCTGAATCTGAACAGGCTGAATTGTACCTAACAACATGTATATAAAGCAAGAACACTTCTTCCCTATTTTCATAAGAATTTTAATATACATTGTTTAGTGAAGATTCCTTAAGAATTTAAAGTTAGGGGCAAATCAATTGTCTATATTTAGGTAGAAAGATAAAAAATTTTGAATAAATACAAAGGAAGAGTCAAGGATGTAGACAGATAAGGATAGGACTGGCCAGCATCATATAGATTGAGAAGGACTGAAATGGGCATATTAACATATATGTAAATTAAAACATAAATATTCAAATTACATTATATAAGTCTTTTAAAAATGGGGATAAGAAATGTATGAAAGGAATACATGATTACACAAAATATGTCACAGAAAGATTGTGATCAAGATAGTTATATTTCCCAATGTTTGTTCTAAATTGTTCCTTCAGTAAGTTTTACCTGAGCCTGTTCCCATACATTGGAGTTCTGCTGTAACGTGGCAGGATAAAACACTTGACTCCAAGGTCAGTTTGAACTGTAATGTCGGCGGTTCAAACACACCAACAGCTCCACAGAAATCTGATGCAAGTTTCTGTGTGTCCAACCTACTCAAAGGCACTTAACAACAACATTACCATTCACTATCAAAGACTATTAGCAGCATGTGTCTGTTTGCAAAAGTGTGTACTCACATAACAAAGTGCTGACAGTAAGAACTGATTCACAGTATAAACTGATTTATGATGAGGAGCCTCACTTCATACTTAAATGCTTTGTCTTAGACCAGTTTATAAATTGGGCATGCCTGAGGGTGTACCTTCTTTGGCAATGGAAGAAATTATCTTATTCTTCTCTACCCAAGTATTTAAAAGGTGTTTGGAGGATAAGGAGCTTAGGAAGCAGCATTCTTATGAGCTCAGTAATGTTAACAAAAGTGCTGAAGAAGCCACTGAAGTGTCTTAATTGTTGTTGTTGTTGTTATGTGCCGTGGAGTCGGTTCCGACTCATAGCG
>NW_006408519.1:14219547-14225558 GCF_000296735.1 Chrysochloris asiatica | reverse complement strand
TTAGGTGCAATTGAGTCGGTACTACTTATAGTGACCCTATGCACAACAGAACAAATCAATGCCCGGTCTTGGGCCAACCTCAAAATTGTTGCCATGCTTGAAACCATTGATGCTGCCACTTTGCCAATCCATCTTGCTGGGGGTTAGGGTTTCTGATATTGCAAATCTTTGTGGGAGCAGGAAATGTATCTGAAAGGTCAAAGTTCAAATTTACTACACAACCACTATAGGTTGTGTTCTGTAGATTCAGTACTACTCACAGCAACACTGTATAGTTTCTTAGGCTTTAAATCTTCACAGAAACACAAAGTCTCATCTTTTTCTTACTTTGAATAGTAAATTTGAACTTTGGAACTTTCAGATAGACTTTCTGCTCCCACAAAGATTTGCAACATCAGAAAACCTGTACTGGGATTCTATGAGTTAGAACTGACTCCACAGTACTTAACAACATATACTTACACACATATACATAATCCAGTATCAAATCTTTCTAAATTCACGTGGCCTAATTAACAAATCCATAGTCAACCAGTTATTAGGATTTAGGACACCTTTGGGCAATGAAGAACTGTCGTTTTACGATTACAGCCATTAAATCAGTCCTTATGTCTTCCTTCACTGAATGTGATTGAAGTCCACAGTCTCAGTGAAATGTAAATCAGCACCTCGGCATGTAAAGCCTGGAAATTTCAAGCAACTTTTACTGAGAATGTTAGTGAAATAGACACTATATTGAGGCACCATTTCGAAGAATTGCTATCTCAGAAAACTTAATTCTTGTTGTTGTTGCTAAGTGCCGTTGAGTCGATTTTGACACATAGCAACCCTGTATAGGGTTTTCAAGAAGCAGCTGGTGAGCTTGAACCACCGACCTTGCAGTTCAAATGGCTCTACAGTCTGACGCATTAACCCACAGCGCCACACCAGGATTCAAGTAATTTAAACATAAACCAAGAGGCAGTTGTTAGAACAGAACAAAGGAATACTCTATGTTTTAAGTAATCAGGAAAAGTGTACACCATGGTTGTATCCAATGTGTATTTCACTGTACTTATCCAATCTGTATGCTGAGCAAATAATCCAAGAAGCTGGGTTATATAAAGAAGAATATGCCATTAGAATTGGAGGCAGATACACTAACAACCTGTAATATGCAGAGGATACAACCTTCTGTAGGAAATGAAGAGAACTTAAAATATTTACTAATGAAGATTGAATGCTATCGGCTTTGGTATAGATTGCACCTGAATCTAAACAAAAATCCTCATTACTGGATCAACAGATAACATGATAGCAAATAAAGAAATGATTGACGTTGTCAAAGACTTCATTTTGATTGAATTCACCATCAATACTCAATAGAAGCAGCAGTCAAGAACTCGAACAACAGATTGCATTGGGTATATCTGCTTCAAGAACTTATTTAAAGTGTTAAAAAAGCAAAGATGCCAGTTTGAGTACTAAGGTGTGCCTGACCCATGCCATGGTATTTTCAATTTCTTCAGATACATATGAAATTTGGAAAATGATTAAGGAAGACTAGAAAGGAATCAATGCATTTGAATTAGAATGTTGGGGAAGAATATTCAAAGTACTATGGACTGACAGAAGAACAAGAAACTCTGTCGCTGAAGAAGTGCAGCCAGAAGTGACTATGATGAGACCTTGCTCTCATACTTTGGGAATATTACCTGGAGGGACCTGTCTCTAGAAAAGGACATTTTACTTGGTAAAGTAGAGGATCAGCAATAAAAGAAGACCCCAACATGATGGATTGACATAGTGGCAGCAGCAATGGACTCAAACATAACCATAATTATGTTTGGCTCAGGACTGGGCAGTGTTTTCATTTGTTGTGCATAGAGCTGTTATGAATTGGAACCGACGTGATAGTACCAAGCAATAACATCCCCGGGTACAGTGATAATCATGTTTGTTTTCCTTTAGGTCCTATTTCAGATGACCATTACTTTATTTTCCTTTTTATTCTCTGCTCACCTATCAACTTTCTAGATCTAAACAATCTTTGTGTGTCTAGATTGCTCTTATAATATAATAAGCCAGACCTACTGCCAACTAGTTGATTCTGATTCATAGCAATCATATAACACATACTACAGCTTCTCTTTAATAGTTTCTGAGACCATAATTCTTTACAAAGCAAACAGCCTCATCTTTCTCCCAAGGAGTGTTTGGTGGGTTTAAACAGTTGTGTCATGATGGTTCCTTATAGTCCTCTGATCTCTGAATTTGTCAATAAATCTCTAAACTTATCATGTTAAATAAAAGTTTTTATCCAACTCTCCCTCCATTTCATTAATCAATTAACAAGAGAAGAGATCTGTTTTTGGGTCCATATTAGTGAGGTCAAACATATTTAAGTTGTCTATTGTTGTTAAGTGCTGTTGAGTTGATTCCAACTCATAGCAGCCTTGTATAGAATTTCTGAGGAGCAGTTGGGTGTATGAACCACCGGCTTTGTGGTTAGCAGTCTATTGCTTATCCTACTGCACTACAGATACAATTACAAGACAGTCTTTCTTAAATGTTTCTATTCTATTCGTCCCTGAGGATAATCACTTACCACCCAAATAAAGAGCTATATCTAGAATGAAAGCATAGAATCCAGCACAAAGAAAAGATAAGGAAATGCATATGTAAGAACAAAGGAAAGGAATAAGGAAATGGTTGTTCTGCCAGTCAGAAAGCAATCAACCAAGCTCAGAAAGAGAGAAATCACAAAAAGTTCACTCAAGAATATATTCAGTATCTTTACATAAGCAACAAATACTTTAAAATATTTGGTTATGCAGTACAGTTAATTATCTAATATGTCTCTTCTAGTCATGTTTTTATATCTCCTACCAAACAACTTTTTTTTTTATGCATCTGGTAAGAGAATCTGGAGGAAGATGCTGATGGGATTTTATGAATCCGTGATGAGTGATTGTTAATGGGGTTGATTGTGATTATAAAATCTTATAATCTAACAAGAGGTTTGACCAATTTTGCCATCTTCTGAGTATAAAAGTATCATCTTGATGATGTGAATGGGTTGTGGGGTCCTTTGGTCGACTAGCCAAATTTACCTTTGTCTAATTCTTGGGACTTGAGCCAACTGCCTGACCTAATTTGCCAGCTTCCACAGTCTTGTGATTCAGCAACCCATTCTGGGTGAAGGACGAGAAACCTCCAGACTGACATCTCAACTGTGGAAATTAGGACTTGCCAACCTCCATATTTCCTAAATGATACATGAGTTCTGTAGGATGTAATAGGGAATTATGAAAGTTTTGTACATGGGGGAGAACACTGAGGGGACTAGTGGTTGATATCAGGAACTATGGAGTGGTATAGTGCTTTTGGAGTACTGGTGTGGTGCTATAGGATAAGTACTAGACTGCTAACCACAAGTTTGGCAGTTCAAATTCACCAGTTGTTCTTTGGTAACCCTATGCAAGTTCCCTGTGAGCTGGAACCAACTCCATGATGACACTTAATAAATACAACTTAGCACTTTTTAAAAATCATACATTTGGGATGTCTTTAACCTCTACCCCATAGCAGAAAATATGAATCTAAGAAAATTGGAAATTGTCAAAAATGAAATGGAATGCATAAACATCAATATGTTAGGCATTAGTGAGCTGAAATGGACTGGTATTGGCCATTTTGAATCTGACAACCACATGGTTTGCTATGCTGGGAATGACAAATTGAAGAGGAATGGTGTTACATTCATTGTCAAAAAGAACGTATACAGATTAGTCATGAGGTACAACACTGTCTGTGATAGGATAATATCTATGTGCCTACAGGGAAGACCAGTTAATACCACTAATATTCAAATTTATGACCAACCACTAAAGCCAGTAAGGATTAAATAGAAGAATTCTACTAACTTCTTCAATCTGAAATTGATTAAACTTGTAAACAAGATGTATTGATCATTACTGGTGATTAGAATGTAAAGGTTGATACATCCACACAATGAAATATTATGCTACTTTGAAGAATAACAAGGAAGCTGTAAGCCACCACACAACATGGATGAACCTTGAGGACATTTGCTGAGTGAAATTAGTCAGTCACAAAAGGACAAATATTGCATGAGACAATTACTTTAAAAGCTTAAGAACAGATACCCATATTAAAGGGGGGGGATTGTTGGTTACCAGTGTGGGGGCATAGGAGTTTTAGGGGAGGTGGAGGGAGGCAACCATTGAGCACAGGACAGGTGGTAGACACATCAGACTGTTGGGGAGGGCAATACACAAGAAGAGGGGATGGAAGAACAAGATCGATAGGAGAACACTGATACAGATTTGCATGGGCTAAATGGAGCTGAGGTAAATAGTGATGAATGCTCAGTCTGGGAACAACAAAGCTCTGTGATACAGGGATCGAGGCATACCATGAAGAGGGGAAATAATAAGATGCCTGACTGTTTTATGAATATTGATTTCCCTTACATACTATTGTAAAATTGACACTTGAGTGGGCTAGAAAGGAATGTCAGGAAACATGATTACAGAAACCTTGTAAGCCCATCTTCAGCCTATAACTGATTGGAATACCTAAACGTGGTTCTAGAACTTGCCCAGTGAAATAGGCTTCTTGTGGAGCCTTTGCAGTGTATAGAACCTTAGGTGGAACACTGAGCCCCATCCAGAATCTTCTGAGGTTGACATCCCCACTAGAAAGCACAAGCAGACCAGTCTGAACAGCTAGAGCAACAGATGATACATCCTCAAAGAAAGGTAAGCAGGAAAACCCCAAAACAAAAACAGCAGCATGTTTGCTACTACAAGAATAAGCAAGTTGTTCACTGGTAAGCCATCAAGGCAACCAATCAAGTCCCTTCAAGACAAACATCCCTCTAATACTGACAATCAGAGGGAACATATAAGTAGGCATGTAAGCTTTCTGGCAACCACATTGTTCTAATAGTGAGTGGAAGAGGGGGAAAGGCAACAATGGCTGACTTCAACCATGTTCCTTAGACTTGCGTTGACCTGGAAATGGGAGAGAGAAGAGGAAGGGCTGGTTGGTCCAAAGTGTGGTGAGACCTGGGACACCTGAGCCCATGGTCAAGGACATAGCCATACAGGGCTTGAGCTGAGAGTGAAGCATCCAGATGATATAAAGTGAGGGAAGTCACACAAGATCACCCAAACTTGCAGATAGTACCCATCTTAACTAGCCTCTATGGCTTAATAATCAGAACTCAACTTTTGGTGTTGGTGTTAGGTGCCATTGAGTCGGTACTGACTCGTAGCGACCTCATGCACAGCCGAACGAAACATTGCCCGATCCTGGGCTAACCTCACTACTGTTACCACGCTTGAGTCCATCAATGCTGCCACTTAGCCAATCTATCTCGTTGGGGGTTTTCCTCTATTTCTCTGACCCTCCACCTTATCAAACATGATATCCTTCTCCAGTGACTAGTCCCTCCTGACAATACGTCTGAAGTATGAGAGACGCAGTTTGGCCATCCTGGCCTCCAAAAAGCACTCTGGCTCCACTTCTTCCAACACAGATCTGTTGGTTCTTTTGGTAACCCATGGCACTTTCAATATTCTCCTCCAACACCATAAATCAAAAGCATCAATTCTTCTATGGTCTACCTTATTTACTGTTCAGCTTTTGCATATACATGAGGTTATTGAAAATACCATGGCTTGGGTCAGGCGCACCTTAGTCCTTAAGCTGATATCTTTATTCGTCAACACTTTAAAAAGATCTTGTCCTGCAGACTTGCCTAATGCAATATGTCGTTTGATTTCTTGATTGCTGTTTCCATGAGTGTTGATACTTGCAGTCCTTGAAAACTTCAATCTTTTCTCTGTTGATAAGAGTGCTGTTTATTGGTCCAGTGGTGAGGATTTTTGATTTCTTTACATTGAGATGTAATCCATACCGAAGACTGTGCTCTTTGATCTTCATCAGTAAATGTTTTAGGTCCTCTTCACTTTCAGCAAGCAAAGTTGTATCATCTGCATATC
>NW_006408519.1:14218082-14219447 GCF_000296735.1 Chrysochloris asiatica | reverse complement strand
CCTGTACAGGGTTTCCGAGGCTGTAAATCTTTACAGGAGCAGAAAGCCTCATCTTTCTCCCACGGAACAGCTGGTAGTTTCAAACTGCTGACCTTAAGGTTCACAGCCCGATTCATAACCACTATGCTACCAGAGCTCCTTGAAGTGTCTTAATAGGCCTAGTCTAATATGCACACTCAGAAATGATATCAATATATATGTGACCCTCAGCAAATGAAATTTTAAAGTAAACTGTTCATTCTAGCACATACTGGGTGGCTAAGAATAAAAGAAACTTCTAGTGTAAAACTCTACTTTCAGATCAAAAGCACTGACTAAAGAAGTAAGGTATAGTTGAAAAGAGAAAGAAGTTTCTGATTGAGACCCATTTTTGTCAGAAGAAGAACTTGGAATATATATAAAGTTGTTGTTATTAAGTGTGGTTGAGTCAGTTCCAACTCATAGTAACTCTGTATATGGGAGTCAGTTCCAACTGATAGCAAATTCTTTATATGGTTTAAAAGGAGCAGCTGGAGTTTAAAGTCTCTACTTTGCAGTTCAAACTGACCTTGGGGTTAGTGCTTACCTTCCAGCACCACACCAGGACTCCCACATATTTATTGTATGTATAAACATATGTATGGACTGCAAGGTCATTTGAACTACAAGGTCGGTAATTCAAGCTCACTAGCCGCTCCTCAGAAATCCTATAAATGGCTGTCATCAGTTGGAAATAATTCATTGACACTTAACAACAACATATATATAAATATGTATGTATGCATGTATGCATCTATATCCACCACATCTGTCAGTTTGGTGTACTGTGGTGGTTTGTGAGTTGCTATGATTCTGAAAGCTATGCCACTGGAATTTTAAATACCAGCAGGGTCACTCATGGTGGACAGGTTTCAAATGAGCTTTCAGACAAAGACAGACTAGGAAGAAGGAGTGACGAACTACTTCTGAATAATTTAGTCAATGAAAACCTTATGAATAGCAGAGATACACTGTCAGATAGAGTGCCGGAGAATAACCCCTCAGGTTGGAAGACACTCAAAATGTGATTGGGAAAGAGCTGCCTCCTCTAAGTAGATTTGAACGTGATGACGTGAATGGAGTAAAGATGTGGGAGTAAACCCCTAGGGATGTTCATTTGCTGATGGGGCATGACTCAAAAAACAAAGAGAAATAGCTGTAACATACATTAATAATCAGAACATGGAATGTACAAAATATAAATCTAGGAAAATTGGAAATTGTCAAAAATGAAATGGAATGCATAAACATCAATATGTTAGGCATTAGTGAGCTGAAAGGGACTAGCATTGGCCATTTTGAATCTGATAACCACATGGTTTACTATGCCGGGAATGACAAATTGAA
>NW_006408519.1:14216149-14217982 GCF_000296735.1 Chrysochloris asiatica | reverse complement strand
CATTTAATGTTCCCATGTTCTGTTCAAACAACTGTCTCTTGGTCCAGGTACAGATTTTTCATGATCACAATTAAGTGTTTTGGAATACTCATACTTCACAATGTTGTCCATAGCTTGTCATGATCCACACAAATGAAAGCCTTTGTGTAGTCAATAAAGCAAAGGTAAACATCTTTCTGATATTCTATGCTTTTGGCCAAGATCTATCAGACATCAGCAATGATATCCCTCATTCCATGGCCTCTTCTGAATCTGACTTGAACTTCTGGAAGTTCTCTGTCAATGTGTGCTTGCAGCCATTTCTGTATTACCTAATATAAAATATACAGGATTAGTTTGTAAATTTAATCAATCTCTTTGAGATACAAAAGCGAGTAAAGCAAGCAAGCAGACATGAGGGATTTACTACCACGAAGAAAAGCGCTAGAGTAGAGTGACTCTTTTTTATCTGGGATACCTATGCTGAGACTTCCCTAGATCCAGGAGAAGACTGATACCTAGACCTACGGAAATCTCAAAGAAATGTCATGTTCACAGAAGTTGAAAAAAGACAAGGACTTTCTCTCAGAGCCAACAGAGAGAGAAGCTTGTTCTACAGCTGATATCCTAAATTCAAATTTCCAACCTTGTAAATAGAGTCCTGGTGTGGCTCTGTGGATTAGTGCACTGGACTGTAAATTAGGTTTGAACCACAAGGTTGGCAGTTCAAGCTCACCAGCTGTTCCCTGGAAATTAAACAGGATCACTTTGGGTCAGAATCTATTTGACTGCACAAACAACAACAAAAACAGTGAAACAAATCAAATGACATATTGCGTTACGACAAGACCTGTTTAAAGTGTTTAAGAGCAAACATGTTGCTTTGAGGATTAAGGTGCATCTGTCCCAAGCCATGATATTTACAATAACTTCACATGCATGTGAAAGTTGGACAGTGAATAAAGAAGACGGTAGAAGAATTGATTCATTTGCATTATGGTGTTAGAGCAGGATATTCAAAGTACCGTTTATTGAAATAGAACAAACAGATCTGTGTTGGAAGAAGTACAGCCAGAGTGCTGCTTGGAAGCAAGGATGGACAGACTTTGTATATTATACTTCATACATATTATCAGGAGGGACCAATCCATGGAAAATTATATCATGTTTGGTAAAGTGGAGGGTAGAGAAAAAAGAGGAAGACCCCATTGAGATGGATTGGCACAGTGTCAGTAGCATTGGGCTCAGGTGTAGCAATGATTATGACATTGGTGCAGCACAGGGCAGTGTTTAGTTCTGTTGTGCATGGGGTCGCCATGAGTCAGTACCAACTCAATGGCACCTAACAACAACAAACATTGAGAAAATAATTTTCTATTTGTTAAAGCCATCCACTTATGGTATTTTTGTTATAGCATTATTTGACAGGTACCCTTAACTTTTCATATGATATCTTGTAGTCTTGCTTACATATAATTTTAAGTAAACATGAATCATGTTTGTTATAGTTAGGATTTGTGTCTGCTTTACTAGATTGATCTGACTGTTGAGATGTGCTTATTCTCATGATGAAATCTAATACAGAGTAGTTAACTCTATTATTGGCTTTGTGCAGGAAATTAACATTTCTTCTTTCTGTTGACTTAATTCAGGGAGGTGCTTCCACGTACGTCAGTCTCTGGTTGTTGTCCATTCTTGTTGGTTCTCAGTATACAGAACTCCCTTTAGGATGTTTTGTAGTGCAGGGTTGGCTTTGGTAAAGTCCCATAGCTTCTGTTTATCCTGGAATGTTTTGATTACACCCTCATATTTGATTGATAGCTTTGCTGGATAAAGGATTCTTGGTTGGCAATT
>NW_006408519.1:14191878-14214840 GCF_000296735.1 Chrysochloris asiatica | reverse complement strand
AAAAAACAAAACAGAAAATAAAACGATGGGGAAAAAGAAAAAAAAAGGGGGGGGCAGAAGAAAGAGAGGAAAAAAGCGTAGCTTAATGTAAGTAAGTCTTTAATGTTCTACCTCTCTTTCAGTCCCTTCTGAGCTCTTCTCCTTGTTGGTATGCTGCAGAGTCGATCTATCGTGACCCACAGTGACCCAGTATGGGGTTTCCAAGGAGCAGCTGGTGGGCTCAAATCACATTCCTTGCTGTCCAAAAGGCTTTGCAGTCTGGCATATTAACCCACAGATCCACAGCAGGACTGCTTTGTTATTGGTGGTAAACAGCTAGTCAAGGGCCTCTCAGCTTGGGCTGGCCTGCGCCTTGATGGGCGGGCCTGAGGCTCGGAGGCTGGCTCTTCCTACATCCTTTGTCCTTTATCTTTAAATCTGTCAGTCCTAGCCGGCCTGAGACCCATTCACCTGCACTAGTCTAAAAGCCTGCTGATTAGATGAAGTCTGGGCTGTGGTCTCTCCCATGCCATAGAGAAAAATTCACCCTATTCACTTTTTAGGATATTTTACATTGATGCCTAACAGACTCCTGGTGTGTTACTGCAGACTCAGCACTAGACTGCAAACCACAAGGTCAGCAGTTCAAAAGTCATCAGCTGCTCCTTGGAAATCTTACACAGTGTTTCTATGAGCCAGAACTGACTCAACAGCACTAAACAACAACAATCTAACTCAAAATCTCTAAACCAGAATTTATGATCTGTTCCTGTGTTGTCTGTTGAAGTTAGTACAGTTTTTCTTCCTTCCTGTTTCAAGACAGACACCTAGGACAATTCTTATATCCTTCTTCTTCCCTTTTTCTATCTTCCAAATCAACAGAAAATCTTAATAATTAAATTTTTCAAATAATCCTTGAATTAATAGACATTGCCTCATTTCCTGTGTCACTCAAATAGTTTGAAAAAAAAAGACCACTACTTGGACTAGAGACAATAGCATTGTAATTGAAGACACTGTATTTTTTTCAGGGTAAATAGCATGAGTTTAAGAGTTACTTATTATTTATCAGATTTCATCAGGTTTATAAGATTTTATCAAATGTGTTTCTGAATATCCATGTCTGAGCTACAATATTTTATGTGTACATTAAGCAGCAGTTGCCTCATTGCTTCCTTTTCTGATTAGTATGCTCATCTCCTGCTTATCATACTTCATTTTACCTGGCCAATTTTTATTCATTTTTCAGATCTCAGTTGAAATTTCATGACAATTTTATTTTCTGAAAACTATTCCTCATGTAGATTTTATTGGATTTTATGTTTACTTTTAGTTGTATTTGTGGAAATTAAAATAACTTCTTAGCAATGTCTCATGCTTCTACATCAGTCAAGTTAAGCATTTTCTTTGTAGAATGGATATATTCTTAGAATGAATTAAGTTCACCCCAGTTGAAGTGTTTTCTTGTCATGTATGTCTTAGGGAAAGGAAGATATTTGTTAATTGTAAAGAACCAAAACTCTATGTGAACTATTTTGAGAAGATGATAGTAACATACAGAAAAGCACTAATGCTGGAAGTCAATTACTAATTAATGTTGTTATTGTTTTCAATTGCTGTTGAGTTGGCTCCAATCCATGGTGACCTCAAGTTCAACGGATCCAAATATTACCCAGTCCCATATGGTCTTCACAATGGTTGGCATGCTCTAGACCATTGTTGTAACTACAAGTATTTTCAGCACCATTATATTAGATAATATCTTGTTAAAATCCATACAGTTTCCACTGGCTAATTATGGCACTGTATAATAAGCATTCAACTACAAGGCTGGTTTGAAACACAAGTTTAGCAGGTCAGACTCACCAGATGAAACTCTATACAGAAACCCTATACAGGTTTGCTATGAGTCAGAACTGACTTGATGGCACTTAATAAAAACAACAACAATTTTAAGAAGTAAATCACAAAACTTTCTTTCTAACCTGTCTTTGTTGGGAAGCTCTGCTTAAACCTGTCCACCATCGGTGACCATAATGGTATTTGAAATACTAATGATATAGCATCCAGCAGCATACCAACATGTAAGCCACCACAGTGTGACAAACTGAAAATAAGTAGTAATTTATAATAAAACTATTTAATTTTAATTCACTAAAAGTGCAGCTAGGTAGAACACCTCAAAAATAGTAAAAAATAATTTAAGCTAGTGTTTCCTAACATGTAATATGCATAGTATAAGGATGTCTTGCTAAAATGTAGACTCAGAGATATCATCTCACACCAGCAATAAGCGTGAAGATCAAAAATGCAGAGAACAATAAATGCTGGGGAGGATGTGGAGAAACTGGGACCGTCCTACATTGCTGGTGGGAATGTAAAATTGTCCAACCACTCTGGAAAACAGTATGGCGCTTCCTCAGAAAGTTGGAAATAGAAATACCACATGATCCAGTAATTCTTCTATTTGGTATACATCCACAAGAAATACTAGCTATAACATGAGTAGATATATGCACACCAATGTTCATAGCAGCACTATTCACAAAAGCAAAAAGATGGAGACAGTCTAAGTAACCATCAATGGAAGAATGGATAAACAAGCTTTGGTACATACACACAATGGAATGTTATGCCACCTTGAAGAACAACAAAGGAAGATGTAAGCTACCACATAACATGGATGAACCTTGAGGACATAATGCTGAGTGAAATTAGTCAGTCACAAAAGGACAAACATTGCATAAGACCATTATTGTAAAAGCTTAAGAAAAGATATCCATATTAAAAGGGGGAAAAATTATTTGTTGGTTACCAGTAGGGGTAGGGTGGGGTGTTTGGGGAGGTGGAGGGAGGTGTTGGTAGGGGCAGACACATCATAGTCTGGGTGTTGGGGAGGGCAATACACAAGAAGGGGGAGGAGGTGGAGTAACAAGGTAGATAGGGGAACCCTGAGACAGGTTTGCATGGGCTTAATGGTACAGAAATAAATAGTGATGCATGCTCAAACTTGGAACAACAGTGTTCCATGATACAGGGATCGAGGCATAGTCAGAAAAGGGAACTAATATTAAGCTGCTTGACTGTCTTATGAATATTGGTTTCCTTTGCCTACTATTGTAAAATAGACACTTGAGTAGGAGAGAAAGGAATGTTGGGAAATATGATTACAGAATGCTTGTAAGCCCATCTTCAGCCTATAACTGACTGGAATACCTAAATTGGATTCTAGAATTTGCCCAGTGAAATAGGCCTCTTGCAGAGCTTTGGAGTGTATAGGAACTTAGGCTGAATCCTGAGCTCCATCAAGAACTTTTTGAGGTGTGACGTTCCCACTAGAAAGGACAAGCAGACCAGCCTGGAACAGCTAGAGTAACAGAAGATACCTCTTCAAAGAAAGATCAGCAGGAAATTGTAGTAGCCAATCTTGAAGTAGTTGAACATCAACAATTTCCTTTTAGTACAGTGACTCTGTGTATTCCTTCCATCTTCTTCTGATGCGTTATGCATCATTCAATAATTTGCCCAGAGACTCCTTCAGTAAAAAAAGTCAAGGCTTGAATTTGTTTCATCAGTTCCCTTAGCTTGAGAAATGCTGAGTGTGTTCTTCCTTTTTGGTTTTCTGACTCCAAGTCTTTACACATTTTGTTGTAATATTTGGCTTTATCTTCTCGGGCTGATCTTTGAAATTTTCTGTTCAGCTCTTAGACCTCCTCATTTCTTCCATTTGCTTTAGCATCTCTTCGCTGGAGAGCAAGTTTCAATGTCTCTTCTGACATCTATTTTGACCTTTTCCTTCTTTCTTGTCTTCTTAATGAATTTTTGCTTTCTTCCTGTATGATGTTCTTGATGTCATCCTACAACTCTGGTATTCAGTCCTTAATGTTAAATGTTATCAAATCTGTTCTTCAGATGATCTCTAAATTGTGGTGGGACATATTCAAGGTTATATTTTGGCTCTTGTGGACTTGTTTTCATTTTCTTCAGTTTCAGTTTGATTTGCATATGAGCAATTGATGGTCTGTTTCACAATCTGCACTTTGCCTTGTTTTGACAGATAATATGGAGCTTTTCCATTGTCTCTTTTTGCAGCTATAGGTACTTTGATTTCTATGTATTCCATCTGGCAAGGTCCATGTGTATAGTCTTCTCTTATGATATCCAAAGAAGATATTTGAAATGATCAAATTATTGATTTTGTAGAATTCTATCATTCAATCTCCAGCATCATTTCTATCATCAAGGCCATATTGCCCAACTACTGATCCTTCCTCTTTGCTCCCAATCTTTGCATTCCAACCACGGGAAATGCTCAATACATCTTTATTGCATGTTTGATCAATTTCATATTGAAGAAGTTGGTAGAATTCTTCTATTTCATCTTCACTGGTTTTAGTGGTTGGTGCATAAATTTGAATAATAGTGGTGTTAACTAGTCTTCCCTGTAGGCTTATGGTTATTATCCTATCACAAACAGCATTGTACCTCATGACTGATCTGGATATGTTCTTTTTGACAATATTTGCAACACCATTCCTCTTCAATTTGTCATTCTTGGCATAGTAAACCATATAGTCAGATTCAAAATGGCCAAACCAGTCCATTTCAGCTCACTAATGCCTAAGATATCAATGATTATGTGTTCCATTTCATTTTTGACATTTTCTAGTTATCCTAGATTCATACTTTGTACATTCCATGTTCTGATTATTAATGGATATTTACAGCTGTTTCTCTTCATTTTGAGTGTGTTCTTCCTTTTTGCCCCATCAGCAAATGACGGTCCCGTGGGCTTTTCTTCCATGGGCTTTACTGCATTCACTTCATCGTGATCAGTTCTACTTTGAAGAGGCTAGTCTTCCGCAGTGGCATTTTGAGTGCCTTCCAACCTGAGGGGCTCATTTTCCGGCACTATATCTGACACCACTCGTCTTGTCAGTTTGTCATAACTGGTGGCTTGTGACTTGCTGTTATTCTGGAAGTTATGCCACTGGTATTTTAAATACCAACAGGGTAACCCATGGTGGACAATTTTCAGATGAGTTTCCAGATGAAGACAGACTAGGAAGAAGGAGTGACAAACTACTTCCGAATATTTAGTCACTGAAAACCTTATGAATATCAGAGAAACACTATCAGATATAGTTAAAACACTAATGTCTTTAAAAAATATTTTTTTTAAGTCTCCAAAGAGTTTAGTAATTACATAAAAAAGATATTTTTATAATTTAGAATAAAAAATATATAGGAGTTCTTTTAGTAGTAAACATACTAAATGTTCTTTTAGGATCTCCAATTTGCAATTTAGAAAAGAAACTTTTTCAAAATGTTTGGATCTTTGGAACACATACTGACATTTTTATTAATGCTAATATTACTTTGAACATAGTTTAGGAAATACTAATCTGTAGAATATAATGTTTGAAAATTATATATTCTATTAGAATATTACTTTGATATAATAATTATAATTTCTTTCCAATTCCTCCATAAATTTCTTCATTTGTTTTCAAATATCTGGGTAAACTCTCCCTCAAATTCCCAGACTACAAGCATAGGCATCTAAATATGAATATTATGTATAATTAAAGAACAGTGTCTTAGTGGTGCTAGGGAACAAGAATGTCTAATTTCTTACTTATAGTTATAGACAAATATCAGCAAGATCTCTGTTACCATGAAATTTAAAAATCTGACAGGGATAAATGTAGTTATCAAATAATGAAGATATTAAAATATGTATACATATATTATCATTATTATTTGATATTTGTTGTTATTGTTGTTATGTGCCGTGGAGTCGGTTCCAACTCATAGCGACCCTATACAGGGTTTCCGAGGCTGTAAATCTTTATGGGAGCAGAAAGCCTCATCTTTCTCCCACGGAACAGCTGGTAGTTTCGAACTGCTGACCTTGTGGTTCGCAGCCCAATTCGTAACCACTACGCTACCAGAGCTCCTTATAAATGATTATAAAATATTTATTTTATATATCTGTTTTCATTGTTTATATACAGTAGTATGCTAATAAAAATCATGGAAATAGTGTTGAAAATGCATTAAGAACTTGCAGAAAGAGCTGATCTAAATTGACATTAATAGAATGTCTATTTCTTAAGCTAATAGTTGATCTAACACTTAAAGTGGGAGAAAAACAACAGCTAACATGCTTTGGATAATTACTCTCTATAGAAGGAGCACGATTGGCATAGTAAGTTACATGTTGGGCTATTAGCCAAAGGTCTTAAGTTCAAGCCCACCAGTAGTTCCTTGGCAGAAAAATGAGGCTGTCATCTCCCATGAAGATTTAGAGTCTCAGAAATCCAATACAGAGTGACTGTGAGTTGGAACCGATTCAACATCATACAACCACCACCACCACTACTCTCTGTAAGGACTGGTCAAAATGAATTACATGCATTACCTTTACTACAGTAATCCTCAAAATGCTGTCTTCAGATAGTGCTTGAAATGCCCTAGAAATGCAAATTAATGTGCTCCAATTTATAATCAGAAACTTAGGAGTTGGTATCCAACAATGTATCTGTTAAGGAATCCTTTAGGTGATTCTTATGTACACTAAAGTTTGAAAAATAAAAGGCTTAGCTAACCTTTACAACAAATTAATGGGAAAGGTACTATTGTGAGATTCTGCAATTGAGAAACTTGAAGTATAGTGAGTTTAAGTAAATTTTTGTTGGAGGCTGCCAGGTAGATTCTGACTCAGGAGCTCTATGTCATATAGTAGAACTGCTCTGTGGGATTCACTTGATAGTGGAAACTCAATAGCTCACTCCTACCACCACCAACAACCATAATTTACATAAAAGGACAAATAGCTAAAACATGGCAGTCCTAGATTTAAATACAATATACAATCTTAACTGTGTATATTGCTTTGGATGTCAAGAACGTGGCAGTCTGGCCTATTGAAAATAAATGGAAAACCAATAAACAATAGTGCATTGGGTGGTATATTATATCACTGATTTATCAACAATTGTATTATTTCAAGAAAGAATTAGTAAAAGACGAGTTTGAGTGGAGAAGCTCATGGTGGACCTACAAATAGAGATATCTAGAAGGGGATAAACATACATTAGGTAAGTGAGCTTATATAAACCTCCAGAAATATATGACTTTCAAGCCCAAATTCATGAGACAACACTAAATCAATTATGGATCAAAAATTTTAAATTCTTAATATTAGTCTCTTTATTATGTTTTTGGAGCTTGCTCTTTAATCGTGTTAATTATGTCTAACAACTTCAGTGTCAGAGACTTTGCCTTTGTTACTTTGTGTTCTAATTTACTTTAAAATATGTTGTATGATTAACCTGATTCCTGTACTGACTATCAAAGTTTCTTTCTTATTTCATGAGCACGTTATCTCAGATTCTTCCCTGTTTCTTTTCTCAATATTTTACTGATCATACTAAGGTCCAGAATTATAAATAACAAATGCTTTCCCTTCTCTAACTTATTTTTGCTGAAAGGCGTTTGCAGCAGTTGCTAAAACATTTGGTATAGCTCAACTCTTAACAATCCTTTTCTCCTTTAGTTGCAATATCACTGCATTATCCAATTATAATAAGTATTGTTGTTGTTATATGCCGTCGAGTCAGTTCTGACCCATAGCGACCCTGTACAGGATTTCCGAGGCTGTAAATCTTTACGGGAGCAGAAAGCCTCATCTTTCTCTTGCGGAACAGCTGGTAGTTTCGAACTGCTGACGTTGCAGTTCACTGCCCTATTCGTAACCACTACGCTACCAGAGCTCCTTCAGAACATACTTTTGCTTCTTCAGACACTTCTGGGATGTTAATTATTAATTTTTGTAAATATTCATTCTTTAATTCAAGTATTGATTAGAATCCGATTAATATTTTGATTCAGAGATGTTGTTAAGTGTCATCCAGTTGGTTTCAACTCATAATGACCTGTATAGTATTTCATAGGGGCAGCTACTGGATTTGAACCACACACTTGGTGGTTAGCAGTGCAATGCTTATCCTACAATGCCACAGAATCCTGAGTAAGTTTCTAACTTGTTTCTAACACATAGTTGTTTCTAACTCCAGTTGTTTCTAACACATAGCAACTCTAAACATAACAGAAAGAAAACCTGCCCAGTCCTGAGCCAATCTAAGAATTGCTGCTACATTTGAGCCCATTGCAATTGCCACTGTGCCAATGCAGCTCTTCCTATTTTTTGCTGACCCTCCACTTTACCAAGCACAATGTCCTTCTCCAGGGACTGGTCCCTCCTGAAAATATGTCCAAAGTATGGAAGAGGAAGTCTGGCCATCCTGTCTTCAAAGGCACATTCTGTTTGTACTTCCTCCAACACGGATTTGTTTGTTCTTCTGGCAGTCCATGACACCTTTAATATTTTTAATCCAACACCATAACTGATATGCATCAATTCTTCTACAGTCTTCCTAATTCATTGTTCAACATTCATATACATATTGCTGTTGTTGTTGTTAGGTGCAATCAAGTTGGTACTGACCCATAGAAACCTTATGCACAGTAGAACGAAACACTGTCCGATCCTGGGCCAACCTCACTGCTGTTGCCACGCTTGAGTCCATCAATGCTGCCACTTGGCAAATCCACCTCATTGGGGATATAAATATTAGGCAGTTGAAAATATTGTGGTGTAGGTCAGGTGTTCTTTAGTCCTCAAATTGACATCTTTGTTCTTGGATACTAAAGAAGTCTTGTGCAGCAGATATGCCTAATGTAGTATGTCTTTGATTTCTTGACTACTGTTTCCATGAATGTTGATGGTGAATCCAAGCAAAAGGAAGTCTTTGACAATTTCAGTGTTTTCTCTATTGCCATGATGTTATTGCTCAAGTGGTGAGAATTTTTGTTTTCTTCAACATGTTTCAGTATTCAATATTCTGATGTTATCTGACAGTGTTCTAATGTTATTAATAAGATTCTCAGCGACTAAATATTCAGAAGTAGTCTGTCTCTCCTTCTTCCTAGTCTGTCTTCATCTGGAAGATCAGTTGAAATCTGTCTGTTAAGGGGTGGCCCTGCTGGTATTAAAATATCAATGGCATAGCCACCAAAGTATGACAAACCAAGAGATGAGCTGTTGAATTTTAGCATGGAATGTACAAAATATGAATCCATGAAAATTGGAAGTTGTCAAAGTGAAATGGAACACATAAACATCTATATCCTAGGTATTAGTGAGCTGAAGTAAATTAGTATTGGTCATTTTGAATCTAATAATCACATGGTTTACTTTGTTGGGAATGCAAATTGAAGAGTAATGGTGTTGCATTCATATAAAAAAGAACATTTCAAGATCTATCTTGAAGAATAATGCTGTCTGTTATAGGATAATATTCATAAGTCTTCAAGAAAGATGAGTTAATGCCAATTTATTCAAATTTATGCACCAACCACTAAAGCCAGTGGTGATGAAATTGAATTCTACCAACATTTTCAGTCTGAAGTTGATCAAACATGCAATCAAGATGTAGTGATAATTACTAGTGACTGGAATGCAAAGGTTTGAAATGAAGAAGAAGGAGGTGTAGTTGAAAAATATGGCCTTGGTGATAGAAACAATACTAGAAATCACATGATAGAATTTTGCAAATCTAATGACTTCTTCATTGCAATTATATTTTTAAACAATATATTAAAAAAATGAACTTTACAAGATATAATAAACAAAAATCAAACTGAATAAATCTGTGGGAAAAGATGATAGAAAAGCTCCAAATCATCAGCCAAAACAAAGAACAGGAACAAGCCATAAGTTTCTCATATGCAAGTTCAGGCTGAAGCTGAAGAAAATTAAAATAAAACCACAAGTACTAAAATATGATCTTGAACATATCCCACTTGCATTTAGAGATCATCTCAAGAACAGATTTGATGCATTAGACAATAATGAACAAACAGTAGAAGAGTTGTGGAATGATATCAAGAACATCACACAGGAAGAAAGTAAAAGGTCATTATAAAGACAAGAAAGAAGGAAAAGACCAACATGGATGTCAGAAGAGACTCTGGATCTTACTCACAAGCATATATATGCTAAAACAAATGAAAGAAATGAGGCTGTAAAGAGATAAACAAAATTTCAAAGAGCAGCTGGAGAAGAAATGGGCACAGAGCCGGAGTTAGAAAACCAAAAGGGAAGAACACCCTCAGTATTGCTCAAGCTGAAAGAACTGAAGAAAATGAAATCAGTTTAAGATATTTTCTTTACTTTCCCATTTTATCAACTTTATCTCTGAAAATATCTTCATTTTCATAGCTTATGCTAAAAAATAAAAAAAGAATCACTGGCTTAGCTCTCATATCTTATTCCTGACTCATTGTTCTCTAATATTAGTCACTTTTCCCCCGTTCTCTACTATCCAATTCCTAATTCAGATAGTTATGTTTCAAGCTTTAAATCTCACTCTTCAAGTTATCCCTTTGCTTTTGATCATTTTTCATCTTCATTTAATTGACACACTGTAGCCCCATATTTTTTTGGAAAACAACTCAGCTAATATGTCAATATTGTGGTATACATATGTTTTTTTCTCAGCAATTTTAATTTAAATGTAAAATTATACTTTAAGTTGCTCTACAAAGGAAACAATTTTAGAAAATTTACGACAAAAATATTTTTCTTAGGTGACATGAATATATATTAAAATTTTCACCCATATAGACTGTATCTGCTTCTTTAAATATAGTGGACATGAAATAAACTGTTAATCAAATTGCTTTAAAAAATACAGTGATATCACTATATAGAAAAACACTTATATGAACATATATGCATATAATACTGTAAATAGACTTTGAATTATCTCTTATATGCAGTTCATTTTATCTTACAACAAATCACAACATTCACAAGCAGTAGAAAATGGTACCTTTAATAGTAAAATATATTGGAATGATATTACTATAGGATTTTTTCCATCTCCACTTGCACATACACATGCACACATATCTGAATAAGGTTTAAAATCACAAACAATCATAATATCACAAAATTGTGGCTCTGCTGCCTGCCATAAGGAAAGTCACTCAGGAGCAGGGATATATATGATAAAGCAAGCAAGAATAATGTATATTGGATATACAGGAAACAGGGATTGCATGTTTTCCAAAGACTGCCTTCACAAGAAAGAAGGGGAAAGAAGGCTTAAAGGGATTTGGGGCATTGTATGGAAGTCTGAGTATTTTTAGGAATTCCTTTATTGTTTTTCTTATCTCAGGTTTCTTAATCCTTCTGGGAATTTTAGGAACTTCTTTATTCCTATAATATCCCTGGGGGTTGGGGTTAACTATTATTTAGTCTAAATGAAAGTACAGGCCAAAGGTAGCACAAATGACCTCTCTTCTACAAGATGAACTCACTTTAGTCATTTGCTGCTTCAACACCTTCTTTTTGTTGTTGTTGTTGTTGTTACTATGTGCTGTGGAGACGGTTCCGACTCATAGCGACCCTGTACAGGGTTTCCGAGGCTGTAAATCTTTACGGGAGCAGAAAGCCTCATCTTTCTCCAGCGGAACAGCTGGTAGTTTTGAACTGCTGACCTTGCGATTCGCAGCCCGATTCGTAACCACTATGCTACCAGAGCTCTTTTTTGTTAGTTTCCCACAATTGGGAAATAGGTTCCCATTCTCAGCTACTTTCTGCTGGGTAGGAGCAAAGATGGGAATTCATGAGGGATACTGACTATTGAGGTTCTTGTAAGCCAATGGGGATCAGTAATTTCTTGTTAGATTTGGTAGCTCCTCTCAGTCTGTAGAGGATTACAGGACAAGTTGTTGTTAAGTGCCATTGAGTCCATCCCAACTCATGGTGACCTTGTAAAGGGTTTCTGAGGAGTGGCTGATGAGTTTGACTCAATGGTACTTAACAACAACAACAGTAACAACTGTATTCTGTAAATTTCTGGTTGTATGTGAAAATGAACATAAAAACACATCTATTGACAACATGAAACTGTTTGATTAGACTCTTACAAAGAGGAAAAATGTACCATATTTTTACTCTGCAAAATCATAATTTAACTCGACTGAAACTGAAATCATTCTTGAATATAGAAATTTAGGAGCTAACTTTCTCTCTCTTTTTAAAATATAATAGCTTTGCTTTTGGCCAAAATATATTAACTACTTCAGGAATCTCTGTTTTCCTTTTTTTTTTTTAATTCTCTTTTATGATTTATGGTCAATAACTATAAATTTCCCTAGAATTCTTTCTCCAAATTATTCCAGCACAAAGGCATTGCTCCATCATTAAAGTGACAGGGATATTCTGACTTTTTTATACATATAATTTTCTCTGATTTACCAAAAACTCAGTAATATATGAAGGAAGCCAACCTGGGCTTGCCTCCCACCTCCATCTCTTCCTAGCTGTTGACCTAGGGCATTTTCTTCCTCCCTAAATGACACACTTACGGGGAGAACTTACAATGGTCCAGACCTTGTAAAGTACAATTTGCATCTAATTTGAAGGAAGAACAGGGTCAGGGATTTGAAGTTGTGAACTCCACATAAGGCCTTCCTCTAGATTGCACCATCTTCAATCACTTTGTTGTATTGTATTGTGTGAAAACTTCAGCCTAAAAACCAAGATGTGTTCAATAAACAGATTTTTTTGGAATCTAAAAAAAAAAAAAATCATGAACTAATATACTAAAAAATATATATAACTATGCTATGTAGTGTTTTATAAGCTTGAGTTGTGACCTGGATATACATTTTCTGTGTCATTTTGTGTGGGGATTGCTTTCACTAAGTCTAGCATAACATGAGCTCAATATATATTTTTAATATATTCATTCATCTCTGGTACTATAAATCCAATCGAAGCACTGTAGGAAAATCACTAGACTGCTAACCACAAGGTCAGGGGTTCAAAACCACCAGTCATTCCTTGGAAACTCTGTACAGGGCTGCTATGAGTCTGAACTGACCCCACAGCATGTAATAACAGTAACACAAATGGTGGAGTTCTGGTGTGGCACTGTAGGATAGGAATTGGATTATTAACCACAAGGCTGGCAGTTCAAATACATCATTTACTCCTCAGAAATCCTATAAAGGGTTGCAATGAGTGAGAACTGATTCAATGGCACTTGACAACAACAACAATGAACGTAACTGAAATTGTGACCATACAATATTAGAGGAAATATTCATTTTATTGGAAATTGAAAAGCTTTGAATTGGGATGCATCTGGTAGGTTAATCTGACTACCCATTGCAGTACAGTGAATTTACTTAAATGTCTCTTGTGTTGTTTTTGTGTTGTTGGATGCCATTGAGCCAGTTCTGTCTCAAAGTGACCCTATGGACAACAGAAAGAAATACTGACAAACCTTCACTGTCTTCACAGTTGTTGTCAACTTCAGTCCATTGCTGCTGTCAGTGGGTCAATCCTTTTCACTGGGTGTTTTCCTGTTTCATAATGCTAGGTAAAGCATAATGCTAGCATTATGTCCTTCTACAAAGACTGGAGCATCCTGATAACTTTTCCAAAGCATGAGAGATGAAGTCTTGCCAGCCCGCCTTCCAAGGATCATTCTAGCTGCGTTTCTTTCAACACAAATATGTTTGTTCTTCTAGCAGATAGTGGTGCGTTTCAACAACACAATACAAATGCACAGATCTTTTTGCAGTCAGATCTACTCACTGTCCAACTCTCACATGAATATAAAATAATTGAATATACCGTGACTTGGTCAGGTGCCCCTTACTCCCCTAATTTACATATTTTCTCTTTAACACTTTAAAGAGGTCTTGTGCAGCGGATACGCCTAATGCAATACATATTTTGATTTTTTGACTATTGTTTCCATGTGTGTTGATTGTAGATTCAAGCAAAATGAAGTCTTTGACAACTTCAATCATTTGTCCATGGATCAAGATGTTATTTATTGACCCAGTTGTGAGGATTTTTCTTAACTACATTGAGGTCCAATCCATTCTGAAGGCTGTGGTCTTTGATGTTCCTCAGTATCTTAAACCTCCTTAGCTTTCAGCAGCAAGCAAGATTGTATCATTTGCATATCAAAGGTTGTTAATGACTCTTCTTCTAATCCTGATGCCATGCTCTTCTTCCTATAAACAAGCTTCTTTCTTTATGTGCTCAGCATAAAGATTGAACAGCCTTGGAATATGCCTTTCCTGATCTTAAAAAATTCAATATCCTCTAGGTGTGTTCTAACAACTACCAATTGGTCTTTGTATTTGTTGCTGTTGTTAAGTGCTGTCAAGTCGTTTCCAACCCTTAGCGACCCTGTATAGGGTTTCTGAGAAGACACTGGTGAGCTTGAACCGCTGACCTTGCAGTTACAATGGCTTTGCAGTCTGGCACATTAACCCACAGCACCACACCAGGACTCCGGTCTTTATATAGGCTCCTCATAAACACAATTAAGTATTCTGGAATACCCTTTTTTTGCAAGTTGATATATAGTTTGTCATGATCTATAAAGGAAAAGAAATGAAAAAGAAAATGTCAAGACCTGCTGAAATGAATGCATTACATTTATTCTTTTTATTTTTAAAAAATTACTTAATATATAAGCACATACATGTGGGAAAAATTTAAATAGAGCTAAAAAATACTGTTAATTTAATAATCCATCCAACGACAAAACAGTACTTTTGTGAATGTAGTTACTTTGTTTGTTGTAAGTGCCTTCAAGTTGGTTCTGACTCATAGTGACCCTGTATAGGCTTGCTGAGGAGCAATTGGTGAGTTTGAACTGTCCACCTTATGGTTCAAATCAACCTTGCAATCCAGTGCTTATCCATAGCTCCACAAGCCATTATTCTATATCAATCAAAGTGAAGGATTTTTCTACAGATCTCTCTTAAATGAATCTCATGTAAATATCATGAGGGAGAGAAATCAGCACTAATGCTTCGAAGAATAAGATTAGGTTTATGTTTCCCCTCGTGATAGTCTATGTTGCAACAACACAGCATTTTTAAAACGACACTACTTAAAATGAAGGAGTACTCATACACTTATGTTGTTGTTGTTATGTGCCGTGGAGTCACTTCTGACTCATAGCAACCCTGTACAGGGTTTCCGAGGCTGTAAATCTTTACAGGAGCAGAGAGCCTCATCTTTCTCCCACAGAACAGCTGGTAGTTTTGAACTGCTGACCGTGAGATTAGCAGCCCGATTCGTAACCACTATGCTATCAGAGCTCCTCATACACTTACAAAGGTAATTATACTTTTCAGAGTCCTGGTGTGGTACTGTAGGATAAACATTGGCCTGCCAACTGCAAGGTCAGTGGTTCAAACTCAGCAGTTACTCCTTGGACGCCCTATACAGGGTTGTATGAGTTAGAGTTCTGGTGTGGTGCTGTGGGTTAATGTGCTGGACTGCAATGTTGGCTTCAACCTCAAGGTTGGTGGTTCAAGCTCACCAGCTGCTCCTTGGAAATCCTATACAGGGTCACTATGGTTCAGAATCAACTCAACAGTACTTAACAACAACAATAATGAGTTGCAATAGACTTGACCCCATGTAACAACAACTATGTATACTTTTCATTTGGATTAAGTTACTGGAGGCAATCTTTCTAAACTGTTATTTCTTTATACATTCAGTAAGAGAAAAAATATCTTGGACGATGTTCCCTTTATATCATTAAGACGCAATTCCAGTGAAAACATACCAACTGGACTGACAAAATGGAGAGTCAAAACCAAAACACCACCAAGATCTTTAGTTGTTGTTGTTGTTAGTGCTGTGTAGTTGGTGCCAACGCATAGTGACCCTGTATATGGTTTCCAAGGTGGGTTGAGCCACTGACCTTGTGGCTAGCAGTCCAGTGCTTACCCTATAACACCACACGAAGACTCCATAGGGTATCTAGGGTTATAATAAAATGCTCTCATACAAACTCATTCACAGCCCTGTTGCCTGTGGTTAGGAAATATATTAAAGCAAGCAAGGTTTAATGTGGACCAAATATTCAAGAGGTAAAGAGAATGTGTGCATTCCAAAGTGTACCTCCCTGAATTATAGGGATTTGGGGAAGGTGTGGAAGTCAGGACTTTCAGAAACTTTTTTATTGTTCTTCTCATGTCAGGTTGTGTTTATTCCCCTGAACAATTTCCGGAACTTCTTTATTCCTATCATTGTTCTGGGGGTGGTGTTAACTACAATATAGAACAAGGTTTAACACCAATGACATCTCTCGTTACAAGATGGAGTTGGTTTGACCAATCACAGTTTCTGTCAGATTGTTGTCATGGAGGCCCACTATACATAAAAACAAAAAATGTATGACTACAGTATTCATTAACTTAATATTTTATTTTACAGCACCATTTGGTTTGGTGAACACTGATAACATACCTAAATTAAAACTCACATCAAATAGGGACCGTATCCATTTTGTTTACTCCTATAATCTCATAATCTAGTGTATGTTTTGTTCTATAGTGCATACAGTCAGGACCGACTTGATGGCACCTAACAACAACAACCTGAGTCCTGGTGTGGTGATGTGGGTTAATGCACTGTACTGCAAGGTAAGTTTGAAACTCAAGGTTGGTGGTTCAAGCTTACCAGTCACTCCTTGGAAACGCTATACAGAGTTGCTATGAGTTGGAACCCACTCAATGATCCTTAACAACAAGAACATGTTAGCTATACTGTGTTTATTAAGAATAAAAAAATTAAGAAATAACTGAATTTTGAGACAACACTTATCTGTAAAAAATGTAATTCATTATTTCCATGTGTTTCAACATTAAGTAGATATATTAACGGAACAGAAAGGCAAGCTATTGGAATAATTCATGCTTGGCAATGTGGAGGGTGAGCAAAAGAGACAGGTCTTCAATGAGATGGATTCATGCAGTTGCTGCCACAATGAGCTCATGTATAATACCAATTACGATGATGGAGCAGCACCAGGCAGTGTTTAGTCTATGGTACATAAGGTTGCTTTAAGTCAGAACCAACTGGACAATACCTGTCAACAATAATAATATGATATTTGTATGCTTACAATCTATAGGATCTTTCCATTGTCTCCCTGAAGTGCTTTGGTAAAAGATGTAACAAATATTCAGCAATTATATTAAAGATACTTATCAAATGAAAACGGTTTAGAGATTGAGTAACCTAGTTTCAGGGTTGAGAATGAAGATTTATTGTGATCAATTGAGTATGTGGAGTCTGAGAGTATTTCTGAAAATTTCAGTGTGGATCCCCCCCACCAATTCATACTACAACCTCAAGATTCTACCCTCTTTTACTAGAACAACAGATACAGGCAAATACAATAGTGAAGTGTACATTAATTTTATTTATCTTTTATCCTGGAATGAAACAAGATTCTTAGACACTTTTTCTCCTGCTCTTATGACATGGACAGATAACACACAAAAGAAATGGGGATGATGGTGAGTAGGATTAATTAACATCGCACCCAGTAATGATCCTACAGCACAGACTGAGCATTATTACGTATGGAATTTGGGAAATACTTGGGTAGGAATTTACTTTAATGTAAAAGTGATGCTTACATACATTCTTCTTGTTATTTTTGTTAAGTGCTGTTGAATCAGTTCCGGCCCACACCAAACCTTTACAGAGTTTCCGAGGAGTGGCTGGTGAGTTTGAACTGCTGACCTTGAGATTGAAACAACTTTGCAGTTCAGTGCATTAACCCACAATGCCTACAGATCTCTAATTATCATCTCATTTTGCAGCAGCGATAAATGGCTTATCCACAAGCACATTGTTTTTTATCTTTTTCATTTCTAGATTAGTAGAAGTTCTTCTTATATCTTCAAATAAGAATTTATACATTTTACTATTGTTTCATGGAATACAAAATATTATAATCATCTTTTTAGACAGCTAGTCAATCCTCAGAAATCCTATATAGCATCACTATTAGTCAGAGCTGACTTGACAGCAGTTAACAACAATATTCTCAAACTGTGATACTAAGTGAATGCATTCACCTGGACTTACTTAACTGAGATATGGTTATGTATCTTATGTTGCCTACACTTACACCTACCATTTACTGAAGACTTAAATCTGCACCTACCGTTTGCTGAAGACTGATACATTTCCAGGAGTTATGCTCTGTGCATTTTGTAGGTCATCTCATTTAACATTCCAAACAAAACGATGAAGTAGGTAGCAGCAATATCTTCATTTTACAAGCCAGGTAGCTGAGTCATACAGATATAAAATAAGTCGCTTAAGAATACACAATTAAGAGAATCATGCTATCTGATCTTTTCAGATATGTGTGATATGTGCCTCTCGAATAAATATTCAATTTATATATGTTTTATTAGTAAAAACAGGAAGAATTTAGAAATCAATCAAAATGGCCCATATAAAAATGGTGAAACAGATTAAGTTACCATGTAGGAAGATATATTTCAAAGCTTAAAATGGCATAATGAAATTATTTTAAAATAAAATGAATATTTGTGATATGTTAAGTGGTAAAAAAAACATATTAAAGCCATTACAAACAATTCACTTTCCTCTGCTCACCAAATATTACTCAGTAAACATCTGCTGAATATTTTTTTAATCCATAAAAATAAAATCAGCATACATTTTTCTTTTTTAAAACACTAAAGTCAAGTAACAAAGAGATAAGCCTGCTAATGACTCTATCTAATATTTTAAGTACTTCATAGAATGCAGATTTCAGATAAATCTTATTCAACAATACCGATCTTGGTGTTATATAAATCTTAGCTAAAAAGATTTAAATACTAATGTATAAATGTGTGAGAACTACTAACCTAGACATATGACAGGATGTCTACATTTCCTCATCCTCAATTAAGCAGTATGTTTGAAACTGTAAGTTTTGTATTGTAAAACAAACAAATTCAAATTAGAAAAAAAAATTAAATTATGAGCTTGAGATCAATAACTGCAATCAAGAACTGTTGTGAGTTCAATGCAGCATTGTATTTTGGGAAAATAGCATAAAATTTAAAAGCCATGCTGGATTCATAGGGATTAATGAGATAAGGAAAACAACTACAGGCTGTTTGGGAAGCTATTTTAAAAAATGTGTACTTCTGTAGTTTATGATTCTTTGAAGTTCTGATAATTTGAAAAAAAGAAATAAGAGTTGCATATGTCTTGGTATTTTATAGGAAATAGTATCATTGTTTATAAAGATTACTAATGATGTATTATTGTGTTATTTGATTTACAGATTCTCTACTAATTATGCTTTAATTAGTTTCTTGTTAGTTGGAAATGCTAAAATTAATGTAGTAGCTTTCAATTTTTCTTTTTGTAGACAAACAAATAAAGTAAAGTTAGCAGCAACACCAAAGCAATTAACCAGATTGTAATAGCAATATCCTAGGATTTATGAAACAAAGCACCACAAATTGGGTGGCATAAGGCATCAGACGTTTATGCCCTCATATTTTAGAGGCTTGAAGTCCCATAACAAGTTGTGGGTAGGGCCATATTCCCTCCCAAGCCTCTAGAAGAGGCTCCTTTCTTGCTTCACCCAGTTTCTGGCAGCCCAAACCATTTCTTGGCAGCAGACCTTCAGTCTCTGCCTCTTTCTTCATGCTGCCATTGCTCCTCTGAGTGTGTCTCTTCTCTTTGAATAAGAATAGCACTCATAAAAAATACAGAAATTTAAAAAAGAATAGCATTCATATTGAATTTGACCCATTCTATTCCAGTTTGATTTCTTGTTAACTTATTACAACTGCAAAGACCCTAATTTCCACATAAGGTTATATTCACAGGAATAAGCAGCATATCTGCTTGGGAAATACAATTCAACCTATAACACTAGTTAAAGATAGAAAACATAGTTAATAATAAGAAAAACAAATCTGTCTTCATTTCACCTAATATTTGTCATCACTTATTGAAATATACCAGAGTGGCATTCAACTATTCAGTTTGGACTCCATGAACAAGTCACAATTTGTTGAATGAAATCTTTGAATTATTGTTATTCAAATGTGCTGAAAATTTTCCAAAAATAATAAAATTCATTTGTTTTGAAATTTTATTTGCAAAAATACTCTATTGGTACCATTTTGGTATGACTATTGTATACTTACCCAATTAAAGTTATCTAAATAAATTGACCATTCCAAATGTCTGAACATAAATTAGGAGGGACTAGAAATGAAACAACATGCTATTGTTATGGCCAATAAAATTAATCTATACACAGAAGAAAACAATATTCAATGAGCCTTAAATGAAGCAATCACTTGAACGGGTTTTTAATTCATGTCAGGTTTATATTTCATGGTTAATTTAGCTTAATTTAGTATTTTAAATCAGGTTCATATTCATACTTATGTGTCCCTACTTGATAAAATGTCTTTATGATCATGGTAATAAAAATAAGCCCATAATTTTCCTCTATAATTCTCAAATTAGGAGAGATACTCATAAATCCTGATGTACAATGTATAATGTTTCGGTAAGAAGTGGAAATATGCCAGTCAGCTGGTACTAAGCCAGAAACAGGAAAGGTTGCTCAGTTAAGGCTGTTATCAGGAAATCTGAAATATCTGAGAATTGAATAAAGCATTGCATTAAGGAAATAGAATAAGCATGTGATAGGTAAACCAGGTAATCAAGCATTCAGCCTAAGAGAAAATTAACAGTAGGTGATGCAAATAATTTCCTGACCTGAAAGAAGCAAGTCAAGGCAAACTCTGATAGTCATTGTTGTTGTTGTTATGTGCCGTGGAGTCGGTTCCGACTCATAGCGACCCTGTCATAGTCCTGGAGATATAGGATAAGAAGTTGTTCCAAAAAACAAAGTCATGGAAATAGATAATGAGTAATTATAAAAAAGAGAATGTCTAATCTCTAGATGAAGCAAATGGTTAAGCTCTCGACTATTCACCTAAAGGTTGACAGTTTGAACTCAACAAAAGGCACCTATGTAGGTATTGTTGTTGTTGTTGTTAAGTGCCGTCGAGTCAGTTCCGACCCATAGCGACACTGTACAGGGTTTCTGAGGGTGTAAATCTTTACGGGAGTAGAAAGCCTCATCTTTCTCCCGCGGAGCAGCTGGTAGTTTCGAACCGCTGACCTTAAGGTTCGCAGCCAGATTCGTAACCACTACGCTACCAGAGCTCCCTTATGTAGGTATTGTTGTTGTTGTTAAGTGCCGTCGAGTCGGTTCCGACCCATAGCGACCCTGTACAGGGTTTCTGAGGGTGTAAATCTTTACGGGAGTAGAAAGCCTCATCTTTCTCCCGCGGAGCAGCTGGTAGTTTCGAACTGCTGACCTTAAGGTTTGCAGCCCGATTCGTAACCACTACGCTACCAGAGCTCCTGATTTGCTCCTGAAAGGCCATGGATTTAAAAACCTAATGAAAATTTTTTATCCTGGATACATGACATCTCCATGAATCTGAATTGACTCTGTGGCAACTAATAATAACAACAGCAAAGAGGGAGAGATGAAAGCAATGGTAGGGACAAAGACAAGGCCTTAGCCTGGTGGTAATCTGTGATACGGATTTAATCTGATTTGAATGTGAGTGAGTAGAAAAACCTAGGAACTAAGTTAAAAGAAGGGCCCAATTAATACTGAATCGGTGACCTACTGACTAAGGAAGTAGTTTAGCCTGTATGAATTTCTTGTTTAAGTTTCTAATTGATTCAGAAAGATGGGGCAGGGCTATATCTTAAAAAAAGAGAGGCACATTTCCTGTTTGTATGATAAGAATAATGCACCGATAAACATAGAAAAAATCGACAGTTTTACATGTAATATTAATTGTTGTTGGTTGTTAGGTGCCATCGAGTCAGTTCCGACTCACAGCGACTCTATGCACAGCAGAATAAAACACTGTCCAGTTCTGAACCATCCTCATAATTGTGATGCTTGAGCCCACTGCTGCCACTGTGCCAATCCATCTTGGTAGGGATCTTCTTTTTCATGTGACCTTTAGTTTGATCCAAATGCTATAGCCACTGTGCCAATCCATTTCATTGGGGGTATTCCTCTTTTTCATCGACCGTCCAGTTTAAGGAGCATGATGTCCTTCTCCCTAGATTGATTGTTATTGATGTTAGGTGCCATCAAGTTGGGACCGACTCATAGCTACCTTATGAACAACAGAATGAAACACTGCTTGGTCCTGGGCCAACCTCACATCTGTTGCCAAGCTTGAGCCCATTGATGCTGCCACTTTGCCAATCCATCTCACTTGGGCTCTTCTTCTTTTTCTCGGACCTTCCACCTTACCAAAAATGACACCCTTCTCTAGAGACTTGTCCCTCTTAACAATATATCTGAAGTATGAGAGATGAAGTTTGGCCATCCTGGCCTCCAAGGAGCACTGTGGCTGCACTTCTTCCAAAACGGATATATTGCTTCTTTTGGCAGCCCATGGCACTTTCAATATTCTCCTCCAACACCATAACTCAAAGGCATCAATTCTTTGGTGGTCTTCCTTATTCACTGTCTGTCTTCATTTTTCAACACTTTAAAAAGGTCTTGTGCAGCAGACTTGCCTAATGCAATACATCTTTTGATTTCTTGACTGCTGCTTCCATTAGTGTTGATGGTTGATCCAAGAAGAATGAAGTCCTTGACAACTTCAATCTTTTCTCCATAGATAAAGAATGTTGTTTATTGATCCAGTGGTGAGAATTTTTGTTATTTTACATTGAGATGCAATTCATACCTCAGGCTGTGGACTTTGATCTTCATCGCTAAGTATTTTAAGTCCCTTTCACTTTCAGCAAGCAAGGTTGTATCATCTGCATATCACAAGTTGTTAATGAGTCTTCCTCCAATCCTGATGCCACTTTTTTCTTCATATAACCCAGCTTCTCAGATCATTTGCTCAGCATACAGGTTAAGTAAGTATGGTGAAAGAATACAATCCTGTCGCACATCTCTCCTTATTTTAACCATTCAGTGTTCTCATGTTTTGTTCAAACAATTGCCTCTTGGTCCATGTACA
>NW_006408519.1:14189438-14191778 GCF_000296735.1 Chrysochloris asiatica | reverse complement strand
GTTTCAGGAATACTCATACTTCGCAATGTTGTCCATAGCTTGTCATGATCCACACAATCAAAAGCCTTTGCATAGTCAATAAAGCACAGGTAAGTGTCTTTCTTGTATTCTCTACTTTCAGCCAAGATTCACTGGACATCATCAATGATATCCTTTGTTCCATGTCCTCTTCTGAATCTGGCTTGAACCGCTGGATTGATTGTTGTTGTTGTTAAGTGCCAGCGAGTTGGTTCTGACCCATAGCGAGCCTCTGGAGGGTTTCCAAGGAGTGACTGGTGAGCTTGAACCACCGACCTTGCCGTTCAATCTGACTTTGCAGTCTAGCGCATTAACTCACAGTGCCACACCAGGACTTGATAGCTCCTGGTAATATGTCTAAGTTTGAGAGACATAGTCTCAGCATCCTAGCTTCAAAGCAGCACTGCACCTGTACTTTTTCCAACACAGATATGTCTGTTATTTTGGAAGCCCATGGTACTTTTAATATTCTTCTCCAGCATCAAAATTCAAATGTATCAATTCTTCTAGGGTCTTATTAATTCACTGTCCAACTTTCACATCCATATGAGGCTATTGAAAATACCATGGTTTGGATCAGGCTCACCTTACTCTTCTAATTGATATATTTGCTCTTGAACACTTTAAGAGGTTTTGTGTAGCAGGTTTGTTAATGTAATATGCCATTTTATTTCTTGGCTACTGAGTACATGAGTGTTGATTGTGGATCCAAGCACAATAAAGTCTTGAACAGTTTCAATCTTTCTCCATTTAACATGTAGTTATTTATTGGTCCATTTGTGAGGAGTTTTGTTATTTTTAACACTGAAGCACACTCCATACTGAAAGCTTTGATATTCATCAGTAAATATTTTGTCCTCTTCGCTTTCAGCAAGCAAAGTTGTATCATCTGCATATTACAGATGGTTTATGATTCTTCCTTTCCTTCAGATGCCACACTAATAATATAATTCAATTTCTTGGATTATTTGCTCAGCACACAGATTGAATAAGTATGATAAAAGAATAAACCCATGACTTAAATCCTTCCTTATTTTAAGTCATTCAGTATCCCATATTCTGTTTGACTAATTGCCTCTTGGTCTATGTATACCTTCCTCAGGAGCACAACTCTGTAGTGTTATTCATCTTAGCTTGTCATGATCCACATAGTCAAAATCTTTTGCATAGTCAATAAAGCGCATTTAAACATATTTCTGGTATTATCTGCTTTCAGTCAAGATACATCTTATGTCAGCAATGATATTCCTAGTTCCATGTCTTCTTCTGAATTTGGCCTTAATTTTTGGCAGTTCTCTGGTAATGTACTGATGCAGCCATTTTTGAATTACCTTTAGAAAACTTTACTTTCATGTGACATTAATGCAAGTCTCCACAGTATGACAAACTGACAGCCACGTGGTAGACAATATTAATAGAACAACTTAATAAAAACTTGATAAATAGAATATAATTACATTGTTTCTGAAGTATTTAAATGTTCAAATTAGATGTTAAGTTTCATTCATGTGAAGTAAAAACACATATGACATTAGGTGTCATCAAGTTGGTTCTGATTCATATACAACAGAATGAAACACTGCCCATCCTTTGCCAGCCTTACAATCATTATAAACCTCAAACTCATTGCTGCTGCCACTGTGCCAATTCATATTATTGGGGTTCTTCTTCTTGACCCTCGACTTTACCAACAGGTTGTCTTTCTCCAAGGACTAGTCCTTCCTGAGAAAATGTCCAAAGATGAGAGATGAAGCTAAGAAGATTCTGGCTGCAGTTCTTCCAACACAGATTTGTTTGTTCTCCTGGGAGTCTATGGTACTTTGAATATTCTTCTCCGATGTCGTAACTCGGATGCATCAATTCTCCTACAGTATTCCTTATCCTTTCTCCAACTTTCACATTCATATGAGACTTTTGAAAATACCATGGCTTAGGATAGATGCACCTTAGTTCTCAATCTGACATTTTTGCTCTTGGACACTTTGAAGAGGTCATGTGGAGCATATTTGCTTAATGAAATATTTTATTTGATTTCCTGACAGCTGCTTCTGTGAGTGTTAATAGTGGATTCAAACAAAATGAATTCTTTAATGACGTCTGTATTTTCTCCATTTGTCATAATGTAATTTATTGGTCCAGTTGTGAGTATTTTTTTTTTTTCCTTTACATTGATGTGAAACCCATACTTCATCAATAAGTATTTGCTTTCAGCAAGCAAGGTAGTGTCATATGCATATCACAGTTTATTAACGAGTTTTCCTCCAATCCTGATGCCACATTTTCTTCATATAATCCAGCTTCTCAGATTATTTGCTCAGCATA
>NW_006408519.1:14163180-14188328 GCF_000296735.1 Chrysochloris asiatica | reverse complement strand
TTTTATGAACAAACAATGCAAATTTCTATTTTAAATGTTACCTATTTCAATGCAAGCTTCAAATATAAGATATATAACATTTATAGATATAAAATCTGGTAAATTTATTTTAATATGCATCATATCATATATTCAATGAATATATTTTCTCTGGGTTATTTTAGTATCTCATGTATTCACAATAATTTATTTTTTAAAATAATAACTGGTGCTTATAGGGCACTCATTACAAACATTATACTAAGCAATTAAAAATTAAAAATGCATTCATTATTCTACATAATCATGTGTATGTACATCACTCAAGCTAAAACCAATAATAAGCTTGTTATAGGCAAAACTGCTAATGAATCAGTAGTCTATTGTTTTCTCCTTGGACTGGATTTCAACATGTTTACAAGCAGCAATGAGCAGAAAGAGCAAATGAATTTACTAAGTGATGACTGTCTAATTACAATAACTAACGAAACCCACTGAATAAATAGTGCTGTTGTTAATTACCATCAAGTTGGTTCTGACTGGTGGGGACTATGCATCAGTTTCCCAGGCTTTCAATCTTTGTAGGAGGAGAAAGTCTCATCTTTTTCCTGAGGAGCAGCTTGTGGGTTTGAATCATTGTCCATGTGGTTAGTAATCCAGTACTTATTCTACACAGCCACTGATAAATAGTATCAGAGAGTTAAAATAGGAATGGCAATCAACATTTATAAATGTTTTGGTTATCTGCTTTAATACATCCACATCATCATCATCAACAGCAACAGTAACTTTGCCAAAGTACTTGATTTCAGGAATGCTGTTGCCTTTGCTGTTGTTAGGTGCCACTGAGTCAGTTCCAACTCATAGTGAATCCTTTATGCACAACAGAATGAAACACTGCCTAGTCCTGAGTAAGCCTCACAATTGTTGTTATGTTTGAGCCTGTTGTTGCTACCACTGGCAATCCATTTCAATGGGGTCTTCCTCTTTCTAGCTAACCCTCCACATCACCAAACATAATGTCCTTCCAGATAGCCTCACCTGTCAACATGTATAAAGTATGAGAGATGAAATTTCACCATCTACATTTCTAAGGAACATTCTGGCTGTACTTCTTCCAAGACAGATTTATTTGTTCTTCTTGAAGTCAATGATACTTGGAATATTCGTCACTAACACAGTAATTCAAACATATTTTTTCTTTAGTGGTTTTATTGTCAAACTTTCACATCCACATGAAGGGATTGAAAGTACCATGGTTTGACTCAAGTGTACCTTATTTCTCAAAGTGACATTTTGGGTCTTTAACAGTTACGTCTTTTGCAGCAGATTTGCCCAATGTTGATTGATTCCATGCACATTGATTGTGGAACTAAGCAAAATGAAGTCTTTGACAACTTCAATCTTTTTTACAGTTATCATGGTGTTATTTATTGGTCCATTTGTGAGGATTTTTTTTTTTTTTTTTTTGCTTTACATTGAGATGCAACCCATATTCAAGACTGTGGTTTTTTATATTCATCAGTATTTTAAATCCTCTTTGCAAGTTTTTATCATCTACATATCGTAGGTTGTTAAAGAACCTTCCTCCAATCCTGATGCCACATTTTCAATAAAAGTTTTGATGCATTAGACATTAAAGACCAAAGACCAGAAGTGGTTGCTGGAAGAGAACAAGCAAATACCAGAGAGTTTAAATTAGTAAAGGTGTGTACCAGGTTGCATTCTTTCACCATACTTATTTAATTTGTACGCTGAACAAATAATCCAAGAAGCTGTATTATATAAAGAAGAACATGGCATCAAGATTGAAGGAAGGCTCATTAGCAACCTGTGATATGCAGATGATACAACCTTGCCTGCTGAAAGCAAAGATGACTTTAAGTACTTATTGATGAAGATCAAAGACCACAGCCTTCAGCATGGGCTACACCTCAACAAAAAGAAAACAAAAATCCTTACAACTGGACCCATAAATAACATCATGATAAATGGAGAAAAGATTGAAGTTGCCACATACTTTATTTTGTTCAGATAAAGCATCTTCACTCTTGGAAGCACCAGTCAAGAAATCAAATGACATATTGCATTAGGCAAATCCGCTGCACAAGACTTCTTTAAAGTAGTTTGAGGACTAAGCTGTGTCATGGTATTTTCAATAACCTCATATGTATGTGAAAGTTGGACAGTGAATAAGGAAGGCCATAGAAGAATTAATGCATTTGAGTTATGGTGTTAGAGGAGAATACTGAAAGTATCATGGACTGCCAAAAGGGCAAATCAATTTGTGATGGGAGAAGTACAGCCTGGACATTCCTTGGAATCCAAGAAGGGTAGACTTCATCTCTCATACTTTGGACATACTGTCATGAGGGACCAGTTCCTAGAGAAGGGTATCATGTTTCATATAATGAAGGGTCAGAGAAAAAGAGAAACACCCCCGACTAGATGGATTGGCACAGTGGAAGCAGCAATGGGCTCAAATGTACCAATAATTTTGAAGTTGGTGCAAGTTTTGGCAATATTTCTTTCTGTTGTGCATAGGGTCACTATGAGTCGGTACCCACTTGATAGCACCTAACAACAACAAACTTCACCCAGTGTAATGTCCTCAAGGTTCAGCTATGTTATGAGGTGTTTTGCAGCTTCATCATTATCCTTCAAATGTAGCATAGTATTCCATTATATGTATGTAACAAAGTTTGTTTATTCATTCTTCCATAGATGGGCACTTAGGCCATCTCCATCTTTTTGCTACTATGAATAGTGCTGCAATAAACATAGATGTATATGTATCTTCTTGAGTTCTGGCTTGTATTTCCTGTGGATATATACCAAGTAGAGGAATTACTGGATCATAATGTAGTTCTATTTACAATTTTCTGAGAAATTGCCATACCATTTTCCAGAGTGTTTGAACCATTTTACAGCCCCACCAACAATGTAGGAAGGTACCAGTATCTCCACACCCTCGCTAGCATTTGTTGTCCTCTGCTTTTCTGAACTTCACTGTTACGTCTCGTGTGAGATAATATCTCGTTGTTTTGATTTGCATCTCTCTAATGGCTAATGTTTGGTAATGTTTGGTAAGGTAGAGGGTCAGAGAAAAAGAGGAAGAACCCCAGCAATATGGATTGGCAAAGTGGCAGCATCAATGGGCTCAAGTGTGGCAACAATTGTGAGGCGAGCCCAGGATTGGGCAGTGTTTCGTTCTGTTGTACATAGGGTCACTATGAGTCGGTACCGACTTGATGGCTCCTAATAACAGCAGTGGCTAATGATCATGAACATTTCTTCATGTTTGTTGGCTGCCTGAATGTCTTCCTTGGTGAAGTATCAGCTCATATCCTGTGTTCATCTTTTAACTGGATTCTTTGTCTTTTTCTTGCAGAGGTGTTGTAGTTTCCTATAAATATTAGAGATTAGATCCTTGTCTGATATGGCTTTGGAAAAACCACTACTACAAGAAACCACAGATATTTACAAAACTGGAAGAATATACTATGTTCATGAACAGGAAGACTTAACATTTTGAAAATGTCAATACCACCCAAATTAATCTACAGCTATAATGCAATGTCAATCTAGATTTCAACAATATTCTTTAGAGATGTAAAAAACAATCATGAATTTTATATGGAGGGAATGAGGATACAGATAAGCAAAGCACTGCTTAAAAAAGTACAACAAAGTTGGATGCCTCTCACTCCCTGACTTCAAAATTTATTGCATGTCCACAGTGGTCAAAACAACCTGGTGTTGGTACAAATGAAAGATACACAGATCAATGGAACATAATTGAGAACCCAGAAGTAAACCTATACACATATAATCAACTGATCTTTGACAAAGGGCCAAAATTCACTAAGTCTCTTCAACAAATTGTGCTGACAAAACTGGTAATCAAATTTCCTAAGAATGAAACAAGACCCACATCTCACACCATATGCAAAAACTAACACAACATGGATTAAAGACCTAAATGTAAATTCCAGAATGATAAAGATCACCAGTAAAAAATAGGGACAAACTTAAAGGCTCTAATATATGGCAAAATAGACTATCAAACGTTTAAAAAATCATGCAAACAATAGAGAACAAAACAGATGACTGAGGAATCCTGGTTTGGCACCATAGACTAAGCATTCAACCTCAAGATTGGCTTTAACTGCAAGGTCGGCAGTTCAAACTCACCAGTAGCTCCTCAGAAACCCTATACAGAGTCGCTATGAGTTGGAAATGACTTAACAGCCCTTAACAACAACAACAACAATGTGCATCTAAAGATTTCACCAAAAGAGTTAAAAGGGACCTCACAGATTGGTAAAAAAAATTTTTTTGCAGATAGATAAATGTTTAAGTGACAAAAAAAATATCAGTAATTAGGTCAATCAATTATCATCTAATCTTCCCCATTTGATGGTAATTTTAGTTAATCAGTTTGGTAAAATAGTCTATATCCTTACTGACTTACATCTTCTTGACTTTTTATTTAATGAGAAATCTGTGTTAGAATTTCTCTTACTCCTTTTAGTTCTATAAAATGTGACTGTACAAATTTTTAGATAATATTATTAAACATATGGACTCCAGGCATGGTGCTATAGGATAAACACTAGATTATTAACCATAAGCTGGGCAGTTCAAACCCACCAGCTCTTCCTCAGAAATCCTATACAGGGTTGCTAAAAGTCAGAGCTGACTTGATGGAACTTAACAACAATAATAGCAGCAACAATTAAACATATATCGGGGGGCTTCAAAAAGTTCATGGAAAAATGGAATGAAAAGATAATGAAAAATTTCCATGAACTTTCTGAAGCCCCTTTGTACAAATTTAGATGTATTGTAATATGTGTCCACACAAATACTGGCACAGAAATGTTTGATATCTTTTTGGAAGTAGATACAAGCTAAATTTTCAACAACAGGTGACTGGATAATTACACTGTAGTATAAGTGTGCAATGGAATAATACACGGTAGTAAAAAAATAACAACATTTTAGTAAATGCAACAACTTGAATGGATCTTATAATACTTAGGCTGTTTGAAAGAATCCAGACATGAAAGAGTTTCTATAGTATATACACTTCCTAGGAATCCTTTTGTGGTGCTGTGGACTAATGAGCTGGACTGCAAAGCCATTTGAACCTCAAGGTCAGTGGTTCAAGCTCACCAGCCACTCCTTGGAAACCCTATACAGGTTCGCTATGTGCCAGAACAGACTCGATGGCACTTAACAACAACAATTATAGAAAAAGGATAGTAATTTATAGTGGTGGTGGTCGTGTGCTTTGGAGTCCGTTCTGACTCATAGTAACCCTGTATAGGGTTTCCAAGGCTGCAATTCCTTACAGAGCAGAAAGCCACATCTTTCTCCCACAGAACTACTGGTAGATTTAAACTGCTGGCCTTTTGGTTAGTAGTCCAGCTCATAATCTACTACTCTACCAGGGCTCTTGTAATTTATAGTTGTTGTTGATGCTAAGTGCCGTTGAGTCATTCCAACCCATAGCGACCCTGTAGCATTTTCAAGAAGTAGCTGGTGAGCTTGAACTGTGTCCTTGCAGTTCAAAGCAAATTTGCAGTCCAGCGCATTAATCCACAGTGCCACACCGGGACTCTAATTTATAGTAGTAGAAAACAAATAATTCATTGAGAGAAGAATGGGTCACAAATGATAAAAGGTAACTATTAGGGGTGAATTATTTGTTTATTACCTGTTGTGATGATTTTTCAGGGTACATAGACATATATCAGCATTCCTGGTGTGGCACTATAAGATCAGCACAGAACTGCAAACTACAAAGTCGGTAGTTCAAACTCACCAGCTACTCCTTGGAAACCTATACAAGGTCACCGTGATTAGGAACCAACTCCATGGCACTTGAAAACAATAAAAATACATATGTAAAATCTCATCAATTTGTTCCTTTAAAGTTTGTGATTTATATGTCAAGTATACGTCAATGAAACAGCAAAAATAATTTATAAGTGAATCAACCGTGTAGGATCCATGTCTGACTTCCCTTGGCTTCACAAAAGGGAAAGAAACTCAAACTCAGCAACAGGCTGATTTCTATGAAAAGGAGGTCAGACATGTTTCCACCCTACAACTTTCTTTACCCTCTACTGTCGCCATCCAACCCACCCACAGCACTCTCTGATTCACATCTGGGTTTGATAATCCATTGCAATGGCCACGCAGAGCTCATAACAATATGCATGATTATAGGATTTATTAGAGAGGTAAACAGGTTACAATTCAAAATCAAAACCAACTCAGAACCAACAGTTCTCCAGAGAACACCTCTTCTCTGCCACGTTGCAGGCGTGCCTCACTTGTTTTCAGCCTCTCAAGTTTTGTAATCCCTTGGCCTCTGCCCTGCTCCAGCATGTATTACAAAATTCTTTTAGCCAGAGGGTGAATGCCCAGAGCAAACATTCTTCAAGTCAGTTTCCTGCCTGTAGACGCTCTGTTTTACTAAGTCGACAGGCCTGGAGCTGGAAGCTGTTCTATCTCTCCATGCCAACACCTCTCCTGTGATCTCTTGCCATCACCTCTTGACATTTCATGCTCTTCCTTTTTGATGGTCTTGGGATCGTCCACCTCTGTTTCTCACCAGCTTCTCTGGTAGCGTAGTGGTTACAAATCGGGCTGCGAATCGCAGCAATTCAAAACTACCAGCTGTTCTGCGGGACAAAGATGAGGCTTTCTGCTCCCATAAAGATTTACAGCCTCGGAAACCCCGTACAGGGTCGCTATGAGTGAGAACGGACTCCGCGGCACATAACCACCACCACTCCTTTCAAGCCTAGATAGAGGGTGAAACTAACCAATCCCAGCATTGTTGTTGTTGTTGTTATGCGCCACGGAGTAGGTTCCGACTCATAGCGACCCAGTACAGGGTTTCCGAGGCTGTAAATCTTTACGGGAGCAGAAAGCCTCATCTTTCTCCCACGCAACAGCTGGTAGTTTTGAGCTGCTGACCTTGCGGATCACAGCCCGATTCGTAGCTTTATAGTCCTGTGAACATTACTTGCATGGCATTGTGGCTAATGCTTCAGACTGCAGTCATTTGAACTGCAAGGTCAGTGGTTCAAGCTGACCAGCTGCTCCTTGGAAACCCTATACAGGGTCACTATGGGTCGGAACCGACTGGATGGCACTGACCAACAACCCAATCACTATGGTGTGGCGCTGTGAGTTAATGTGCTGGACTGCAAAGTCGGTTTGAACCACAGGAGTGGCAATTCAAGTTCACCAGTTGCTCCTTGGAAACCCTATACAAGGCCGAATGGGTCAGGACATACTGGAGGGCACTTAACAACAACAACAAAGTCAATCGCTTGGTGAGAATTAAAAGGACTGTACAGAAAAGGCATATCAGGTCAATTCAAGGCAGCAAACACTGCTAGTCCTATAGTCTGGTAATAGTGACCAGTGTCTACATGATAAATTCCAAACACTTTAGCATCACTCCTAAGATTCCCAGACTCTTTTATTGTTTCTCTATTATGCAATACTAAGTTCCAGCCTCAGTGAACAACTTCTCACTACCAAAAACAACACAAAACATTCTCTTTTAAAACAAAGGAAAATTCACCTGAAACAAAGGAATAAGAATGTTCACTGAAATACTAGAATTTATTTGTGTAATTAAAATAGGTTTTCTATGTGAAGAAAAAGAAAACTCAACACACAGAGGACGCAGCATCCTTAAAAGCATTATGACTTTGAAGAAGACGATGATGTGTTAAAAATACTATAAGAAGTAATAAGTAATCAAAGAACATAGTTTACTTTGGTCTCCATCAGGAAGAAAATATACATCTGAATAGTGATGTTCAGGTCTTATAGAGTATTAGTTTTTCTATTATATCTTCAGACTTAGAATTCCTAAAACATTTTATATGAAAAGCCAAAGGTATTTTGTTAAACATCAGAAATTACCTCAAATTAGAATGCAGAAAGTATATTTGATTACTTGGTAGTAATTTCTAATAGTTCAAATCACTTTTTAGCATGCATATGGGTTAAGTTATTTGAAGCTAATGGTTCTTCAGGAGCTAATTTTCATTCCACCTAGGCATTTTACAACTCAGGCATTTTACAACTCAACTTCATTTTTTGCTGAATAGACATATCTTTTTTAGTAGAAAATACGAAACCACACCTCTGACCCTTTGAAGATTCTTCAGTACTTTTCATTTAGCAGTGCTATTACCAGAGTGTCATAACAAATTTGATTAATTGCATTCTGTAAAATCCAAAATTTTTCTGTAAGTCCAATTGGTTATGACATTATTTTTTACCACCCTATTATATAAATAGGCTATTAATGATAAGTAATGAAACAGTTCATTCTTCCATATAGACAAATGAACAAATGCTGTCATAAGAATACATTCTCATTTCATGTTTGAATATGGGAGAAATGAACAATGAACCAACTCATTTCAGTTTATTAGAGAAAATAAATATAGAAACCATTTATTTAAGTAGTTCAATAGCTGAAGTCTTATGTAAAGAAGTTTAGTAGTAGATCCTACTCAATGCCTAACTGTCCAAATAAGAGTTCAGGCAGTCACTGGATGGGTAATGAGAGAGAATGTCAGGACCCTAATTACCATTAGCCAAGGAGCTCTGGTAGCGTAGTGGTTACGAATCCGGCTGTGAATCTTAAGGCCAGCAGTTCGAAACTACCAGCTGCTCCGCGGGAGAAAGATGAGGCGTTCTGCTCCCATAAAGATTTACAGCCTCGGAAACCCTGTACAGGGTCGCTATGGGTCGGAACTGATTTGACGGCACTTAACAACAACAACAACAACAATCATTGGCTTGAGTCAGTTATGACGACCCAATTAAAGTTTCAGAACTAAATTTTATCTGTTTTGCTCACTGAAATCTAGTGTCTATGAAACAAAATTAATTTTCATTCATTATGGAGTCCTTGTGTGGTACAGTAGGATAAGCACTGGATAGCTAACTGCAAGGACAGCAGTTCAAACCTACCAGCCACTCCTTGGAAACCCTATACAAGGTCACTATGAATCTGAATAGATGACACTTAGCCACAATAACAACACTATAGTCCATTGGCCAAAAAAGTACCTGATCTCAGTAGAGACATTTAGTAAATATTTGTTGAAGGAATAAATATATGAATGAAATCAATCCACAGTGGTGGATGGAGGGGTATGTTAGCGCATCATATAAGTGTAAGGCAGACAATATTTATACAATGCTCTGGTAGTGTGGTGAGATATACATTGGGCTACAAACCAAAAGGTTAGCAGCTTGAACCCACCAGCTGTTCCATGGAGAAAGATGAAGCTGTCTTTCTGGTATAGATCTACAGTCTCAGAAACCCTAGAGAACAATTCTCCTCTAATAAATATGAGTTAGTACTGATTCAAAGGCTGTGGTTTTAGATCCAAATAGAAATAGATGAAATCAGATGTTATCCAAGGTTCAGGTAACTTACAGAAGTTCATATGAGTAGGCAAAGTAGCCCAACATCCTGGGATACAAAGAGATAACAAGAATGTCGCTGATATTCCTATAGATTTTCATTATGCTGGAAGCTATGTCATTGGTATTCCAAATACCAACAAGGTTCCCAGTGTGGACAGGTTTGAAGGTAGCTTCTAGACTATTAATCACTATGAAGAAATACCTGGTGATCAATTTCTGAAAATTAGGCAGTGGAAACCTTAGAGATCAGAACAAGATTTTGATAACCTTAGGACAAGTCATCAGTACAGATCAATCAGGAGAGGAAGAGATCAAGTTTGGTGAAGTAGAGGGACTGCAGGGGTGTGGGAAATACTTGGTGAGATATATTGGCACTGTAGCCATTCATACGTATTGGAAACTGGGAGTATGATGCAAGAAGAGAAAATATTTCATTCTGCTACATATAATGTTGCCATGAGTTGTAGTAAATTCTACATGTGTCATTTAAGTCAGGTAACAACATTTCTAGAGTAGAGGGCAAAATCAGGACACCAATTATTAGAACACTCTCCATCATGATACTTAAAACAACAATAGCAATTATCTTAGTATGGTGACATAGTAAAGATCTACGTAGACATATGTGTATTTGCAAATGTTAGTTGCTGAAATAGCCCTCTGCTTTTCTTCATTGTCATACCATGTACAGTTATAGAAATACTGTGAGAATCAATGACTTAATTTGCAAGGAAAAATTTTAAAAGCAGTTGCATTTCTATATATAAGCAACAAGCAAACAAAAACATTAAATAAATGCTTTTGTTTAAAATATCATTAAAATACAATAAAAGCTGTATGAGAATTCTGCCAAGTGAACTATAAAATATTACACAGATTTGGTGTTGTTGTTAAGTGTCATCAAGTCAGTTCAGACTCAGAGACCTAGGTAGAGTTCCTGAGGAGCATCTGGTGGGTTTGAACCACTGACCTTTGGGTTCAAACTGGCCTTGTAGTCCAGTGCATTATCCTGCATATATAATAATTTACATCACAAAAGAGCACATTCTGCAAGTCAGCCTCCTGGCTGCCAGCTCTCAGTCCTTCTCTTCCCATGAATATAGAGTCCTCAGCTGCTCCCTCTCTCTATGTCCCCATCTCTGCCTCCATCTCTGGTGTCGCTGCTTCTCTGGATAAGGTCTCACATTCTGCTTGAGGTCTTCTCCCTTGATGGTCTTAGGGTCCTTTGTTTATGAACTGTAAGATTAACTACTCCCTGTTTTTGTTACAAAACTTCTACCTTTACAATTTTAACAGTCGCAATTAGTCATGATAACTATAATTCACTACTGAATCATAAGAATCTTATCCCCATCTCTTTTTACTAGACCCATCTAGACAAGACGAAAACTATTCAATGGGGACACTCCCCCCCCCTCAAAATAAACTCAGTCTTGCAACCTTGTAAGCCAGTCACTTTGTGCCTTCATTTAAGGTAGCCAGTGTCTAACTTGCCTGTCTCTATCTACCCTGTGTACAGAAGGATTAGCATTGATACGAAGACTCCTTCCCTCTCTGCTGGTATTTAGAGTTACTACCTCCACGAGTATAGGTCAAGCACATCAAATTGTAGTAATTTACCCTCATTTCCTTTATCAAAAATTGTTTTTTTGTTATCTTCCTCTAATCGAGTTCTGATTATCAAGCCATCGAGGCTAGGTTAAATGGGTACTATCTGCAAGTTTGAGTGTTCTTGTGCATCTCCCTTCACTTCATATCAGTTGGATGCTTCACTCTCAGCTCTAGCCCTCTGTGGCTATGTCCTTGTCCATGGGCTTAGGTGTCCCCAAGTCTCACCACACTTTGGGCCCACCAGCTCTTCCTCTTCTCTCTCTCATCTCCAGGTCAACAGAAATCTATTGACTATGGTTGAACTCAGTTCATTTCTTCATTGCTGCCTTTTCCCTCTTCCACTCACTAGTAGACCAATGTGGTCATCAGCAAGCTTACATGCCTGCTCATGTGTTCCCTTTGAGTTTCAGTCTTAGAGGGGAGTTTGTCCTGAAGGAACTTGATTGTTTGCCTTGATGGATTCCTGGTAAACAGCTTGCTTATTCTTGTAGTATCCAGTCATACTGCCATTTTTGTTTTGGTTTTTACCTGATGATCTTTCTTTCAAGCTGTATCTTCTGTAGCTCTAGCTGTTCCAGGCTGGTCTGCTTGTCCTTTATAGTAGGAATGTCCCACTTCAGAAGGTTCTGGATGGGCTCAGTATTCAACCTAAAGTCCTATACACTGTAAAGACTCCACAAGAGGCCTATTTCACTGGGCATGTTCTAGAACCTCTTTTAGGTATTTCAATCAGTTATAGGCTGAAGATGGGCTTATAAGCTTTCTGTAATCAGCTTTCCTGACATTCCTTTCTATCCCACTCAAATATCTATTTTACAATAGTAGACAAGGGAAACTAATATTCATAAGACAGTCAAGTATCTTAGTATTATTTCCCCTCTTCAAACTATGCCTAGATCCTTGTATCACAGAGCCCTGTTATTCCAAGATTGAGCATGCATCACAATTTACCTCTGTCCTATTTAGGTCATGCAAACCTATCTTAGTGTACCCCAATCTCCCTTGCTTTTCCACCCCTCCTCCTTCCTGTATTGCCCTTCCCAACACCCAATCGATGATGTGTCTGCCCTCTATCCTGTGCTCTAACATTGTCTCCCTCTACTTCCCCGTAACCCACCCACCAGCCCCGACCCCACCATTGTGGTTACCTGATATTCCATTAACTTTTCTCTCTATTTAAGACAGTCTATTTTATCCTGTAATCTACTTGACCTTCTCACCACCTAGATCTCTCTTCCTATGTGTTTACCTTTTTTCACATTGTAATTGTTTTGATCGTAGACTGACCTCTCAGATCCTCTGAATTTCTCATATAATTTTGTTCTGTTATGGATTTTCCCATTTGTCGATTGATAGTACTGCCACGTATGTAAATCTCTGATTGCTGTCTGTTCTTATTGGGTCTCAAGCCACAGAATTCCCTTTATTATGTTTTGCAACACAGGGTTGACTTTGGCAAAACCCCTTAGCTTCTGTTTATCATGGAATGTTTTGATTATATCTTCATATTTGATTGACAGCTTTGCTGGTTAGAGGATTCTTGGTTGGCAGTTTTTTGTTTGTTTGTTTGTTTTCTTTCAGGGTTGTATAAATGTCTCCACATTGCCTTCTTGCCTGCATGGTTTCTACTGAGAGATCTGAACTTAATCTGATTTGCTTGCCTTGGTATATATAACACTTCTCTTTTTCCTAGCTGCTTTCAAGATTGTCTCCTTACCTTTGATTTTGGAGAGCTTGATTATGATATGTCTTGTTGATTGTCTTTTAGGGTCTATACTTCCTTGGATTTTTGAGCTTCTTGAATGCTTATCTTTTTGCTTTTCAGGATGTTAGAGAAATTTTTTTCTAGCGCTCTTCAACTATCTCCTCTGTGGACTTGTGTGATTCTTCCTGTTCCAGAATGCCGATAATTCGTAAGTTATTCCTCTTCATGTTGTCCAACATGAATCTTAGGCCTTCTTCAGATTTTGTATCTTTTTTTTTCTGCTTACTCTTTTATCTAAGTAGTATTGAGAGATTTGGCTTTCAGCTCATTAGTTCTGGCTTCCATCTCTTCATTTCTACTCATTTGCCCTTTCAGTGTATTGTCCATTTCTGATATTCTAATATTAATCATTTGAACCTCTTTCTGTAGGTTTTTAATTGTTTCCAATGCTGTATCTATCTTTTATGATTGTTCCTGTAGCACTTTCCTAACTTCTTCCTTATTTTTCTCAACTCAACTGTAAAGTGTTTTGATACATTTCATAATGATTTTTCTGAATTCCTTCTCAGGCATTTCCAAGGCCTGCTACCTCCTTCCAGTTTGGAGTGTAGGTCTACCTCCTGCTCATTTGTCTCAGCCACTTTATCTAATTTCTGAGCATGTGCTGATGTGGTCATCTGTTTCTGTTTCTTGGGCATATTCAGTAGTTAGTTGTTGCCTTAATACTTAGATGAGTGTGTGTTTTAGTATTTTTTATGCTTTCTGATTGCCTCAGGTAGATGTGATCAGGAAATGGAATTTTCTTTTCATTCTTTTTATCACTCGACTCAGAGTAATTGTCACAGGTGTTGGCTGCCTACCTGGTGTATGGCAGCCTGTACTGGTTCTTGTCTGAATTGTGCAACTTTACAGGGTATGACTGTAGCTTGGCTATATGACAGCAATTTCTGAGTAATGTCAGGAGAGAAAAAGCCCCCTAAAACCAAAAACCAAAATAGCAGCAGAAAAAAAAGACAGATTGGATGTTGTAGGCTATAATTGGAAAAAAGGATAAAAAAAAAAAAATCTGTAACCTTATATGAGCATGATTTTAATGTTCTCTTTTGGCTTCTTGCCTTCAAGGCTGCCTGAGAAGTTTCAAGATGCCACTATTGGTTGTTATGATGTAACTTAGGATTTATTTTCTGGCCTGTTTATTTTTTAGTCTGCCTGTTCTGCTCCATAACCCCCGTTCAGGCCTTTTTCCTAGTGATAAACAGTTCAGGGCTGGCTGTGGCTGTTTTGTAATGCTGTTTGGTTTTAAGTGATAACCATTCCTTTAAATTTTGAGATCTGTGTGCATGCATAGTAGTAGAACACTCCTGGGGTGGGGCTAGGGTGTCCACTCGCTCAGGCATCCCCTGCTAGTCACCAGAATTGAGGTGCACTGACAGTGAGAGACCAATGAAAAAAATAAAGAATGTCTCTGAGGTTCTGTCAGGCATCAGTTCGTGGCTGCTCTGATCCTTCTCCTGCTCTGTCTCACCCAAGTTGCCCCCTCCATTTGCTGCTGAGCCTGGCAGATTTCCAAAATTACTAGATTTCTTGCTTCTGCTACAAATTTCAGTGGCTGTAAGCCTTCAAACTTTCTAAATACTCCTTTATATGTGGTTCAGAGTTCTGTGACCATATTCTGGACCTCCTTTGTCTGATATTTTCCATCTTAAAATTATTGGTAATCATTATACTATGATGTGGCACTATAGCATAAACACTAGACTGGGACTGTTCCACCACAAGGTTGGTGGTTCATTCCCACTAACTGATCCTTAGAAACACTATTCTGACTCATAGTGACCCTATGAGTTTCTGAGGCTATAAATCTTCAAGGGAGCAGAAAGCTTCCTCTTTCTCAAATAGAATAGGTGTTGAATTCAAACTTCTGACACTGTTTAGCTGATCTTGTAGTTAGTTGTCCTACATGTATCCCACTAGCCACCAGGGCCCTTTAGAAATTTTATCTGAGCTTTTCACTTATTTGATGCTGTGTTGTTGTTGTTAAGTGCTGTCAAGTCAGTTCTGACTCACAGGGATGCTCTATAGGATTTCCAAAGAGTGGCTGGTAGATTTGAACTGGCAGCCAACCTTGCAGTTAGCAGTGCAGTGCTGATCCTATAGTACCACAAAAGAAGTCCATGATGCTATGTTGTTGCTGTTGTTGTTGTTAAGTGCCATCTAGTCAACTCTGACCCATAAAGACCATGTATAGGGTTTCCAAAGAGCAGCTGGTGAGCTTGAACCACCAACCTTGCAGCTCAAGCCAACTCTGCAGTCCAGAGCATTAACCCACAGTGCCACACTAGGACTCCATGATGCTATGTTATGAAGGATTAATTTTTCAGTGAGACAAAACAAAATCAAAATCATACTGAATACTAAACCAGAGTTGTTGTTTTTTTCTCATATAAAATAAATTTGGATTTAGTCAATAGAATAAGAATCAGGTGCTTTTGTGGGTTCAGGTTTCTTCTGATTTGTTAAGAATACTTTCATAATAACCTTAGGATCTCAAGGTGAAACATGTGGCTCACTCAGACTCAAATAATTTGGGAGATAATTTATTTATAAAATGATTATTCTAATGGGTAAGGTTGAAATACTCTTAAATTCTTAAGCCAGCAGCTATGGAGTTAGAGAAGCAATTATCCAAATCCCAACAAAGGAGGAACATAGCAGAGAAGGCAACTTGAGAAGAGATATGACCTTCAGTTGAGGGAAACTGTAAACACAAGATGAAGCAACTAGGTGGAAGCCAGGAAAATAGAAGTCTTAATTCACTCTCTTTCTCTAATCTACTGTTCAAATTTCTGTGTGTCTTATTCATTGCTCAGCTTTTATATGCATATGTAATAATTGAAAATACAATGGCATGAATTAGGCACACCTTAATTGTCAAAGTGACATTTAGTTTTGTCTTTTTTTTTTTTTTTAACACATTAAGATCTTTTGTAGCAGATTTTCTCTAAGCAGTGTCCTTTGATTTATTGCCTTCTCTTTTCATGAGGACTAATTGTTGATCCTAGTAAAATTATATCCTTGACAACATCAATCATCTTTCCATTTATGCTTATGTTGCTTATTAGTTCATCTGTAAAGATTTTTATTTTCTTTATGTTGAAGTATAGTCCATATTAACGAGCTCTGGTAGTGTAGTGGTTATGAGTCGGTCTGCCAACCTCAAGGTCAACAGTTCGAAACTACTAGTTGTTCCGCAGGAGAAGAATGAGGTGTTCTGCTCCCATAAAGATTTTCAGCCTCGGAAACCCTGTGCAGGGTCACTATGAGTCATAACCTACTCCACAGTACTCAACAACAACAACAACAACATAGTCCATATTGATGTTGTTGTTGTTGTTATGTGCCGTGGAGTCGGAACCCACTCATAGCATCCCTGTACAGGGTTTCCTAGGCTGTAAATCTTTACGGGGGTAGAAAGCCTCATCTTTCTCCCCTGGAACAGCTGGTAGTTTCAAACTGCTGACCTTGTGGTCGGCAGCCTGATTCGTAACCACTATGCTACTTGATGTTGTTAAGTGCCATTAAATTGATCTGACTCATAGAGACCTGTACAGGGTCTCCAAGGAGTAGCTGGTGGGTTTGAACCATAAACACTGTGGTTCACATTACAGTGCTTATCCTACAGCGCCATACCAGGTCTCCATAATCCATATTGTTGTTGCTGTCAAGTTGCATTGAGTCAGTTCCAACTTATACCGACCCTGTATAAAGTTTCTGAGGAATGGCTGATAAGTTTGAACAGCCAACCTTGAGGTTGAAACTGACCTTGCAGTCAAGTGCTTATCCTACAGTGTTGCAGGAGGCCTCCATAATCCACGCAAAAGGCTATAATCTTTGATCTTCATCAGTAAGTATCTAAAGTCTTTTTTGGTTTTAACAAGTTTTGTCATCCACATAACAGGTTGTGAATGAGTCTTTCTCCAATTCTGATACCATGTTCTTCTTTATATACTCCAGTTTTTCAGATTATCTGCTCAGCACACAGATTGAATAAGGAAGTTAAAAGGATACAATATGGAATGTTATAAGTAAATAATATACAAGCAAACAGTTTTCTGGTATTCTCTACTTTTAGCTATATCCATTATGGAAGATCGTAGAAGAATTGATGCCTTTGAGTTGTGGTGTTGGAGGAAAATACTGAAAGTGCCATGGACTGCCAAAAGAACCAATAGATCTGTTTTGGAAGAAGTGCAACCAGAGTACTCCTTAGAGGCCAAGATGGCTAGGCTTCATCTCTCATACTTTGGACACATTGTCTAGAGAGAACAGTCGCTGGAGAAGGATGTCATGCTGGGTAAGGTACAGGGTCAGAGAAAAAGAGGAAGACCCCCAACAAGATGTATCAGCCGGGTGACATCATTGATGGCATCAAGTGTGGCGGCAGTAGTGAGGTTGGCCCAGGATCGGACACTCTTTCGTTCTGCTGTGCATGGGGTTGCTATGAGTCGGTTGTGACTCGATGGCACCTGACAACAACAACATTTGTCCTCAGCAATGATATTCCTCATTCCAAGTCCTTTTCTGGATCCAGCTTTAATTTTGGACAGACCATCAAGTGCTCATATACAAGTTCAAATTGAATCTGAATAAAATTAAAACAACTCCATGAAAACGAAAGACAGACCTTCAGTATGTTATTGTTGTTAAGTGCCACTGAGTTGAGTCTGACTCATAGAAACTCTGTATAGGATCTCTGAGGAACAGTTGGGGAATTTGAATCACCAAACCTGTGTTTCAAACTGATTTTTAAGTCCAGTGCTTGTCCTATGGCACCACATGAGGACATCAACCTTGAGTATATCTCACATAAATTTAGAGACTATCTTAAGAATACATTTTAAACAGTGATCGAAGACCAGACAAATCATTAGATGACATCATACATGAAGAAAGTAAAAGACAGGAAAGAAAAACAAGACCAGAATAGATGTTAGGAAAGAGTCTGAAACTTATATTTGGGCATAAAGTAGCTAAAGCAAATGGAAAAAATGATGTAGTTAAAACACTGAAAAATTTTAGAGGCAGCTCAAGAACGCAGAGTATTATGAAATGTGCAAAAGCCTGGAGTTAGAAAATTACAAGGGAAGAACATATTAAGCATTTCTAAAGATGAAATAACTGATGGAAAAATTCAAGGCACAATTTGAAATATTGAAGGATTCTATGAGGAGAACCCCAACAATTGTGAGGATGGCACAAGACCAGTGAGTGTTTTGTTCTGTTGTGCATAGAGTCGCTATAAGCAGGAACTCGACAGCATCTAACAAGAACAACATGGGTAAAATACTGAATGACAAAAAACATTGGTTAACATTCAACCATTTCAGGAAATAACATACAATTATGAACCAATTTCCAAGCTACATTTAAGGTTTTGGCAACCAAAACTAAAGAAAAAACCCATAAGCCTTCAGGAATTGAAAGAAATGAAAAAGTACTATATGAAAAGTTTCAGCAAATGGAAACAATGCTAGAAGTGCCCATTCATCAATGTCAAGAAATTTGGAAGACAACTACTGGCCAAATTACTGGTTGTTGTTGTTGTTTTTGAGTGCTGTTGAGTTGAGTCGGTTATGACCCATAGTAACCCTGTACAGGGTTTCAGAGGAGCAGCTACTAAGCTTGAACCACTGATCTTATTGTTCAAATGACTTTGCAGTTCAGCGTATTAACCCACAGCACCACACCGGAACTCTCTGGTAGAGATCATATTTGTGCCCAATCTAAACAAAGGTAATACAAAAGTATGCAGAAATTGTCAACCAAAAAAAAATTAATCTGGAAGCACCAAAGATATAATTTCAATATAATTTTTAGAAGAACTATAAATGTTGGTAGTAGAAATAGTAAAAAAGGTTAATATTTAGGAGGGAGATTTAGAAATAATAGGATTTTGTGACAAGTTTAAAAGAAAAAAATAGGTTGGATTGTCAGAGAACATAATTGATAATTATGCCAATATTTAAAATTGGAAACCATATAACAGAAGGTAGTTTAAGAAACGTATAATTGGAAACCATATAACAAAGTATTTTAAGAAAATTAGCTATGAGAATGTGAAGTTTAATATTTTGGAACACTCCTTTTATTGTCCCACAAAAGAAAAATGGGATTTTTTAGAGTTCAAGAGCTTGATGGGACTAATGCTACTCATGGTTTTCTATCAATATTGTTGTTGTTGTTAAGTGCCATCAAGTCGGTTCCAACCCCTGGTGGTGGTAGTTATGTGCTGTGGAGTCAGTTCCGACTCATAGCGACCCTGTACAGGGTTTCTGAGGCTGTAAATCTTTATGGGAGCAGAAAACCTCCTCTTTGTCCCACAGAACAACTGGTAGTTTTGAACTGCTGACCTTGTGGTTCTCAGACTGATTCGTAACCACTACGTTCCAACTCATAGAGACCCTGTATAGGAGTTCTGAACAGCAGCTGGTGAGTTTGAACTGCCAACCTCGAACTTCAAACTGACTTTGCAGTCCAGTAATTAACCCAGAGCACCACACTAGGGCTCCATTTTCTATCAATGTGTTGTTGTTGTCATGTGCCATGGAGTCGGTTCCAACTCATAGCGACCCTGTATAGGGTTTCCGAGGCTATAAATCTTTACGGGAGCAGAAAGCCTCATCTTTCTCCCGCGGAACAGCTGATAGTTTCGAACTGCTGACCTTGAGGTTCACAGCCCGATTCGTAACCGATATGCTACCAGTAATATATAAGGCTGTAATTTGGAAGTAGAATAGATGAAATATAAAATTGCATAGCAAATAAATTTTTCAAGGAACAAATTATTAGGTATATCCACATAGCTATAGATCTATAGAGGAAGACCCCCAGTGAGATGGATTGGCAAAGTGACAACATCAACGAACTTAAGCATGACAATTGTGAGGTTGGCCCAGGACCAGGCAGTGTTCCATTCTGTTGTGCATAGGGTCTCTATGAGTCACTACCAACTCGATGGCAGCTAACAACAAAAATAACAACAACATAGATGATACACAATGTTTGACTGTATTTTGTAACAACTACACTTTTTTGTGATTAAAAGGATCTATAATTGTGCATATAGAATAAACAGACAATGAACAATTTAAAAAGTATTAAATAACCAATGAAGAAATTGTCTAACATTCCCTTGCAGACTGAGTATCTGAAAATGCAGAACATAAACTATGGAGAACTAGGAGTCCTGGTGGGGCGCTGTGGGTAAATGCATTGGACTAGCTTAAAGCGCGAGGTCGGCAGTTCAAGTTCACTAGTAACTCCTTGGAAACCCTATACAGGGTTGCTATGGGTCAGAACTGATTCCATGGCACTTAACAGCAGAAACAGTATTTTATCTAATTCATTTTATTATTATCTGTATCTGTGATTAGTCTACATCACCACACCAGGACTCCTTTATAAGTGTTGTTGTTACTAAGTGCCATCCAGTCACTTCTGATCCATAGCAACCCTGAATAGGCCTGCTGGTGAGCTTGAACCACCAACCTTGAGGTTCAAACCAACTTTGCAGTCAAGCGCATTAACCCACAGCACCACACCAGGACTACAGATACAATATGTCTTGCTGCTGTTGTTGCTGAATGCCGTCGAGTCGATTCTGACCCATAGTGACCCTGTATATGGTTTCCATGAAGCAACTGGTGCATTTGAAGCTCCAACCTTACAGTTCAAACGGCTTTGCTGTGTGGGGCATTAACCCACAGTGCATCAAGTCAGCACCGACTCTTAGCAACCCTATGCACAACAAAACGAAACACCGCCAGGTCCTGGGTCAACCTCACAATTGTTAGCATGCTTGAGCCCATTGATGTTGCCACTTTGCCAATCCATCTCGCTGGAGGTCTTCCTCTTTTTCTCTGACCCTCCACCTTACCAAAAATGGTATTTTCTCCAGCGACTTGTCCCTCCTGGCAACATGTCGGAACCTCTAAGGAGCACTCTGACTGCACTTCTTCCAACAAAGATCTGTTGGTTCTTTTGGCAGACAGTGGCACTTGCAGTATGCTCCTCCAACACCATAACTCAAATGTGTCAATTCTTCTAAGGTCTTCCTTATTCACCGTCCAGCTTTTGCATGCATATGAGGCGACAGAAAATACCATTACATGGGTCAGGTGCACCTTAGTCCTCAAGCTGACATCTTTGCTATTTAACACTTTAAAAAGGTCTTGTGCAGCAGATTTGCTCAATGCAATACATGGTCTGGTTTCTTGACTGCTGCTTCCACAAGTGTTAATAGTTGATTCAAGAAGAATGAAGTCCTTGACAACTTCAATCTTTTTTCCGTTGATAAGAATGTTGTTTATTAGTCCAGTGGTGAGAATTTTTATTTTATTTACATTGAGATTCAATCCATACTGAAGACTGTGGTCTTTGATCTTCTTCAGTAAATGTTTTAAGTCCTCTTCACTTTCAGCAAGCAAAGTTGTATCGTCTGCATATCGCAAGTTGTTAATGAGTCTTCCTCCAATCTTGATGCCATGTTTTTCTTCATATAACCCAGCTTCTCAGATTATTTGCTCAGCATACAGTTTGAATAAGTATGGTGAAAGAATACAAACCAGTTGCACACCTTTATCAATTTGAAACCATTCAGTGTTCCCATGTTCTGTTCGAATAAGTGCCTCTTGGTCCTCATGAGCACAATTAAGTGTTCTGGAATACTCATACTTTGCAATATTGTCCATAGCTTGTCATGATCCACACAATGGAAAGCCTTTGCATAGTCAATAAAGCACAGGTAAACATCTTTCTGGTGTTCTCTGCTTTCAGCCAAGATCTATTGGCCATCAACAATGATTCCCTAGTTCCATTTCCTGTTCTGAATCTGGCTTGAACCTCTGGAAGTTCTCTGTCAATGTATGCTTGTAGCCGTTTCTGTATTACCTTTAGTAAATCTTTACTCGCATGGGATATCAGAGGTTGTCTGATGGTTTCTGCATTCTATTTGGTCACCTCTGTTTGGGATGGGCACAAATATGGACCTCTTCCAATCAGTTGGCCAGATAGTTGTCTTCCAAATTTCTTAGCATAGATGAGTGAGTGCCTCCTGTGCTACCTCACTTTCTCGAAAGATTTCAAATTTTATTCCATCAATTCCTGGTGCCTTGTCCTTTGCCAATTCTTTCAATGCACCTTAGACTTCTTCCTTCAGTATCATTGGCTATTGATCATATGCTACCTCTTAAAACGGTTACACATCAACTATTTCCTTTGTTACAATATAGGGACACATACAATGATTTGTTTTCCTAATCTGTATATTCTATGCATGTACCTTAATTTGGTCTATGAAGTTTTAGTGATCAATTTACTTTTGATTAAAAATTTTAAAAAGAGAAGCTCCCTAATTGGATGGCTTGGCACAGTAGCAGCAGTAATGGGCTCCAGTGTAACAATAATTGTGGGGATGGCACAGGACCGGCAGTATTTTGTTCATTGAGCATAGAGTCACTATGAAATCAGAACTGACTTGATGGCACCTAACAACACCAACATAGGGAGAAAGTACATTCTGTTGGGACATTAAATATTTCAGGAGTAAAAAGTATAGTTGTGATAAATATTTAGACTAAGGGAAGGCTTATCTAATAATAACTGTTTATTTAGCTATTCGTTTTTCTAGACAGTGTGCAAATAACTTTCTAAAAATACACTAAAAATAAATTTATATATAAATGCAAGTTTATGCCTGCATAATTTGTATGTGCTGTATACTTACCTTAATCAATATTTATATTCACAGTATGCCTGTGAAGCTTTAGTGATCAATTTACTTTTGATTAAAACAATTTAAAAATAAATATAAAAGTTATTATCTTCATATTCTAATGTGTAGTTTCTACTTACAACCTTTGTAATGCCATCATAGTCAATTATAATGTGTTAAAAATTTTTTAACTATTAATTCCTTACCTTGTCAACGGAGTTATGTCAGGTTTCATTGAATCAATTTCAATTCTTAGTCACCCTATGCACAGCTGAACTAAGTGCTACACAATCCTCCCAATCATTGCTGTTTGAGGTAATTGTTGCAGTCTCTGAGTCAATCAGTCTCATTGAGAATCTTCCTCTCTTTCTGTACCTCTTTTTTACCAAGCATGATGTTCTCCAACAATTAGTCCCTTCTGATACCTGTCCATGAGACAAAATTTTGCCATCCTGTCTTCTAAGGAGCATGCTTGTGGCAATTCTTCCAACATAGTGTTCTGACAGGCCATGTATATTCAATATTCCTCTCCTGAAGTGTGTGTGGTGGTCTTAAACCACTGACCTTGTATTTCAAGTACAGTGCTTCTCCTACAGAGCCATTGTGCTCTGTTGATTATGAATGGAATGTATCTATATTTAAAACAATACACAAAATACTGTGTAAAATTTATCAATTATAAATTCTCAAATTTTAATGAAACACTTTTTAAGTAAAGATGGTATCATTGACATTGCAACAAAGTAATTTTATTTCCAAAAGATGATAAATATTTTCTTTTGCTATTTTTCTTCAGAGAAATATCTTAATGTATGACTTTCTCATTAAAATTATTTTCACATCATAGTTCTAAATGCATAAATTAATTGATATGATATATTTTGCTACATGAGCACAATAAATGTTACTTCAAATATAGCTTTCTACAACATATAATTTCCCTAGATATGTGTAGTTATTTTGATTAGCTGTTCATATTATCAGTCTACTACAGAGCATCACTTAGTGTATTTAGTTTAACAGCATCATTTATTTGAAATCCCAAATGGTATTTATTGACAATAATATGTATAATAAAAATGTATGAGGCAAACATCTATAAATTAAGGGTTCTCTGTCAATTCCACTGGCATGATTTTTAATATTCCAATTTATAGAGGAAGATGAATTGTCAAGTTAAATTTATTTGACTAATTTGAATTCTCTAGGACTTACATTACCGGAGTTATACTGAGTTGGACAAAAAGAGCTATTACATTTGTCATGTTGTTTATGTGACATTTCTTATGACATTGAATACCCATTCTGTAATGAAAACATTCGTTTCAATCTTAATTTTGAACCTGTGGAGTATAATAGATACTGAATAGTCATAATATTTTACTTATACTTTTTTTTTTTTTTTTGCTGTTCTATACATTTTTTTTATCAGTATATCAGAATATAGTAAACCTGCACCAATTAAAAAATAGTATACACACATACATACAGGATGGTGAGTAAAAATATACTGCTACTAGAAGTCCATTTCATACATGTATAAGTTTATTACACATAAAATATGTTTAAGCATGTCTGTCTAATTATTAGATGGCTACACACAGATTCTCTCAGTAATAACTTGTCTTAGTCTCTGTGTTGTTAAGTGCTGTCAAGTTAGTTCTGAGTCATAGTAACTTAGTATAGGCTGGTTGGTTTGAATCTCTGGCCTTGTGGTCAGCAGTCCAGCACTTGTCCTAGAGCACCATAGCAGAACTCCTTAGTCTCCTTGTTCACTCTACAACTTTTACAGGCATACGAGCTTATTGATAACACCTAACATGGTTCTTTGCTCTTGAAGACTTTAAAGGGGTCTTACACATTTGATTTGCCTAATGCAATAAGTCATTTAATTTCTTGACTGCTGTTTCCATGAGTACTGATGATTGATTTGAGCATAATGAACTCTTTTATAACTTCAATCTGTTCACTTTTACAGAGATGCTGTTTATTGGTCCAGTGATGAGGATTTCTGTCTTCTTTATGTTGAGGTACAACCCACACTGAAATCTGTGGTATTTGATTTTCATTAGTAAGTATTTCACTTCACTTTCAGCAAGCAAGGTTGCATCATTTGCACATTGCAGGTTGTTAATGAGTCTTCCTCCAATCTTGATGCCACATTTTTCATCATATAATAGAGGTTCACAGATTATGTGCTCAGCATACATATTAAATAAATATGGTGAAAAAATACAACCCTGGTACACACCTTCCTTAACTTTTAATCATTCAGTGTTTCCTTGTTGTATTTGAACAAACCACTTCTTGGTCTGTATACAGGTTCCTCATGAGCACAATTAAGTGTTTCAGAATGCTCATTATACACTATGTTGTCCATTGTTTGTCATGAGCCACGCAATCGAAGGCCTTTGCACTTTCAATAATGCACAGGCAAATATCTTTCTTGTATGCTCTGCTTTCAGCCAATATCCATCTGACTTATCCTCATCTGAATCTGGTTTAAACCTCTGAAAGTTCCCTGTCAATGTACATTTCAGTCATTTTTGGATTATCTTTAGCAAACTTTTATTTGTTTGACATATTAAAGATATTGTCATA
>NW_006408519.1:14144976-14163040 GCF_000296735.1 Chrysochloris asiatica | reverse complement strand
TTTATGATGAATGTTATACCATTCCTCTTGAATTTGTTTTTCCTGGCATGTTGTTGCTGTTGTTAAGTGCCATTGCGTCAGTTCTGACCCATAGTGACCCTGTATAGGGTTTCTGAGGAGCAGTTGGTGAGCTTGAACTTCCGACCTTGCAGTTCAAAGGACTTTTCAGTCTGATGCATTAACCCACAGTGCCACACCAGGACTCCGTTCCTGGCATAGTATATCATATAATTATTAGATTCAAAATGACCAATACCTGTCCATTTCAGTTCACTAAGTCATATCAATCTTAAGCTTTCTATTTTATTTTTAATAAGTTAAAATTTCCCAAAGTTCGTAGATTGCATATTCCATGTTCTGGTTATTACTGATGGCTTGCAGCTGTTTCTCATTTTGAGTTGTTTCTTATCAGCAAATGAAGGTCCTGATAGCTTTAATCCATTTATGTCATCACGGTCAACTTTGAGAAGGTAGACCTTCCCCAGTAACATTTTGAGTCCTCTCCAAATTGAGGGACTCATCTTTCATCACTATGTTGTTGGTTTTGAGTGTCGTCGAGTCAGTTCTGACTCAAAATGACCCTGTATAGGGTTTCAAAGGAGCAGCTAATGAGCTTGAACTACTGTCCTGGTGGTTCAAAGTGACATTTTAGTCCAGCTCATTAACCCGCAAGACCATACCAGGACTCTATCACTATATCTGACAATAATCTGGTGTTTTTCATAAGGTTTTCAGTGGCTAACCATTCAGAATTAGTCTGTCTTTTTCTTCGTTGTCTTAGTCTAGAAGCTTTACTGAAACCTATCCACCATGGGTGACCCTATCTGTATTCAATATACCGGTGGCATAGCTTCCTGCATCACAGAAACACACAAACCACCACAGTATGACAAACTGACACATGAGTGGTGAGATTTGATCCAAGTTCCCTAAATATTGTCTAACTCAGTTAGGCCTTTCTTGAGAACCCAACTAAATTTCTTTATTACATTAAACTGACAAATTCCGTTACTTCATATTTCCTGATATAGACTTTTGTCTCTTATTTATTTTGGCCTTCTAAACTCGAAGGTAAATTAAATGATAAAGAATTGTTTGGTTCATCATTATAACCCCAGTTCATAGGACTGTGTGAGTAACATGTTGTAGTTGTTATTGTTATTAATTGCTGTTTAGTAGGTTCACATTCATAGGAACTCTGTATAAGATTTCCAAGAAAGGGCTGGTGGATTTGACATGCCAACTTTGTGGTTAGCAGTCCAGTGCTTATCCTAAAGTGCCACACCAGGACTCGGAGCAACATTACAGGGATTCACTATATGGGTAACATTGTTTGTTGTTGTTTTAGGTGCCATCGAGTCAGTAGTGACTCATAGCAACCCTATGTACAACACAACAAAACACTGCCCATTCCTGGGCCAACCTCACAATTGTTTCTATGCTTGAGCCCATTGATGCTGCCACTTTGCCATTCCATCTTACTGGGGGTCTTCCTCTTTTTCTCTGACCTTCCACCTTACCAACCTTCTCCAGTGACTGGTCCCTCCTGACAATATGTCTGAACTATGAGAGATGAAGTTTGGTCATCCTGGCCTCCATGGAAAATTCTGGGTGCACTTATTGCAACACAGATCTGTTGGTTCTTTGGCAGCCCATGGCACTTTCAATATTCTCCTCCAACACCATAACTCAAAAGCATCAATTCTTCTATGCTCTTCCTTATTCACTGTCCAGCTTTCACATGCATAAGAGGTTATTGAAAATACCATAGTTTGGGTAAAGCACACCTTAGTCCTCAAGCTGATATCTTTGTCCTTCAACACTTTAAAAAGGTCTTGCGCAGCAGATTTGCCTAATGTAATACGTCATTTGATTTTTTGACTGCTGCTTCCATGAGTGTTGATAGATCCAAGAAGAATGAAGTCCTTGACAACGTCAATCTTTTCTCTGTTGATAAGAAAGTTGTTTATTGGTCCAGTGGTGAGGATTTTTGTTTTCTTTACACTGAGATGAAATCCATACCAAAGGCCATGATCTTCAATTTTTATCAGTAAATATTTTAAGTCCTCCTCAGTTTCAGCAAGCAAGGTTGTACCATCTGCATATCACAGGTTGTTAATGCATCTTCCTCCAATTCTGATGCCACATTTTTCTTCATATAACCCAGCTTTTCAGATTATTTGCTCAGCATACAGGTTGAATATATACAGTGAAAGAATATAACCCTGTTGCACATCTTTCTTAATTTTAAACCATTCAATATCCCCATGTTCTGTTCCCTGTTGGTCCATGTACGGATTCCTCTTGAGCACAATTAAGTGTTTCAGAATACTCATACTTTGCAATGTTGTCCACAGCTTGTAATGTTCCACACAATTGAAAGCCTTTGCATAGTCAATAAAGCACAGGTAAACATCTTTCTGGTACTCTCTGCTTTCAGCCAAGATCCATCTGACATCAGCAATGAGATCCCTCAGTCTACATCCTCTTCTGAATCTGCCTTGAACCTCTGGAAGTTATCTGCCAATGTACGCTTGCAGCCATTTCTGTATTACATTTAGTAAAATTTTACTCACATGGGCTATCAAAGAGATGCTCTGATGATTTCTGCATTCCATTGGGTCTCCTATTTTGGAATGGGCACAAATATGGATCTCTTCCAATCAGTTGTCCAGATAGTTGTCTTCCAAATTTCTTGGCATAGATGAGTGAGTGCCTCCATTGCTGCCTTTCTTGAAAGATTTCAATTTTTATTCCATCATTTCCTGGTGCCTTTTTCTTTACCAATGACTTCAATGCACCTTGGGCTTCTTCCTTCAGTATCATCGGATTTTGATCATATACTACCTCTTGAAATGCTTGAACATCAACCATTTCCTTTTGGAACAGTAACTCTATGTATTCCTTCCATCTTTTGATGCTTTCTGCATTATTCAATAATTTGCCCAGAGAATACTTCAATAATGAAGGTCAAGGCTTGAATATTTTCTTCCGTTCCCCCAGCTTGAGAAATGCTGAGCATGTGCTTCCTTTTTGGTTTTCTGACTCCAGATCTTTGTACATTTTGTTGTAATATTTGACTTTGCCTTCTCAAGATGACATTTGAAATTTTCTGTTCTGCTCTTATACCTCCTCATTTCTTCTATTAGCATCTCACACTGGAGAGCAAGTTTCAGTGTCTCTTCTGACATCCATTTTTACCTTTTTCTTCTTTCTTGTCTTCTCAATGACTTTTTGCTTTCTTCATGTATGATGTTCATGATGCCTTCCCACAACTCTTCTGATCTTTGGTCTTTAGTGTTTAATATGTCAAATCTGTTCTTCAGATGATCTCTAAATTCAGGTGGGATATATTCAAGAACCTATTTTGGTTCTCATGGACTTGTTTTCCTTTTTTTCAGCTTCAGTTTGAATTTGCATATGAACAATTGATGGTCTGTTCCACAATCTGCCCCTGGCCTTGGTTTGACTGATAATATAGAGCTTTTCCATCGTCTCTTTCCACATATGTAGTCAATTTGATTTCTGTGTATTCCATCTGGTGAGGTCCATGTGTATAATCATCTCTTATGCTGTCTAAAGAAGGTATTTGAAATGAACAAATATCATGCATTCTCCAGCATCATTTCTATCACCAAGGCCATATTTGGGTAACATTGTAGGGACTCAATAATGTTTGTTATAAGAATGACATTATATTATTTAAAATTTTGTTACATTATTTTGTTTACACTATGTTACTTTATTTATGATGGCTTTATATCACCTTAAGTGATTTAAATATTGTCTATTTACCTATACTTAACGTCCATCTTAGGGAGTGCAGCCACTCCTTCAGATTAGCCCTGGACACAAGGTAGGTGGATTGAGTTCACCAATTGTTGCAAAGGAGAATGATAAGTCTTTCTGCTCTTGTCAAAAAGTCTCAAAACTCTATACAGTCACTTAACAACATCAAGACCAATGGCCATCCTATTCAAATATTTTCATTTAAAACATCACTCATGATTTCTTTTTTGCTCTTCCAGTCTGTCCAAAATAAATCATTCTGCATTTCCTTTACTATTAGAGTGTTATGTTGGTGTGCCTCATGTTGTAATCACAAGCTATGCAATTTTATCATAATTATATCTACTTATATAATATTTCCCCCAATATGGCTTAGATCCTTAAAGTTAGAGACCATAACAGTTTTTGTTGTTTTTTTGTGTTTTCCAATTTTGTTAATACAAACTTTATTATTCAACAAGCATTTTAATGATCTGGTCACCTTTGCTTAACTTTATTTACTCAAGCCACAAGAATGAGTGCAGTTCTAGACTTGAAGGATGACCAAGGACATAGTCTTGGGTTTCTTACAGTCTCTTTTGAGCAGTAACCCTCTTAGTTTTTATGATTTTTACTTTAGGGCATATTCTACATTGACATGGCCACATTAATACTTATTCAGTATCCTGGTGTGGCTCTGTGAGCTAATGCACTGGACTGCAAAGTCAATTTGAACCACAAGGTCTGTTGTTCAAGCTCAGCAGCCACTTCTTGGAAACAACTGACTTGACACCACTTACCAACAACAGCAATATACTTATTCACTTTCTCAGGTCCTACTTTTTACCATATATCAGCTACTTTATCATATGCTTTAGGAAGATATAGGAAAATGACATCATCTCTAGTTTCTATTATGAAACCTCTAGTGTTACTAATACCATGACAACATAAATCTTAACATTCAAGGATGCTCCATCTCTTTTATCATTTAAAATTAAGCATACAATAAACATTTTATTGTTTCAAAATTTCAGATAACATGTATTTGTTTTCCTCAGACCAGCACACAGGTCTTCTTGATTTTTCACATGGCATTGCTTCCTTCCACTTATTCCTCTTATTTAATCTTTTTTCAAAGCCTTTTATTGTGAATTGTGTGAGGGTTCACTGAGCAGATCATCAGTTTTGTATTTCACATATCATGTGCCTTGTTTAATCTCAATGATTGTGGTTCTCTAAATGTAAAATTACTTATCCCACTTCCCCCCTATGATTCTTATTTCCATGCATCCATATTTCCCAGACCTTCTGAATTTTGTCCTGAGGTGTCTTAAGCTGAGTTCTCTAAAGAAGCAAAGCCCATGAAATGTGTACATACATATATAAGCAGAAAGTTTTATACTTGAGAGTGTATCAAATAAAGAGTCAGATGAACCAAGGGTAACAGATTGCAGGTAGTTCAGGTTTTTCCAGCAGGCAGGCAGGTCTAGCATGTCTGGCAGGTAAGAAAGCAGGCTGCTGATGACTTTCAGGATTGGCAGGTAATAGAGCAGACCACTGGCTCAAGTCCAAAGAACCTGAGGTCAGAGGATGAGGCAGATGTCAGATCCTGACCCAGAAGAAAAGCAAGCAAGTTTTGCCTGATTGTCTAATATATTGGAAGCAGGCCACACTCCCAAGCAAACTTCTGTTCAATTGATTACTGCTCATAGTAGACCTCATCAGACAGTTAATTACATTATATAAAAGATCATCAATGGGGTAATTACATCTCAATTGCCAAGCCACTGAGAATCCTGGCACAGTTAATTTGACACAAAATGTTAATTATCCATCAGGTAAATGATGCCCTTTTGATCTCAAATGGCTGTCCATTTTATGGTGTGTATACCTCCCTAGCGTTGTTGTCTCTTCTATATATCTACCTAATGGTGGTGGTGGTGTGCTGTGGAGTCGGTTCCGACTCATAGCAACCCTACATAGGGTTTCTGAGGTTGTAAATCTTTATAGGAGTAGAAAGCTTCATCTTTCTCCTGCAGAACAGCTGGTAGTTTTGAACTACTGGCCTTGAGGTTAGGAGCCTAACTCATAACCACTACACTACCAGAGCTCCTACCTAACTACTGCTTGGCTGAAAATTGAGCCACAAGGATGAGTGCAGTTCTAGACTTGAAGGATGACCAAGGATCATAGTCTTGGGTTTCTTGCAGTCTCTTTTGAACAGTAACCCTCTTGGTTTTTATAACGTTGACTTTAAGGTATATTCTACATTGACATGACCTCATTAATATGAAAAACAATACCCTATTCCTAAATAAGATTACATCAACAGAATAGGATACCAACACATATTTTGGAGGGATACAACTGAATTCATAACAGGTGGGTGGGGGAAGGAGAGCCCAAGATTTTGATTATAGTTCTGCACTAAGGTACATTGACTTCTTATAATAAAATTCTATCTAAAATAATATAGCATCTTTGGTAGTTACATTTTTAAATTTGTATTCATTAAGTGACAGAATAGACCAAATTTGTTTCTGACGTAAAAGTGAATATAGGAGAAAAAGAAACAAGCTAGATTGCAAAAATTTCTAACTCATGATGCTTTCCCAAAAGAGCATGACTTATTTTATAAATATAGTTCCCTAATCACTCTCTTCTCAATTAAAACATGCTTTGATGATTTACATGGGCATCAGTGGCTCATAACATTCCTGCTGACTGGAGCCATGTGAAAATAACCGTCAGTAGACAACTGTTCCTTTGGTTTTGTTTTTCCATAAAATATGATAGCTTTGGGAAATCTCATCATTCTCTAAGCATCCAGATTAGATTTGTTTATGATTCTTCTAATACCAGAATTCTTTTGTGTATTTTTAATAATATTTTTATTTAAAAGATTATGAGCATTTTTTTTTTATTTTGAGTTTTTAGGTAATAAAATATAGGAATATGGATTTTATGTTTATTAATTTTTCTTCCATGAATAATAATCTCTCCTAAACTCTTTATAATAGGATTCATAACAAGATACAATGCTATTATGGCACAGAATTTAATGATACAATTTTGTTATGGAAATATAAATGAGGATATTTTCTAAACATTTATGATTTAATAAACCTTCCTCAGATATATTTAGAATAAACAGACAGTTGGCATGTAAGGCATAATGAAAAATATATTGAAGCTATTAACCAAAGATTAATAGACCGATTCTGTCTTGCTAGGCAAACAAGAAATTAACTCTGATCTCTTTTAATACTATAGACTTACTTCAATTCATTGAATAGGAATGTTTATAATACTACAGAAGTACAATTACACTGCCTCTAGGTATTCTGTAGAATTCAAAATTCTTTATCTAATAAAGGTACATCTCACAAAAAGCATTGGACCCAGATTATCTTAGAGGCTGGGTCCATTGTTTTCTGTGACTAATTTAACAAAACATATAAAATGAAATTAATCAAGCCTTTAAAACTTCCTATTTAGACATGATTTTAAGTAAGACCTATGTTTAAAAACAAGCATGAACTTGGATATAATTGGCATATTGCCAGTGGTGTATTATTAAAATTCATAATTTCTTTAAAGAATAACTAAATATATAAAGCATACTTAAAGGAATACCCTTCAGTATTTCTATGCTTACATTTTAAGCATGGACAGACTGCTTCTCATACTTTGGACATACTATCAGGAGGAAACAGTCACTGGAGAAGGATATCATATATGGCAAAGTAGATTTTCAGAAAAAGAGAGGAAGACCCCCAACGAGATGGATTGGCCCAGTGGCAGCTGCGATGGGCTCAGATGTCACAATGCTTGTGAGATTGGCCCAGGACTGGGTAAAATTTCGTTCTGTTGTGCATATGGTTGCTATGAGTCAGTACCAACATGATGGCACCTAACAAAAACAACAACAAAGAAGTCCTAGACTGCTAAACACAAGGTGATTGTGGTTCAAATCCACCAGACACTCCTCGGAAACCCTATGGTGGTAGTAATGGTTGTGTGCTGTTGAGTCAGTTCTGATCCATAGTGACCGTGTTTACAGTTTCCAAGATTGTAAATCTTTATGGGAGTAGAAAAATCCATCTTTCTACTGTACAGCTGCTGGTAGATTCAAACTGCTGAACTTGTGGTTAACAACCCAATTCTAACCCACCTCTGGTAGCGTAGTGGTTATGAATCAGGCTGCTAACCTCAGAGTCAGTAGTTCGAAAATACCAGCTACTCTGTGAGAGAAATATGAGGATTTCTGCTCTTGTAAAGATTTACAACCTCAAAAACCCTGTGCAGGGTTGCTATGAGTCAGAATTGACTCCACAGCACACAACAAAAACAACAACAATACATCAGCAGAGCTCCTTTAGAAACACTGTACAGGGTCACCGTAACTCAGAACCAACTAGACAGCACTTAATAGCAACAACAAAGAAGTCCTGGTATGGTGTTGTAGGATAAGCTCTAGACTGCTTATAGCAAGGTTGGTGGTTCAAACACACCAGCCACTCCTCGGAAACCCTACCAAGGAGCATGACTATGAGTTGGAACCAACTGTACAGCACTTAACAACAAAGGTCAGAACAAGGAGCACTGATAGCATAGTGGGTTAAATGCTGGGTTGCTAATCACAAATTCAGCACATCCTTGGTAAAGATTTATAGCTTTGCAAGATCTATACAGTGTCACTAAGAGTAGGAATCCATTGGAAGACATCCAGCAGTAGCAAAGGTAAAAACAATTTCTGTTTTGAATGAGAAATAAGAACAATGACTGCTTTGATTGCACTTAATGAAACTAATTATAACCATGATGGGTTTGGATGGGCTTATAAAGGTCAAACTGTAAATTAAATTACATGCTTCTTTTAATCTATTAGAAACCCATGTGGGACACAAGATTAAGCTCTTGGCTGCTAACCAAAGGGTGTGAGGTTACAACTACTCCATGATTCCAGGGGTTGAAGACCTGATGATCTATTTCTGTAAATATTTTTGATGTTAACGTGTGCCCTAGAGTTGATTGTAACTTATTGCCACCATGTGATACAGGATTTAACTCCCCATAGGGACAATCTTTACAAAAGCAGATCACCGGGTCTTTCTCACAAGAGGTAACTCGTGGATTACAGCCCATAATATCCCATGGATCCTTTTTACTTTGTCACATGGGGCCACTGAGAGTTGGGTTGACTCAAATACTCTCCAACATTAATAATAATTTTTAAATGACAGTATATTTTATGTAATTATTTTCTTCAGTTATACATATTGAAATACAAATAGTATCTGCTTAAATGTCAGCTGAGAATATTCATTTATTATAAAAATATTTTCTTTATAAGCTGTATTCCTACTGTCAATTAGTAGTTTACAGTATTATAGCTATTTGAAAGCTTTATGATCCTCCATTTTGCAAACAATGTGATCTGAAAGAACTACTTTGATATATAGTAATATTTCTAAGGAAGTTCAGAGAGACAAATATTTGGTTTATGCATTCTTTTATGGAATCATTTCAAAAAGCCTGTCAGGGTAATGATGATGTATGTAGTTCGAGGAAGTATGGTCTGTTTTTTACTTTTAAATATTGTGCCACATACATTTAGTTGTATGTATGTTTAATAACTTGATCACACTTAATAACAGCAACAAGAGGTTTGTTTATTAATTGAGATACACCTGTTTCCATGGAGTAGAATTTGACTCTTAGCAACTCTTTAGGATGATATAGAACTACTCTACAGGGCTTTGAAGGTTGTAATGTTTATGAATGCAGATTGTCACATCTTTCTATCTTGGAGCACTGTGAATTCAAACCCCTTATGTTCTGCTGACATTTGGTTGGCAGTGAAGTGCTTAACTACTGTGCCAATAGGACCTCTTAACCACAGCACAGAAAAATGTAACAGATCCTTAAGATACATAAAAAAGGAGCCCTAGTGGCACCATAGAGTAAGCACTGCACTTCTAATTGCAAGATCATTGGTTTAAACCCATCAGCCATATTGTGGGAGAAAAATGAGGCTTCTGATCTGATAAAGATTTCACCTGTGTGTTGATACTGACTTGTTGACATTGTTTGTCTTTGGTTTTTGATTGTTTGCTTGTTTATATAATAATGAGGAGCTCTGATGGCAGAGTGGTTAAGCTTGACTGCTAACTTCTAAGCCGTCATTTTGAACCCATTAGCAGTTATTCAGGAGAAAAATGTGGTAGTCAGCTCTCTTACAGTGTAAAGCTTTAGGACCGAAGACCAGAAGAGTTGTGGGATGACACCAAGAACATCATACAAGAAGATAGCAAAACATCATTAAGAAGACAAGTGCCATGTCTGACAAGTGCCTATACTCCATGACCCACATGGAGAGATTAAACCCAAGTAGGGGCGAAGGGAGATTAGAAAAAAGAAAAATACAAGACACAAAATGAGACTAGACTAGTTTGGACCAGGTGGGATACAGCACTCTGATGGAGATACTGTGACACCGTCCTATGTTCACCTGGTTTATTATATATATAAATCAAAGGAGAGAGCTGGGGACAGGGAAAAGACTGCAAAAAACTTTTGGTGTATAGATGCAAGCAGGTAGGTGGGACTTTATCACAAGAATGTAGTTCCTAGGGAAACAGAGATAGGGCTGTGAGATTTTGTGCAGACTTCATTGAAGGTCATGGCAGCATCCAAGGAAAGACTTTGCAAATTCCTTGTTCCATGACGCTGGCTTTGCAAGCTCCTCAGGGGGTGGCCTAACCTGGGAGCAGCCTGATTTTCTGGACACCTGTTTAATTGCAATCTTTCCATTAAACTGTCCTCAAGTCTGAGACCTTCGGTTCAGTTGCTCCCAACAGAAAAGAAAGAAGGAAAAGATCAAAATGATGTCAGAAGAGACATTGAAACTTGTTCTCCAGCGTGAGATGCTAAAGCAAATGGAAGAAATGAGGAGGTAAAAGAGCTGAACAGAAAATTTCAAAGATTAGCTCAAGAAGACAAAGTCAAATATTACAAGAAAATGTGCAAAGATCTGGAGTCAGAACACCCAAAAGGAAGAACATGCTCAGCATTTCTCAAGCTTGGGGAACTGACGAAAAAAATTCAAGTATTAACTTTCATTATTGAAGGATTTTCTGGGCAAATTATTGCATGATGCAGAAAGCATCAAAAGATGTACCAAAAGGAAATAGTTGATGTTCAACCATTTCAAGAGATAGCATATGATCAAGAACCAGTCATGCTAAAGGAAGAAGTCCAAGGTGAATTCAAGGAATTGGCAAAGAACAAGGCACCAGGAATTGATGGAATAACCATTGAAATCTTTCAAGAAAGTGAGACGGCACTGGAAGCATTCACTCATCTATTTCAAGAAATTTGGAACACAACTGTCTGGCTGACTGATTGGAAGAGATCCGTATTTGTGCCCATTCCAAAGAGAGGCGACCCAACAGAATGAGGAAATCATTGGACAATCTCTTTGATATCCCATGTGAGTAAAATTTTACTAAAGGTAATAGAGAAACCACTGCTTGCATACATTGACAGAGAACTTCCAGAGGTTCAAGCCAGACGTGGAATGAGCAATATCATTGTTGATATCCAATGGATTTTGGCTGAAAGCAGAGAATATCAGAAAGATATTTACCTATGCTTTATTGCATATGCAAAGACTTTTGATTGTGTGGATCAAGACAAGCTGTGAACAAGATTGTGAAGTATGAGTATTCTGGAACACTTAATTGTGTTCATGAGGAATCTGTACACGGTCCAAGAGGCAGTTGTTTGAACAGAACATGGGAACACTGAATGGTTTAAAATTAAGAGTGTGCAACAGGGTTATATTCTTTCACTCGACTTATTCAACCTTTATGCTGAGCAAATAATCTGAGAAGCCAGGTTCTTTGAAGAAAAACATGGCATCAGAATTGGAGGAAGACTCATTAACAACCTGTGATATGCATATGGTACAACCTTGCTTGCTGAAAGTGAAAAGGACTTAAAGTATTTACTGATGAAAATCAAAGAGCACAGCCTTCAGTATGGATTGCATCTCATTTAAAATAAACAAAAATCCTCATCACTGGACCAATAAACAACATTCTTATCAACAGAGAATAGATTGAAGTTGCATGCACTTTATTCTTCTTGGATCAACTATCAACACTCATGGAAGCATCAGTCAAGAAACTAAACGATGTATTGCATTAGACAAATGTGCTACAGAAGATCTTTTTCAAGCATTGAAGAGCAAAGATGACAGCTTGAGGACTAAGGTGCAACTGACCCAAGCCATGGTATTTTCAATAAACTCATATGCATGTGAAAGCTGATCAGTAAGGAAGACCGTAAAAGAATTGATGCTTTTGAGTTACGGTGTTAAAGGAGAATATTGAAAGTGCCAAGGCCTGCTAAAAGAACAAACAGATCTGTTTTGGAAGAAGTACATCCAGAGTTCTCCTTTGAGGCCAGGATGGCCAAATTTTGTCTCTCATACTTCAGACATATTGTCAGGAGGGAGCAGTCGCTGGAGAAGGATATCATGTTTGGTAAGGTGAAGGGTCAGAAAAGGAAAGGAAGACCCCCAACAAGATGGATTGGGAAAGTGGTAGTATCAATGGACTCAACCATGGCAACAATTGTAAGGTTGGCCCAGGACCGGGCAGTGTTTCGTTGCATTGTACATAGGGTTGTTATGAGTCACTACTGACTCGATGGCACCTAACAACAACAACAACAACAACAACTCTGTACTATGGAGTCCTGGTGTTGCACTGAAAGATAAGCATTAGACTTCAAAGTTAATTTGAACTGCAAGATCAGTTGTTTAAACTTACCAGCTTCTCCTCAGAAACAGTATACAGGGTCGCTATGAGTTGGAACCAATTTGATGGCACTTAACAACAACAACAACTATGTACTGTAGGGTCTCTGAGTTGGAATGTAATTAATGAAACAGAGATATAATTGTTGTTTTTACGTGCCTTCAAATTGGTCTGGAGTCATAGTGATATTAGACACAATTGAATGAAGCACTGCTTGATCCTATGATATCCTCATAATTGCTGTTATGTTTAAGCCCATTGTTGCTGCCACTATGTCAATCCATCTCCTTGGATGTCTTACTCTTTCATATTGACCATCCACTTTATTAAATATAATTATCTTCCTCTAGGAACTGATTCCTCCTGACAACCTATCCATAGTCTCAGAGGCAAATTCTCACCATCCTAGCTTCTAAGGAACATTCTGAGTGTACTTCTTCCAAGACAGATTTGTTTGTTCTTTGGCAAGTCCAGGATACTTTCTGAATTCTTCACTAACACCATAATTCAAATCCATCAACTCTTCTTCAGTCTTCCTTATTCATTGCTCAATTTTCTCGTGCATATGAAGCAATTGAAAATACTGTGGTTTGAATCAAGAGCACCTTAGTCCTCAAAGTGATAAATTTGCTGTTTAACTCTTGGAAGAGATCTTTTTCAGGAGAGTTGCCTAATGTAATGTGTGTTTTGAATTCTGCACTCTTGCTTCCATGAGTGTTGATTGTGGATCAAAGCAAAATAAAGTCTTGGACAATTTAAATATTTTCTCCATTTATCATAATGTTATTTATTGGTCCAATTGTAAGGATTTTGTTTTCTTTGTATTGAGGTGCATACTGATTGAGACATCTGCATATGGCAGATTGTTAATGAGATTTTATCCAATCCTGATGTCACACTCTTAGCCACATAATCAAGTATCTTGGATTATTTACTCAGCAAATAGATTGATTAAGAATAATGAGAGGATACAACCATAATGCTCAATTTGCTTGATTTTAAATCATCCAGTATCCCCTTGGTCTATGTACAGGTTATTCAAGAGCACAATTAATGTTCTGAAATACTCATTCTTTCCAATGTTATCCATCATTTGTGATAATACACAAAGATGAATGTCTTTGTATAGTCAATAAAGTTCAAGTAAACACATTTCTTGTGTTCTCTGCTTTCAGCCAAGATCCATCTGATATCAACAACATGAAATCCTTCATGTCCTCTTCTGAATCCAGTTTGAATTTCTGGCATCTCACTATCGATGTGCAGATGTAAATGTTTTTAAAGTGTCTTCAGTAAAATTTTATTAATGATATCTTTGATAATTTCCACATTTCGTTTCTTCTCCTTTCTTTGGAATGGACACATATATGCATCTCTTCCAGTTGGTGATCAACATTGACTGATGACTGCTTCCAGTGCTGCATCAGTCTGTTGTAATGGGATAATTTGCATTACATCAGCTCCCAGAGGCTTGTTTTTCACCATTGCCTTTGGTGAAGCTGGGGTTTCTTCCTTCAGTGCCACCAGTTCTTGATAATATGTTATGTCTTAAAATGGTTGAGTATCTACCAATTCTTTCTGGTACAGTGAGTCCATATTTCTTACATCTTCTTTTGTTGCTCCTGGGTCATTCATTACAGAATCCTTCATTCTTTCAAATTGATCTTGAATTTTTTCTTCAATTTTTTTTTTTTTTTTTTTTTTAGCTTGAGAAATAATACTGACTGGTTTCTTCTTATTGGTTTTCTAACTCCAGTTCTTTGCACATTCATTATAATACTTGACTTTTTCTTCTGGAGCTACCCTTTGAAATTTTCTGTTCAGGTCTATTACTTTATCATTTCCTCCATTCATTTTAGCTTCTTATGTTCAAGAATAGGTTTCAAAGTATCTTCTGACATCAATTTAGGTCTTTTCTTTATTTCTTATTTTTTTTAATGACCTTTTACTTCCATAATGTATGATGTTCTTTATATCATCCCTCAACTCTTCTGTTCTTCAGTCATTAGTGTCTAATGCATTCAATCTATTCTTGAAATGGTCTCTAAATTCCAGTGAGATATATACAAGGTCCTATTTTCACTCTTGTATATTTGTTCTAAATTTCTTCAGCTTCTTCCTGAACTTGCATATGAGCAATTGATGGTTTATTCCACTCTTGGCCTTGTTTAGTCTGATGATATTGAGTTTTTCCATCACCTCTTCCCACAGATGTAGTCAATTTGATTCCTGTGTATTCCATCTGGTGAGATCCATGTGTGCAGTCACCTTTTATGTTATTTAAAAAGGTATTTGCAATGAACATGTTGTTGCATGTTCTTTCTGAATTCTGTAATATGATGTCCAGTATCCTCTCTGGACCAAGATCATAGTTTCCAACTACTGACCCTTCCTCTTTAATCAACTTTTACATTCCAATTAAGAGGTATTATCAATGCATCTTGATTTCATGTTTAATCAATTTCAGAGTGAATAAATTGGTAGAATTTTTCAATTTCATCATCACTGGCTTTAGTGGTTGGTGTGTAAATTTGAATAATAGTGGTATTAACTGGTCTTCCTTGTAGGCATATGGATATTGTCCTATCACAGACAGCATTGTAGTTTAAGACAGATTTTGAAATGTCCTTTTTGACAATGAATGTGACACCATTGCTATTGAATTTGTTGTTCTTGGCACAGTAACCCGTATGACTGTCAGATTCCAAATGGCTAATACCACTCCATTTTAGGTTACAATAAATCACTAATGCATAGGATATTGATCTTTATGCATTCCATTTTATTTTTGATGACTTCCAATTTTTTCAGACTTATACTTTATACATGTCATGTTCCTAGTATTAATGGATGTTTGCAACTGTTTCACCTCATTTTGATTTGTGCTTTATCAGAAATGAAGGCCCTGAGATATTTGCTCCATTTATGTTATTGTGGTCATCTCTACTTTGAGGTGGAAATTCTTTCCCAGTTATATTTGAGTGCCTTCCAATCTGAGGGGATCATCTTCCAGCACTATCTATGAAATGTTTCTCTGCTATTCATAACATTTTCATTACCTGGCACTGTATGCGGCTATTCATAAGGTTTTCATTGACAAACCATTCAGAAATGGTCTGTGTTAGTCTGAAAACTTGCTGAAACCTGTGCACCATGCTATTTAAAATGCCAGTGGCATAATTTTCAGCATCACAGCAACAAACATGCCACCACTGTATGACAAATGGATAGCCAAGTGGTGCCAGTTCTCCTTAGAAAGTAGTTAAGGACAGAACCAAATGCCAGAGATTTATGGGGTAAAAATGTTTCCTAGACCAAAATAGAACAAAAAAATAGTTGTTCCTTCCACAACAGCAAGAAAGGCTAACAATAATGCACTTGTATAATATTCAAGGAATTATGCAAAGTACTTAACTAGTTTTGCTTCATCTTTGAAACAATTGATTATATATGAGGAAATCAAGGTTCATAAAATGAAGTTACTAAATTTTGAACACACCTATAAAAAATGAATAAGTTATACCCCAAACCTGTTTTATAATTTTAATTTTTTTACTTTTTTTTCAGACAATAAATATTAACTAAGTGAATTAGTTACAATAAATCTTAAATGGATTCACATGTTGCTTCAACGTAATTTGTGTTTCCAGAAAAATGGTGCCAATATAGTTTGGTAATTTATTCCATTATTTCTTATATTTGCCACGCTGTTGACAATCATGGGAGATAACAAAGTGATTTACCAGATGCTCATATTATAGACTTTAGCTCAAATTTGGGAGAAATCCAAAGCAAATCTAATTAGCCTTCCAATATGATTTCTGTAATGAAGAGATATGTGGCTCTTTTGTCATTTACTATTCAAATAGTTCTAAGCTAAAACCATGTAGTATCCATTTACTCTTGAAACAAAAGAAAAAATACATAATGGGGATCTGAATCTTTTCTTAACAAAATCTAAATGCCCTTTGTAAATACATCTGTTATAAAGTTGATAATGCAAACAAAACAATTAACTAAAAATCTTCTGTGACTAATATAAAATTCCTGAAAGCCAAAATCATTAAAATGTGTGATGTATCTTTATATTTTAATTATATTTATTTCAGAGACAATGATGAATACAAATTGTTGTTCTAAAATTTTTGTAAAAATTCTACTAGTGAACAGTAGTGGGCAAGTCTGCTAAGGAATCCTTGTTGTTGTTAAGTGCCGTCGAGTCAATTCTGACCTATGTTGTTGTTGTTATGTGCCGTGGAGTCGGAACCGACCCATAGCGACCCTGTACATGGTTTCCGAGGGTGTAAATCTTTACGGGAGTAGAAAGCCTCATCTTTCTCCCGCGGAGCAGCTGGTAGTTTCGAACTGCTGACCTTGCGGTTCACAGCCCGAGTCGTATCTCTTAATTACCTCTTGACAATGATTTGATTCACAGTCCATTTCACAGTGATCTATAGAGTACAATTGCTTTATAGGATTTCCAAGGCTGTATGGTTTTTACAAATGCTGTCACATCTTTCTACCATATAGAGGCTGGTGTGTTCAAATTGCCCACTTTTTATTTATCATCCTAGTGTATAACCAGAGTCCTGGTGTGGCACTTTAGGATAAACACTAAACTGCTAACCACGAGGTTGGCAGTTCAAAGCAACCAGCCATCCCCTAGAAAACACATACAGGGTAACTATGAGTCAGAACTCACTGGACAGCACCTAACAACAGGAACAACAATGCATTACTATGGCACCACAAGTGCTCCTAGCGTAGTGGTTACGAATCGGGCTGCTAACCTCAAGGTCAGCAGTTTGAAACTACCAGTGGTTCCGCGGGAGAAAGATGAGGTGGTCTGCTCCCGTAAAGATTTACAGCCTCGGAAACCCTGTACAGGGTCACTATGAGTTGGAACCGACTCCACTGCATATAACAACAACAACTCTTTTTCGTAGTTATCTATTGCGTTTATAATGGAAATACTATAAATGGATGGTTTTAAGAAACAGCATCTATTTTCTCACAATGAAAGGGGCTATAAGTCTGAACTCAGCATAGTCTGAAGTGAAAGGTTATCACTCTCTGTTACTTTAAGGGAAGGTCCTTGTTTCTTAAGTTGGCTTGTTTGTTACTTGGAGATTTCCATGTGACCCGGCATAAGTCTCTACCCTCCCACCCCAACCCCCAACACACATCTCTGCTTGTTTCCTATTTAAATTTGTTTTATCTCTCTAAAGAAATCGACTAAAAAACACTGAACACTAATTTTGACTCATTAACAAAATGAAGAAAACTTGTTCCTACATAGAAGTACACAACTTTATCCAATGCCTTTTGTTTTTCTGCTTCCTTGATAATAGATTAATTTACAGACTATATCCAGTCTGGTTTTATATGTCATATGTATATATTGTTGTTGTTATGTGCCGTGGAGTCGGTTCTGACTCATAGCGACCCTGTAACAGGATCTACAC
>NW_006408519.1:14107513-14144451 GCF_000296735.1 Chrysochloris asiatica | reverse complement strand
GTTGTTAGGAGCCATTGAATCGGTACCGACTCATAGCGACCCTATGCACAACAGAACAAAAATCTGCTGGGGCCTGGGCCAGCCTCACAATCATTGCTACGTTTCAGCCCATTGGTGTTGCCACTGTGACACTGGAGGTTGCATGATAGAATTCTGCAAGACCGATGATTTGTTCATTTAAAATACCTTTTTTTTTTTTTTTTTGTAGTTTTTATTATGAATTGAGTGATAGTTTCCATGGGAGAACATCAGCTTTACATTCATCCTATCATACTATCATATTTTGTTTCACTGCAGTAATTACAATCATCTCCATGCATCATCATTCAACAGCATTTGCTTCCATTCTCCCTGTTGTTGGTTTTGTTTTGTTTTTTATGTACACCGAAGCACTCAGGAATACATAACCATTCAAACAACCAAAGGGTACACCCCGCAAGCCTGCCCCCCAGCCATCAGCACATAGCCCCTCTCCTTCCCTGAGTCCAGAGTCCCCAGCTGCTCCATCATTCCAGTCATCATCTCTGCCTCCATCTCTGGAATCATTGCTTATCTGGATAGGGTCCTGAACTTTGCTCTTCTCCCTTGGTTCTAGAGTCCTACACTCCTGGACTACAAGATCAACCCCTTACCTCCTTTTCTTAGAAAACTTCAAACTTTACATTTGCATCACTCACAATCAGTCCTGATAGCAATTATTCACTATTGAACCACAAGAGTCTTATTCCCATCTCCTTTCACCAGTCCCATCCAGATGGGTTGGAAACCATTCAGTGAAGATTCTACCTTCCCCGTATCCTCTGAAACTACGCTCCCCTTTGAAAGCTTGGAAGCCAGTCACTTCTGCCTTTGTTGTTGTTAAGTGCTATTGAGTTGTTTCCAACCCATGGCGACCCTGTATAAGGTTTCCAAGGAGCAGCTGGTAAGCTTGAACCACTGACCTTGCAGTTCAAATGACTGCAGTGTGATGCATTAGTGACAGCACCACATCAGGACTCCTTTGCCTTTGTAGCACCCCATTTTGGGTAGCCAATGTGTAAGTTGCTCCTCCCTGTCAACCCTGTGTACCAAGGGGGTGGGAATGATCCTCACTGTAAAGATTTGTTCCCTCTTTTGAGCTACTACATCCATAAGTTTCATTCAAATGCATCAAATTGTAGCAGATTACTCTTTTTTCCTCTTCTTTTTCCCTCTAGTCAAGTTCTGATCTTCTAGCCACTGAAACCACGTCAAAAGGGTACTATCTGAAAGTAGGGGTGTTCTTGTGCATCTCCCCTCAGTTCATATCAGCTGGACACTTACTCTCCGCTCTAGTCCTCTGTTGCCATGTCCCTGGCCCTGGCCCCAGACATCCCCAGTTCTTGCCATACTGTTGGCCAAGCAGGTCTCAGTTCAGGTTGACAGGAGTCTATTGAATGTGGTCAGATTTAGCTCTCAACTTCATAGCTGTTTTCCCCCCACTTTCCATTATCAGTAGACCAACGTGGTCACCAGCAAAACCACATGCCTGCTCAAGTATTCCCCTTGAGTCTCAGTCTTGGAAGGGGATTTGCCCTAAGTGAACCCAACCCAGTGCATGGACAGCTCTCCAGGGAACAACTTGCTGTTCTTGTAGTAGTCAATAGGACTGCCATTATTATTTTTAATTTTTCTGCTGGTCTTTCTTTCCAGAAGTATCTTCTGTTCTTCTAGCTGCTCCAGGCTGGTCTGCTTGTCCTTTCAAGTGGAAATTTCCCACCTCAGAAGATTCTGGATGGGGTTCAGGATTTCACCTATGGTTTTATGCGATACAAAGGCTCCTCAGGAAGCCTCCTTCACTAGGCAAGTTCTAGGCCCATTTTAAGTGTTCCAATCAGTTATAGGCTGAAGACAAACATACAGGGTTTCTATGATGATGTTTCTGGCTATTCCTTTCTCTCCCCCTCAATAAACAAGGGAAATAATAAACAAGGGAAACTGAGATTCAAAAGACAACCAAGCATCTTAACATTGTTGACCTTTTACCCATTCAAACCATGCCTCAATCCCTGTATGCCAGAGCCCTGTTGTCCCAAGGTTGAGCAAACATCATTATTTACCTCTGTCCCACTTAGCCCATGCAAAATTACCTAAATGTTCTCCAATCTGCCTTGTTCTTCCATTTCCCTCCCCCTTTTTGTGTACCCCCGCCCCAGAACCCAAATTATCCTGTGTCTATTCCCTTTCTTGTGCTCCAACTTCCCCTCCCTCCCTTTGTTCCACTCCCTACACCCTTGTAACCAACAAATAATTTTTTCCCCACTTCAGTGTGGGTACTTTTACTTAAGCTTTTAAAATAATGGTCCTATGCAGTATTTCTCCATTTGTGACTGACTAATTTCACTTAGCATAATGTCCTCATGGTTCATCCATGTTATACAGTGGCATGCAGCTTCCTTGTTATTCTTCAGGGTAGCATGATATTCCATTGTGTGTATGTATCAAAGTCTGTTTATTCATTCTTCCATTGATGGGCATTTAGGCTGTCTCCGTCTTTTTGCTATTTTAAATAATGTTGCTATGAACATTGGTATGCATATATCTACTTGTGTTATGGCTGGTATATCTTGTGGATAAATACCAAGTAGAGGAATTGCTGAATCATAAGGTATTTCTATTTCCAACTTTCTGAGGAAACGCCATACTGTTTCCCAGAGTGGTTGGACCATTTTGCAGTCCCACCAACAATGTAGTAGGGTCCCAGTCTGCATCCTTGCCAGCATTTGTTGTCCTCTACTTTTTGATCTTCAATACTATTGCTGGTGTGAGATGACATCTCATTGTTGTTTTTATTTGCATCTCTCTAATGGCTAGTGAGCATGAACATTTCTTCATATGTTTGTTGGCTGCCTGAATCTCCTCCTTGGTGAAGTGTCTGTTCATGTCCTGTACCCATTTATTATTGGGTTATTTGTCTTTTTCTTATAGAGATGTTGTAGTTTCCTATATATTTTAGAAATTAATCCTTTACTGATGCGTTGTTGCAAAAGATTTTTCCCCATTCTGTGGGTTCCCTTTTTACTCTTTTGATGCTCATTTGATGCACATAAGTTTTCAATTTTTAGTATGACCCAATCATCTATTTTGTCTACTTTTGTTTGTGTAATTCTCACAATGTTTGGTAGCCAGTGTGTGTCTTCAAATTTGTGTCTATGTTTTCATTGATGGCCTTTATAATTCTGGGATTCACATTTAGGTCTTTAATCTATGCTGAGTCGGTTTTTGTATATGGCTTGAGGTAAAGGTCGTGTTTCAGTCTTTTGCATATTTCCTCACCATGTAATATACTTAGGCCTTTTGTCAAAAATCAGTTGACAGTATGTTGTTGTTGTTAAATGCCACTGAGTCAGTTCCAACCCATAGCGACCCTGTATAGGGTTTCCGAGGAGTAGCTGGTGAGCTTGAACCACTGACCTTGTAGTTCAAACAGCTTTGCAGTTTGGCGCAGTGTGAGTTAATTTCTGTATTCTCAATTCTGTTCCATTGATCTATGTACCTTTCATTGTACCAGTACCAAACTGTTTTGACCACTCTAGCCATGTAGTAAAATTTGAAATCAGGGAGTGAGAGGCTTCCAACTTTATTCTTCTTCTTAAGCAGTGCTTTGCTTATCCTGGGTCTCTTTCCTTTCCATATAAAGTTTGTAATTGTTTTTCCATCTCTTTGAAGACTGTCTTTGGAATCTGGATTGGGATTGCATTACATGTGTAAATTGGTTTGAGCAGTATTGACATTTTCACAATGTTAAGTCTTCTTATCCAGGAGCATAATATATTCTTCCATTTTTGTAAGTCTCTTTTGTTTTTTTGTAGTAGTGTTTTATAATTTTCTTTGTATAGGTCCTTTGTTTCTCTGGTTACATTTAATCCTAGATATTTAATCGTTTGTGCAGCTATTGTAAATAGTATTGCTTTCCTTATGTCCTTTCAGCACTGTCATTATTAGTATAGAGGACTCCAACTGATTTTTGTATATTGATCTTAAACCTCCTACTTTGCTAAATCTTCCAAAGAGATCTAGAGGCTTTTTTTACTGAGTCTTTGGGGTTTTCTATGTATACAATCATATCATCTGCAAATAGAGAGAGTTTTACTTCCTCTTTGCCAATTTGGATGCCTTTAATTTCCCTATCTTGCCGTATAGCTCTGGCTAACACATCCAGCACAATATTGAATAGGAGTGGTAACAAAGGGCATCCTTGTCTGGTTTCTGTTCACAAAGGGAAGGTTTTCAGTTTCTCTCCTTTGAGAGTAATATAGGCTGTTGGTTTTGTATACATGCTCTTAATTATGTTGAAGAATTTCCCTCCGATTCCTACTTTGTTGAGTGTTTTTATCAGGAATGGATGTTGGATTTTGTCAAATGCCTTTTCTGCATCAATCAATATGATCATGTGGTTCTTTTCCTTTTTCTTATTTATATGATGTATTATATTGATTGCTTTTCTAATGCTGAACCATCCATGCATCACTGATATGAATCCCACTTGGTCATAATGTCTTATTTTTTTGATGTGCTGTTCGATTTTGTTGGCTAGGATTTTGTTGAGAATTTATGTATCTATGTTCATGATGGATATTGGTCTTTAATTTTCTTTCTTAGTGACATCCTTCCCTGGTTTTTGTATGAGGGTTATGCTTACTTCATAAAATGTATTAGGACATTTTCCATCCTCTTCTATTGTTGTTGTTATGTGCCGTGGAGTCGGTTCCGACTCATAGCGACCCTGCACAGGGTTTCTGACCCTGCACAGGGTTTCCGAGGCTGTTAATCTTTACGGGAGCAGAACGCCTCATCTTTCTCCCATGGAGCAGCTGGTAGTTTTGAACTGCTGACCTTGCAGTTCGCAGCCCGATTCGTAACCACTACGCTACCAGAGCTCCTTATATCCTGGAATAATTTGAGTAGAATTGGTGACACCTCTTCCCTGAATGTTTGGTAAAACGTACCACTGAAACCATCTGGACATGGAGTTCTGTTGGTTGAGCTTTTTTTCATGACCTACTCAATTTCTTCTTTTGGTATGGGTTTGTTCAAGTTTTCTACTTTACTCTGTGTAATTATGGTGGATCTTGTTTTTCTTAAAATATATCCATCTCTTCTAAGTTTTCAGATTTTTTGGAATACCACTCCTTATAGTATTCTCTTATTATCCTTTTGATTTCCTTTGGTTCCATTGTGACATCACCCATGTGGTTTCTAATGTGTGTTATTTGTGTCTTCTCCCTCTTTTCTTTTGTTAGGTTTTCCAGTGGTTTGTTAATTTTATTACCTCTCAAAGAACCAGCTTCTTGTCTTACTGATCCTTTCTATTGTTTTTCTGGTTTGTGTCTCATTTATTTGTTTTCTACTCTTTATTATTTCTTTTCTTTTGGTGACTGTATGTTCCTTCTGTTGGTCTGTTTCTAATTGCTGGAGATGTTGTATTAATATGTTAATTTTGGTTCTTTTTTCCTTTTGGATGTGTACGTTTATTGCAATAAATTGTCCTCTCAGCAATGCTTTAGCCATGCCCAAAGATTTTGGTATGTTGCATTTTCATTCTCATTTGTTTCTAGGAACTTTGTGAGTTGACTACCCAGTCGCTTTTCAGCAGGGTGTTATTTAGTTTTCATGTATATTCAAAGATTAAATGAATGCTTATTGCTGTGCTGTTAAGCTTACTGAGCATCTCCTGGTAGATGTGATTTGGAGATAGGCTTCCCTTTTCATATCTCATATTACTCAGCTGCAGGCTATCTTAGCAAGTGTTGGCTATCTATGTAATGCCTAGCAGCTGGCATTGGCTCCTGTCTTGATGGTGGTATATTATGGGACATGCTTGTAGTTTGGCTATATGGCTATGAATGCTGACTTTCTTGGGTAACATAGGGAGAGAAAGCTCCCACCGCCAGGAAAAAAATGAGACCAAAAGGACCAAAACCAGAAATAATACCAAAGCAGAGTCAAAAACCACCACACAAAAACAAAATTAAAACCATAGTCTACTTTCCAGTAGCCTTTTCTGCACAGGTCAGTGTGCTTGCACAGTAGAAACCTCCAGCAGTTGGTGAGGGTGTGCACTACTAGCTCAGGGCCCTCCTCTAGTCACCATCATGGAGGTGTGCAGATAGATATTGAGAAGCGAATGGAAGAAAGATTGTCCACTATTTTTATCTCTGAAGGTCAGTTAGGTATCTGCATATGCACAGCGTAATTCTCAAAATAGCTACATCCTTGTATATAGTAGTTGGTGTTGGCTCTTGCCTTTTATTTTGGGGTTTTACAAGGTGCTAATCCGGAGTCCTGGTGTAGTGCTGTGGGTTAATGCATCAGACTGCAAAGTCATTTGAACTGCAAGGTCAGTGGTTCAAGCTCACCGGCTGCTCCTTGGAAACCCTATACAGGGCCGCTATAGGTCAGAATCGACTTGTTGGCACTTAAAAACACTTAAAAACAAAAACAATATGGTTTGGCTGTTAGGTCAGGCAGGAATAAAGGGTCCTGCCCATGTCAACTTTAGGGCTAAGTCCCAGAGTCAGACATCATAAGAAGCAGCCAAAGGATTGGTTTGTGTGACTGTTGGGGCTTTCAGGGATTTCCTCTTTGCACCCTGGGAAATTGTACCCTGTGGGCGCAATGCTGGGCCTTTTTGGGGTTGCTCTCCCACTTGCCTGAAGGTGTCCAGGCTGGGCAGAGATGGTGCGACGGGGAGAGGAAGAAAGAAAAGTGAAAAAAAGTCATCACACCTCTTTTTACAGATGCTGCTCTATGGTTTTAGCACTGTATCAGCCTGGCTGTGGCCCAACCCTCTGATTGCTGCTCAGGCTTAAGGAACCACAGGCAGTGTCCAGATCCATTCAGAAATCGCTGTGTATTCCCGCCACCATCATATTTCTTCTCCGGTGGGTGCCAAAAACTGATGCCCCACTTTATATTAGATCTAAAGCACTGGAACTGTTCTGGCAAATTGCCTTCTCTGTAATTTTCACGCCTCCACCGAGGAGCCTCCCCTGCCTGTCTCTGCTTCCCCTGCCCCCAAACTGGAAGTCTAAAATAACTTTTTTAAAGAGCATAAAAGATAACTATACACATGGTCCTCACCAGATGGAATACACAGAAATCAAATTTACTACATCTGTGGAAAGAGATGGTAGAAACGTTCCATATCATCAGCCAAAACAAGGCTAGGGGCAGATGGTGGAACAGACCATCAATTGCTCATATGCAAATTCAGATTGAAGTAGAAGAAAATGAAAACAAATCCACGTGTGCCAAAATATGGCCTGGAATATATCCCATGTGAATTTAGAGATCATCTGAAGAACAGATTTGATGCATTAGACATTATATAAGACTTATAAATGTTTTAAATCTGAAAATTCATGAAATTATACAGCTCTGTTCAACCCATAACTACCTTATGTACAACAAAATGAAACACCACCTGGTCTTGCACCAACCTTTCAATTGCTGCTATGGATGAGCCCATCCCTGCTGCTACCGTTCCAATCCATCTCATTGGGGGGTCTCTTTCTTGTTCACTGACCTTCCACTCTACCAAGCATGAAATCCATCTGCTGGGACTGGTCCCGCCTGATAATATGTCAGAAGTACAAGGAACAAAGTCTGGCCATCTTCGTTCCTCAGGAATTTTGTCATGGCAATTCTTCCAATACAGATTTGTTTGTTCTTTTGGCAGTTCATGATGCTTTTAATATTCTTCTCCAACATTATAACTCAAATGGACCAACTCTTCTACTTTCTTCCTTATTCACTGCCCAACTTTCACATGCATATGATGCTACTGAAGATACCATGGCTTGGATCACATACATCTTAGTCCTCAAACTGACATCTTTGCTCTTGAACACTTTAAAGTGTTCTTGTGCAGCAGATTTGCCTAATGTATGCATTTTGAATTCTTAATTGATCCTTACATGAGTGTTGACGGTGGATTCAAGCATAATGAAATTTTTTACGTTTTCAACATTTTCTCCATTTATCACGATGTTATTTTTTGTTCCAATGGTGAGGATTTTTTGTTGTTGTTTTCATGGAGGTGCCAAAAGCTGTGGTCTTTGATGTTCATGGTAAGTAGTTTAAGTCCTCATCACTTTCAGCCAGCAATATTCTATTATCAGCATACCACAGTTGTTAATGAGTCTTCATTCAATCCAGAAGCCATGTTCTTCTTCATATATGCCAGCTCTAGGATTATCTGCTCAGCATATACAGATTTAATTTCAAATTGTTCAGTGCCATCATGTCAGTTCCAACTGATAGTGACTCTGAAACTACAGTAGGTGAGGTATTTGTGGAAGCCAATGGGGTTCATAAATATGTCTGCTTTTAAATAATTGTTTTAAAATCACCTGACAAATGGATTATGTCATGTAGTACACATTACTCAAAAGCCCTAAAATCTTTCTTTGCTGAATTTCTAATTTTAAAGTATAACTCCCTTTTATTTATATGCTCACTCTCCATTTCCTCTCACCTTGTACCTACATCATACCTTCCATTAAAGCTATCTGCTTTCAACCAGAAAATCATCCCTATAAGGTTGCATGATTTAATGTTCACATCATGTGCATTATAGTATACTGTGATGTTGCTCCTTTGAATCAAGTTCTGATTGAAAGGATTCTAAATAGCATAATACAAATTTTTATTTGTACCACCTATTAACATAGATAGGAATTCTTAAAATAATTAAATCAACCACCATCTTCAAATTAGTGATTACATCACTGTAATCCAGAAGACAGCTTCCCTCCTTTTCAAACTTACTTTTCACTAATGTATTTGAGAAAAGGAGACTGGGCCATGTAATGTTCTGAATTGCTTTCAAACTGCTGCAACTCCTTAGCTCAGTGGATGATGGCCATAAACTGAACTTTCTCGAACTGTTCTCCTCAAAGATAAAAATTTTCTAATTTAGCATGGACATCAGGAATGAAAGCTGAATATGAAACCATTTGCTCCTTCCATTATAAATCCCTAAGTTATAACAAGTTCAGATTCAGTGAAAGGTAAAAAAAATCAGAAACTTCACATTGCAGAAAATGGAGCAAGTTATAATTGAATGTTCTGCATTCCCATTCTTACAATATCTTTGACAGAATATCTCTGAGAAGGTATTTTGGTCAGTGCCTGGGCTAGTTCTTGCTTCTTTTTATGTTGCCCATCCCCTCATTCTCTTAGATCCACTTGCCTTTATTTCTTTTGTGCTCTTTCATTCCCCATATAAGTGTAAATTTCTTATGCAGCACAATTTAGAAATTTGCTTCAGTTTTTTCTTACAGTCAGTCATCTCAAAGTTTCATCTTTTATGTGATTTATCAGCATATTATTCAAAACAGTAAGTTTCCCTAAAGTTGAGCTACATTTTTCAACTGTTAAAAATGCATTTTTTAAACATTAAAGCTGTGCCAGTGATGCCATAATTGTCATTATTCAATATGATTCCTGATGTGGTGCTGTGGGCTAATGCACTAGATTACAAAGTCAGTTTGAACTACAAGGTCAGTGGTTCAAGCTCATCAGCTGCTCCTTGAAAATCCTATACAGGGTCAATGACCCTATACAGGGTCAATGCCAACTAAATGCACTTAACAGCAATAACAACAATGTGATTTAAACTGTCTATTCATATGGAATTTATAAATATAATTGTTTCCATAAATTAAAACAAATAGAAAGCTATATACCTCGACTCAAAATAATTTAGCCATCATTGTGATATGATACAGTTAATTTTCTTAATTTTGGGTAGTTATGTTTTAAAAGGAACATATGTGCAAGAGGAATGCTGTCACATTCATCATCAAAAAGAACATTTTAAGATCTACATTGAAGTATAATGCTGTCTGTGATAGAATTTTATTCATATATCTACCAGGAAAACCAGTAAATACCACTATTGCACAAATTTCTGCACCAGCCACTAAAGTTAATGAATATGACATTGAAGAATTTTACCAACTTTTTCAGTCTGAAATTGATAAGGCATGCAATCAAGATGTGTTGATAATTACTGGTGGTTGGATTGCAAAAGTTGGAAGCAAAGAGGAAGGATCAATAGTTAGAAAATATGGACTTGGTGGTAGAAGCAATGTTAGAGATTGAACAATCTAATTTTACAAGATCAATAACTTATTCATTGCAAATACCTTTTTCAAATAACATAAAAGATGACTATAAACATGGGCTTCACCAAATGGATTACACAGAAATGAAATTGATTTTATCTGTGGTAAAAGACAGTAGTAAAGTGACATATCAGTCAAAACAAGGCCAGAGGCAGACTGTGGAACAGACCATCAATTGCTCATATGCAAGTTAGAATGAAGTAGAGGCAAATTAAACTAGTCTATAAGTGTCAAAATACAACCTTTAACAAATCCCACCTGAATTTGGATGTAATCTCAAGACCAGATTTGATGCATTAGACACTAATGACCGAAAATCAGAAAAGTTGTAGGATGACATCAGGGACATCATGCATGAAGAAGGCAAAAGATCAATAAGAAGACAAAAAGAAATAAAAGACCAAAATAGATGTTATAAGAGACTCTGAAACTTGGTATCCAGCATACAGAAGCTCAAGCAAATGGAAGAAATGAGATAAAAGAGCTGGACAGAAAATTTCAAAGAACAGTTCAAGAAGACCAAGCAAAGTATTATAAATAAATGTGCTAAGACCTGGAGTTAGAAAACCAAAGGGAATAACATGCTCAATATTTTTCAAGTTGAGATAATCGAAGACAAAATCCAAGCCTCAACTTAAATTACTGAAGGATCCTTTCAGAAAAATATTCAATTATGCAGAAAGCACCAAAAGAAGATGGAAGGGATACAGTGTCAGTGAATCAAAAAGAAATATTTGATGTTCAGACATTTCAAGTTGCAGCATACAATTGAGAGCCAATGGTATTGAAAGAAGAAATTCAAGGTGCACTGAAGGTACTGACAAAAAAACAAGGCTTCAGAAATTTATGTAATACAAACTAAGATCTTTAAATAAACTGATATAGCACTGGAGGCACTCACTCATCTATGCCTAGAAATTTGAAAGACAGTTACCTTACCAACTGACTGGAAGAGATCCATATTTGTGCCCTTTCCAAGGACAGGTGGTCAAATGGGATATGGAATTTATCACTGAGCAATATCCTTCACTTAACATTCAAGTAAAATTTTGCTGAAGACAATTTTAAAATTGCTGCAACAGTACATTGACCAGAATCTGCCAGATGCTCAAGTCGAATTCAGAGGAGGACATGGAGCTAGAGATATCATTGGTGATATTAGATGGTAACAGAGAATACCAGAAAAAATGTTTACCTCTACATTAGGGATTATGCAAAGGCATTTGATTGTGTGGATCAGGATAAGCTATGTATAGCTTTTTGAAAGATCAGTATTACAGAACATTTCATCGTGTTCATGTGAAGACTGCACATAGACCAAGACACAGTCATTTGAACACAACAAAGAGATACCAAAGGTTTTTAAATCAGGAGAGCTACACACCAGGGTTGTATTCTTTCAGCACATGTATTCAATCATTATGCAGAGTAAATAAACCAAGAGGCTGGATCGTACGAAGGAGAATGTGGCATAGGATTGTTAGATGACTGATGAACAACCTGTGGAATACAGATGATACACCTTCACTTCCTGAAAGTGAAGAGGGTTTAAAATGTTTACCAATGAAGATTAAAGATTATGACCTTCAGTATGGGTTGCACCTCAACGTAAAGAAAACAAAAATCTTCACCCCTGAACCAATAAATAACATTATAATAAATGGAGAAAGATTGAGGTTGTCAAAGACTTCATTTTGCTTGAATCCATTATTAACACTCATGGAAGCAGCAGTCAAGAAATCAAATGTTTTGCATTAGGCAAATCTTCTGCATCAGACCTCTCTGAAGTTTTCAAGAGCAAAGATGAAAGTTTAATGACTAAGGTATGTCTGACTCAAGCCATGATATTTTCAATAGACTCATATACCTGTGAAAGTTGAACAATGAATAAGAAAGACCGTGGAATAATTTATGCATTTGAGTTATGAAGTTGTAGTTGAGTTATGATGTTGGAAAAGAATATTAAAAATACCATGGACTGCCAGCAGTACAAATAAATGTGTTGCAAGAAATACATACAGCATGCTCCTTAGTAACTGGGTTGGCAATACCTCATCTTTCATACATTGGTCAGGTTATTAGGAGTGACCAATCCCTGGAAAAGGACACCATGCTTGGCAAACTAGAGGGTCAGCAAAAAAAGAGGAAGACTTCCAATGAGATGTATTGGCAAAGTGGCAGCAGCAATGGGTTCAGGCATGACCAAAATTCTGAGTATAGCACAGGATTGGCAGTGTTTCTTTTTGTCATATGTAGTGTAGCTGTGAGTCAGAGCCAACTCAATAACATCTAATAAGATTTCTATAGAGAGTTCTTGGATGGTGCAAATGGTTTGTATTTGACTGTTAACCTGGCATTGCACTGTAGGAAAATAACTGGAATGCTAGTTGCAATTTTGGTGCTTCAAACTCACCAGTTGCTAGAAGAAACCCTATACAGGTTCATTATGAGTCTGAACTGACTCATTGACATTTAACAACAATAGCAACAGCACCAACTATCCAAAAGGTTGCTGGTTCAAACCTACCCAATGACTCCACAAAAGCAAGACCTGGCAATCAGTAGATTGCCACTTCTACTAGGTAGCGTGTGAGGTTGCTATTATTTGGAGTGGACTGGAGGGCAGCAGGCTTGGGTTCTTTGTTTTTCTGTTATGCTCTACAAAGTCAAGGTGAGCACAGAATTAGCCATAGGTAGCCATTCTTGTTTGACCTCAGGTTAAGACATGAGGATTGCTCTGTGCATGTAAAAGCAATGGAGAATATTCATTTTGGAGTGGCAAATACATATTAGCGAGTACATGAATTGCCTCATGTGAATTTGCAATTAATGTGACACTGAAACATGAAGCGAGTGCATGCTATTAGACTTGGTGAACCAGTGGGTTAAGCATTGGGCTGTTAATCCATAGGTCACTGGTTCAAACTCACCAGTCCTTTAAGCTCCCATCCCCACAGACGAAGATGAAGCTGTCTGCTCTTTTAAAGATTTAAAGTCTCTGAAAGCCTACGGAGCAGTTCTACTCTGTACTATCAGTTCAATAGGAGTCAGAGTTCATGAATGACTCAGGGTTGGGTTTGGTCTTGGAATTTGTTGGCAATCTTTTACATCTTTATTGTTTCCTTAAGTTTCTCATTAAATAATGATAGAAATTACACCTGCAAATCTCTGTAGATTCCAACTCTGGTAGCATCACTTTATCCCACAGTTTTAAAATGTGTTTTGAGGGTTTCCTCTTCTATTGTTAAAATTGAACTTTGTGTTCTTCCTTTCAGTAGCATTCAATTTCGTAATAGAATGAATGATTTTCCCTATGAAAAATAGTTTTAACTTTTTAAACTGCTGTACAGATAATTTACTTATTTATTATATATTTGGTATGAGAATTCCTGGTAATATTTTTCTCAGAATATGAATATCTATTGTGGAATTGTATTCCCCCAATATATATGTATTGTACATCTTAACCCCTATACTTGTGGTTAGAATTCCATTTGGGAATGGAGTTTCTTTGTTATATCAATTAGACAGTATTAATGTGAGGTGTTATATATACACATATCTTGTAGGTATTGTGGTTCAGTCCCAACTCAACATAATAAAGCAAATGTTACAATAAAGCAAACCCCTGTGGGTTAATGCACTGGACTGCAAAGTTGGTTTGCACTTCAAGGTTGGTGGATCATGTGCACTAGTCACTCCTTGGAAACTCTATACAGACTTGCTATGGGTCAGAACTGACTCAACAGATCTTAACAACAACATGACTGTTTTCTCTTTCCAGAGTGTATAAAGATTATGTCTATAATATACTATGGTCTATTAACTATGCAATAGAATCATGAAAAAGATTTAAATACTGCGAGAATTACCAAAATGTGACATCAGAACATGAAGAGAGTACATGCTATTAGAAAATTTTCACCAATAGATTTGCTAAATGCAAGGTTACCACAAATTTTCAATTTATAAAATATGCATTATCTGAGAAGAACAATTGTAAGAGCTAAGAAAGAAAGAGATGAGGAGAAAAACTTGGCTTCAACAGCAGGCAGGTTTATTGAGAGTAAAACTGGGAGGGGGAACTCCAAGTCACAAGAAACCGAGAGCCTGCCCATCACTTACAGACTGGCATATTTAAGGCAGTATGGTCCTAGCTACAGTACTGGCAAGCTTCCAATGGGCGGGATTATGGAGATTTTCCTGAAACCTGAAACTAGCCAGGTGGAGGGTCTCCTAGTGTGATAAAGACTTAAGCTTTCAGGAGGCCAGGGCTTAAGCAGGATTTTATTTGGTGCCACTTGGGGGACCAAGGTCCTTCAACAATAAAATGAGTAAACTACCCTGTAAGAAAATAAAGTATGCCGTAGTGTTGATTCCATCTGACTTATAGAACAGAGTCAATGTGTCCCATAAGGTTTCCAAGATTGTATTGTCACAGCAGCAGACTGTCACAGCTTTCTACCATAGAGCTGGACAAGTGTGAATATCATCGCATAAAATATTAAGAAAGCATAAATCACATTTTCTTTATGTTCTAAGATGCATAATGATCAATACACTTACTTGTGTGTCTGGTTATTCTTTAAATGCAGATCTGTCTACCTAATAAAGTTATCTGCTCAAGTAATCATTATTGTTAAGTGTCCTTGAGTTGGTTCTGATTCATAGTGAGCCTGTATAGGATTTCCGAGAAATGGCTGGTGGATTTGAACTGGTAACATTGCATTCTTATCCTACAGGGCCACACCAGGACTCCTGGTGATATGTTGCACAGTATTACATTGAGTAATAATACTCCACAACATATGCTGGTTATTTACAGTGAGAATACTCTGTTATTTCTTTAATCAAACTTGTCAAGAATGATATTTTTATTACTTTCATCATTCTCGTGGCTTACCTAGTTTTGTAGTAGAGTATACTTTCTAATTATTGTTGTTGTTGTTGTTAAGTGCCATCGAGTCGGTTCCGACCCATAGCGACCCTGTACAGGGTTTCCGAGGGTGTAAATCTTTACGGGAGTAGAAAGCCTCATCTTTCTCCCGCGGAGCGGCTGGTAGTTTCGAACCGCTGACCTTAAGGTTCGCAGCCCGATTCGTAACCACTACGCTAATAATAGACTGTTTTTGTCATAATTTCCAATAAAGCATAGATAGCAAGTACTGCTATTTTAATCTAGTACTTCCAGTTCTATCTTTACCATATTGTGCAATATAAATTTATATTAAGCTATTCTAGAAAGTATATTTTCCTTCCTGTAAATTAGGAAAATCATAGAACTTGTTTCCTCTTCTCCTGTGTTTTTTAGTTCTAAGTGATGCCCTTATGTGTGCATTCTTTCAACAGAACTCTATTTCATTTTAGTAGAATTTGATGAACAATTATACCTGTTTGTCTTTAATTTTCTAAATTTAGAAGCTGCCCGCTTGCAGTTTTTACCTCTCTAGACTTAGGTTTTTTATATGATGTCTCTTCTCAACCATAAACACTTTTATGCCTTTGATTGTGACTGACTTTGAGTATCTGATTTTTATAACTCCTTATTTTATCTAAAGTTTTATAATAAAGTCTACTCATAATTCCACTACTGCCAAAATCTTTCTTTGATTTCCATTATTGCTTAACTTAGAAATAAATCTGAGTTAACACCCACAGAGATCCTATGGGCACTTAAATATATGAAGGACAGTAAAGGGAGATTCCTATATACAAATGCAGTCTGACAAATATAATGGGCTTTGTGACAAGTAATAGCCTGTCATTTAATGTGTGCATTCTAGAAGGCAAAACAGAAGAGAAAAATATAAAAGTGAATTAATTATAGAATCTTTAAACTCCATAGCTATTTGCATCATCAGGGACGGTACCCTCTGGGAGTATCAACAATAATTTAGATCTTATTATCTGACTACTAGGGAACTACAGCTATAAGCATGATTTGCAATTTAAGTAAATTACCTCAGTGTTGTAGTTAGGCATCCCTTCAGAGAGAAAAAAACAAACAAAACAAAACAACAAAAACAAAAAAAAACACTCTTCTTTACTGGCAGCTTTCATCACAAGAACTGTTGCCCCGTGCAGCTGTTCTCTTTATAATACTTGGATTCACAGAAGGACAACTTCAAACAAGCTACAATTTAGCCATAGCTGGGTAGATTTTTTGTTCTTAAATTCATTTAAAGTATGGTGCTGGCTGTCATGAAGGTCCTGCGGAGATCCTGTGGATACAACTTTACAGACCACTGCTCATATTGAATAGAGCCCGTAAAGATTATTTACTTTGAGCCAATAACTGGTGATAAATCCATGTTTAAGCAGATGGTAAAATGATGAATTAGACACAATCCAAAGTGTTACTATAATCTTAGAAAAATTGTATGTTCTAGTATGAGGCTCATAATTCTTTTGACTGCAAACCAAATATTAAATCTCTATGTCTAAATGATTATTCAACAGTCACCTTCATTTCTTGGAAAATTGTCCACCCCAAAATTTAATAAGAATGTTACTTAACACTCCGAACAAATTGATGGTAGTTAGTGAATGTATTATTTATCTTGAAGCTTAAAGTCTTCAAAGAGAAATAAGTAACAGTTTAGGTGGGTTTTTGTTTATTTTCCTTTTGGATTGTTCTGGCACAGATTTAAAGTTGGTTATTTACAAACATAGATGTAATTCTTGGTTAACATTACTTGGATTAGTGAATTTGTGGTCTGAGTGTTAAAGAGTCAACAGCTTTGTCTACTGTCCTGTCATGAAAATTTGTGTTATTTATTTTAGATGTTTTTACTAATATGTGAATTTAATGCTACAAATTTCCCCTTAAAAATAGTTTTAAGAGCATCCATGAATTTTGATATGTTGTGTGTGTGTTGGTTTGGGGTTTTATTTGAGATAAACATGTTTTTTTTTTTCAGTTTTTCTTGTGTTTTATATAGGACTCATGGGGTTTTAGAAATGTGTAATGTAATTTCCACCACCACTTGTCTGTCAGTTTGTCGTACTGTGGTGGCTTGTGATTTGGTGTGATTCTGAAAGCTATGCCACTGGTATTTTAAATTCCAGGAGGGTCACCCATGGTGGACAGGCTTCAGATGAGCTTCCAGATGAACAGACTAGTAAGAAGGACCGACAAACTACTTCCAAATATTTAATCACTGAAAAATTTTTGAATAAAAGAGAAACACTGTCAGATATAGTGCCAGAAAATGAGCTCCTTAAGTTGGAAGGCACTCAAAATGCGACTGGGGAAGAGCTGCCTCCTCAAAGTAGAGTTGACCGTGATAACGCAAATGGAGTAAAGCCCGTGGGAGAAAACCCGTGGGACCTTCATTTGCTGATGGGACACAATTCAAAATGAAGAGAAACAGCTGTAAACATTCACTGAAATCAGAACATGGAATGTATGAAGTATAAACCTGGTAAAATTGGAAGTTGTCAAAAATGAAATGGAACGCAGGAGGCACTCACTCATTTCCGCTAAGAAAATTGGGAGACCACTATCTGGCTGACTGATTGGGAGAGATCTATATTTGTGTCCATTACAAAGAGAGGTGATCTAATGGAATGTGGAAATCATTAGAAAATCTCTTTGATATCCCATGCGAGATAAGTTTTAATAAAGGTAATAAAGATATGGCTGCAAGCATAAATTGACAGAGAACTTCCAGAGGTTCAAGCCAGATTCAGAGGAGGCCGTGGAATGAGGGATATCATTGCTGATGTCCGATGGATCTTGGCTGAAAGCAGACAATATCAAAAGATGTTGTGTTTTATTGACTATGCAAAGGCTTTCGATTGTGTGGATCGTGACAGCTATGGACAACATTGCAAAGTATGAGTATTCCAGAACACATAATTATGCTCACGAGGAGTCTGTACCTGGACCAAGAGGCAGTTGTTCAAACAGAACATGGGAACACTGATTGGTTTAAAATTAAGAAAGGTGTGCAACAAGGTTGTGTGCTTTCACCATACTTAACTCAACCTGTATGCTGAGCATATAATGCAAGGTCATATTTTGGCTCGTGTGGACTTGTTTTCCGTTTTCTGCCCCTTCAGTTTGAATTTGCATATGAGTAAATGATGATCTGTTCCACAGACTGCCCCTGGCCTTGTTTTCACTGATGATATGAAGCTTTTCCATCATCTCTTTCCACAGATGTAGTCAATTTGATTTCTATGTATTCCATCTGGTATGGTCCATGTGTATAGTCATCTTTTATGCTGTCTAAAGAAGGTATTTGAAATGAACAAATCATTGGTTTTGCAGAATTCTATTGTACATTCTCCAACATAATTTCTATCACCACAGCCATATTTTCCAACTACTGATCCTTCCTCTTTGCTCCCAAGCTTTGCATTCCAATTATCAGTAATGATCAATACATCTTGATTGCATGTTTGATCTATTTCAGATTGAAGAAGTTGGTAGAATTATTCTATTTCATCCTCACTGGCTTTAGTGGTTGGTGCATAAATTTAAATAATAGTGGTATTAACTGGGCTTCCCTGTAGCCGCATGGATATTATCCTATCACAGACAGCGTTGTACCTCATGACTTATCTGGATATGTTCTTTTTGACAATGAATGCAACATCATTCCTCTTCTATTTGTCATTTCCGGCATCGTAAACCATGTGGTTGTCAGATTCAAAATGGCTAATACCAGTCCATTTCAGCACACTAATGCCTAAGATATCGATGTTTATGCATTCCATTTCATTTTTGACAACTTCCAATTTTCCCAGATACATACTTCATACATTTCATGTTCCAATTTATAATGGATATTTACAGCTGTTTCTCTTCATTTTGAGTTGTGCCCAATCAGCAAATGAAGGTCCTGTGGGCTTTTCTCCCAGGAGCTTTACTCCATTCGTTTTATCATGATCAATTCTACTCTGAGGAGGCAGCTCTTCTCCAGTTGCATTTTGAGTGCCTTCCAACCTGAGGGGCTCATTTTCCTGCACTATATCTGACAGTGTTTCTCTGCTATTCATAAGGTTTTCAGTGACTAAATATTCTGAAGTAGTTTGTCACTCTGTCTTCCTAGTCTGTGTTTGGAAGCTCATCTGAAATGTGTCCACCATGGGTGACCCTGCTGGTATTTAAAATACTGGTGGCATAGCCCTCAGAATCACAGCAACTCACAAGCCACCACAGTTATGACAAACTGACAGACGGATCTATAAGTTACAGATTACAGGTTCTAATAAAAATTTTCCAGTATTTTAGCCTGATTTATGTCAGGTATTGTATTATTAGAAATGATTTTCATTTTTCGCCATAATCCTGAATTATTGATTTTTTCTAGATGAAGACCTTGGTACTTGCCATGGTTAAATGAATGAACTTGCCTGGTAACTCACAATTTGGAACCACCTAAGTAAGAGCCAAACCAGCTGTGTGTAACACCACAGTCACTTGTCTTTCTACCATATATCTGTATTCTCCCCTGTGCATTTAAGCAATTCTGAATGCCTACCTTGAAGAATCTGCTCTGCCATTTCCTTGTGCGATCTTAGAAAAACCACATTACCACTCTGCTGTCCCAATTTTGTCACTGTGCACTGTTGGATAAGCACTGGACTGTTAACCACAAGGTTGGTGGTTCAAACCTTCCAGCCTTTCCTTGGAAACCATATCCAGAGTCACTATGAGTTGGAGTTGACTTGATGACACTTAACAATAACAAAATGGGGATCAGAATGATAGTAACTGGAAGCCTGATTATACAATGACTAAGTACTCAGATACTAAACCCAAAGGTCAGTGGTTTAAACCTACCAGATGCTACATCAAGAAAGCTGTGGCAATCTGCTTCCTTTACAATTTGCAGCCTTGAAAACCCTGTGAGAGTTCTACCATCTATACTAGAATTAATTCAATGGCAAAGTGTTTGGTTAACTCACTTCTCTTTTTAAAATAACAATGACTACCTCATATATAACTGATACTTAAAATAATTAATTAAGTGAAGATTGAGTTATTGTATGCAAGAAAATGTAGACTGGTGACTGGAACATAATAAATGGTATCTGGGTGTCGCTATTTCACTACTTGTCTGTCAGTTTGTCATACGATGGTGGCTTGTATGTTGCTGTGATGCTGGAAGCTATGCCATCAGTATTTTAAATACTAGTACGGTCCTCTAGGGTGTACAGGCTTTGGTGTTGCTTGCAGACTAAGACAAACTAGGCAGAAGGAGAGACAGCTACTTCTGAATGGTTAGCCACAGAACATTTCTCATATATGACTGGAGATAAGTTACTTTCTCAAATTAAAGTTGGAGCTCTGGTAGTATAGTGGTTACAAATTTGGGCTGCTAACCTCAGGGTTAGCAGTTCAAAACTACCAGCTGTTTTGCAGGACAAAGTGAGGCTTTCTGCTTCCGTAAAGATTTCCAGCTTTAGAAATCCTGTACATGGTTGCTATGAGTTGGGACCAATTCCCCGGCACATAGCCACCACCACAATGATGTGAATGGAACAAAAGTTTCAGCACCTTCATTTCCTGAAGGGGGATAACTCAAAATGAGGAGAAACAGCTGCAAACATCTAGTAAAACTTGGAACATAGAATGTGGAAAGTATGAATTTAGGAAAATTGGAAGTCATAAAGATCAATATCCTAGATATCAGTGAGCTAAAATGTACTGGACTTGATTTGTGCCATTGGAGAAGGTTATTAAAAGTAGCATGGGCTACTAGAAGAACAAACAAATCTGTCTTGGAGAAAATACAGCCGGAATGCTACTTAGAAGGCAGGATGGTGAGACTTTATGTTTCATATTTCAGACATGATATTTGGCTTGACCAGTCCATGGAAAAAGGTATCATTCTTGCTAACATGTAAAATCAGTCAAAAAGAGGAAGACTCCCTAACAAAATGGATTGACTTAGTGGCAGCAGCAATGGACTCAAATATATCAACAATTATGAGGATGGTGCAAGACTGAACTGTGTTATGTTCTGTTGTGCATGGAGCTGCTATGAATCACAAGGAACTCAACAGACCCTAACAATAATAATGACACCAACTTCATTCAGAAACTGACCAAATATGCAATAAAGATGCATTGATAATTACTGGTGATTGGGATGAGAAAGTTGGGAGCCAAAGGAAGGATCGGTATTTGGAAAATATGGTCTTGGTGATTGAAATATTGCTGGAGATCATTTGATAGAATTTGACAAAACCAACAGGAAATAGGGAAAAGACTCTTGTGGTTCAATAGTGAATAATTGCTATCAGGACTGACTGTGAGTGTTGGAAATGTAAAGGTAGAAATTTTGTAACAAAGGAGGAGAGTGGTTAATTTTGCAGTCCAGGAGCTGAGGTCCCTGGGACCATCAAGGGAGAAGAGCCGAGTGCGGAACCCTATCCAGAGAAGCAGTGACACTAAAGATCAAGTCAGAGATGATGACTTGGAGAGATGGAGCAGCTGGGGACTCTGGACTCAGGGAGGGAGAGGGTCTGTGTGCTGATGGCTGGGGGCAGGCTTGCAGGTGCAACCTTTGGTTGTTTGATGATGCATGGAGGGGATAGTAAGTATTGGAATGAAACAAAATATGGTAGGATGAATGTAAAGCTAATGTTTTCCCATGTAAACTATCACTTAATTCACATTTTTTTTAAAAAAAAAGGCAAGTGGCAAAAGAAAATAATCTATTCTTTCTGAAGATTGAATCGGTTAACTTAAGTTGATCACTTAGAACAGTGACTGATAGGTAGGAAACACTCAATAAATCTTAGCTATTATTTTTGTGAAATGTTAGATATTATTTTGTGTAGAATGACCAGGCTTTAGTAGCCTTTATAGTACCCAGCTGTCTAATAAAAGATGAAATATAAATCACTCAATAATATTGTTGTTGTTGTATTAGAAGGACAAAGCATTAAGCCTACTTTAGGGATAAATAAATCAGTGCTTACATCTTTCAGTTTTACCAAACTAATGAAAACCTTCCCAGGATAATTATTTTAATTTGAAATTTGTCACATGTATCGGCAGCTTCCTGACGTTAAGTTGTTGCCCAGAAATTACAATCTCTGGATCACTGGGGCTATTAATGGTTATTATGAATATACATATTTGCTTTAGGAAAGATACACCCTAATATTTAGTTATTATGCAGGGCAGATAATATATTGTTTATACTGGATTTTAATTAAAAATATGACTTTAGTGAGATAAACATTATTTTAACTTTCAAATGTTACATAGAACAAAAAAAAAAAGTATGAAGGTAAGTCAGCAATTATTTGCACTCTGAAATTTCCTTTAATCAAACTTTAGAAAAGTCAAATACATCATTTTTTTACATACTCTCCTTGCTTCTCAATACACTTTGTCCATCTGTCAACAAGCTTTTGTATTCCTGTCTTAAAACTATTCTAGACTGAGTTGTGAACCATGAATACACTGCTGTCTTCACTTCTTCATTAGAGGTGAATCTTCTTCCTGGAAGGGTTGCTTTCAGGGCAACACACAGGTGAAAGTCTGATGGAGCAAGATCAGAACTATAGGCAGAATGCTTCAGCACATCTAAACAAAGTTTTGCAGAGTGTTAAAGTGTAGGCAGAGGTGTGTGGACGTGTCCTTGGACGGTAGTCCTCTGTGTGGAATCCAAAGTTTAGGTTTCAGCTCTTCAGTGAGCATCTCACTGTGATGAACACTGTTGATTATTGAAACTTTTTCCTGATAGTGTTCCCATACTGACCCTTGAGAATCTCAGAAAACTGTATGCATCGGTTTTCCAGTTGATATTTGACTTTTGAACTTTTTCTTGGTCAGTGATTAAGGATGTTTCAATTCCATACTCTGCTGTTTACTCTCAGTCTCGTAGTGATAAATCCATGTCTTGTCACCAATAATGAATATTTTCAAGAAACTTTTATCTTCCTTTGAGTATCAGTGAAAGTTTTGTTTGTAGATGTTTCAACACTTTTGTATATGCTCTTCTGTGAGTTGCTTTGGTATCAATCTCACACAAAATTTTTGAAACCCATGTCTGTCGTGGGTTATTTCATAAGCAGAGCCATGGTTGATATGCAAATGACTTGCCACATAATCTACTTTTACTTATCTATTCCATAGGATCATTTCATGCATACATTTAATGTTGTCATTAGCCATGGACATGGACGGGCATCTTAATATAACCTTGTTGTTGTTGTTGTTAAGTGCCTTCGAGTCGGTTCCGACCCATAGCGACCCTGTACAGGGTTTCCGAGGGTGTAAATCCTTACGGGAGTAAAAAAGCCTCATCTTTCTCCCGCGGAGCAGCTGGTAGTTTCGAACTGCTGACCTTATGGTTCGCAGCCCGATTTGTAACCACTACGCTACCAGAGCTCCTTAGTGTGTATCATTTCTTACTCATCTTTGTATATTACATTATACATTTATGTTATTGTTTTTGTTGTTAGGTGCCATTGAGTCAGTACCGACTCATAGCAACCCTCTGAACAACAGAATGAAACGCTGCCCGGTCCTGGGTCAACATCAAAATTGTTGCTATTCTTGAGCCCATTGATGCTGACACTTTGCCAATCCATCTCACTGGGGGTCTTCCTCTTTTTCTCTGATTTTTCCCCTTAACAAACATGATATCCTTCTCCAGAGACTGGTCCCTCCTAACAATATGCCCAAAGTATGAGAGACAAAGTCTGGCCATTCTGGCTTCCAAGAATCATTCTGGCTATACTTCATCCAACACAGATCTAATTGTTCTTTTGGCAATCCATTGTACTTTCAATATTCTCCTTCAGCACCACAACTCAAATGCTTCAATTCTTCTATGGTCATCCTTACTCACTGTCCAACTTTAGCATGCATATGAGGTTATTGTAAAAACCATGGCTTGGGTCAGCCTCACTTTAGTCCTCAAACTAACATCTTTGCTTTTCAACACTTTAAAAAGGTGTTGTGTAGTAGATTTGCCTAATGCAATTTGTCCTTTGATTTCTTGACTTCTGCTTCCATGAGAATTGATGGTTGATCTGAGAAAAATGAAGTCTTTGACAACTTTAATCTTTTCTCCATTAATAAGAATGTTGTTTACTGGTCCAGTGGTGAGAATTTTTGTCTTCTTTATATTGAGATGTAATCCATACTGAAGGCTATGGTCTTTGATGTTCATCATTAACTATTTTAAGTCCTCTTCAGTTTTAACAAGCAAGATTGTATCATCTGCATATCGCAGGTTGTTAATGAGTCTTCCTTCGATCCTGAATCACGTTTTTCTTCCTATAACCCAGCTTCTTGGATTATTTGCTCAGCATACAGGTTGAATACATATGGTGAAAGAATACAGCCCTGTTGCACACCTTTCCTTATCTGAAACCACCGTTCCCTTGTTCTGTTTGACACCATCTGAAAATGTGGTGGCACTGTTCTGAGCTTCTTGGTGCACAATAAGCCTCTTGTTCTAAGTACAGTTTCCTCATGAGCACAATTAAGTGTTCAGGAATACTCATACTTTGCAATGTTGTCTATACCTTGTTCTGATCCACAAAATTGAAAGCCTTTGTGTGTTAATAAAGCACAGGTAAACATCTTTCTTATATTCTATGCTTTCAGCCAAGATCCATCTGACATCAGCAATGATATCCCTCATTCCACACGGCCTCTTCTGAATCCAGTTTGAACCTCTGAAAGTTCTGTCAATGTATGTTTGCAGCCATTTCTGTAATACCTTTAGTAAAACTTTACTCAAATGAAATATCAATGATATTGTCCAATGATTTTCGCATTCTATTGAGTCACCTCTCTTTGGAATGGGCACAAATATGGATCTCTTCCAATCAGTTGGCCAGGAAGTTGTCTTCAAATTTCCCGGCATAGATGAGTGAGTTCCTCCGGTGCCACCTCACTATGTTGAAAGATTTCGATTTGTATTCCATCAGTGCCTGGTGCCTTGTTCTTTGCCAATACCTTCAATGTACCTTGGATTTCTTCCTTCCGGATCACTGGCTCTTGATCATATGCTACCTCTTTAATGGTTGAACATCTACTATTTCCTTTTGGTACAGTGACTGACTCTATGTGTTCTTTCAATCTTCTTTTGATGTTTTCTCATTCAATAATTTGCCCAGAGAATCATCAATAACACAAGTCAAAGCTTGAATTTTTTCTTCAGTTCCCTCAGCTTGAGAAATGCTGAGTGTGTTCTTCGCTTTTGGTTTTCTAACTCCAGGTCTTTGCACATTTTGTTTAAATATTTGACTTTGTCTTTATGAGCTGACCTTTGAAATTTCTGTTCAGTTCTTGTACTTCCTCATTTCTTCCGTTTGCTTTAGCAACTCTACTCTGGAGAGCAAGTTTCACTGTCTCTTCTGACATCCATTTTGGTCTTTTCCTTCTTTCTTGACTTCTTAATAACATTTTTGCTTTCTTCCTGTATGATGTTCTTGATGTCATCCCACAGGTCTTCTAGTCTTCGGTCTTTAATGTCTAATGTATCTAATCTGTTCTTCAGATGATCAATATATCTTTATGTTTGATCAATTTCAGACTGAAGAAGTTGATAGAAATCTTCAATTTCATCCTCACTGGCTTTACTGGTTGGTGCATAAATTTGAATAATACTGGTATTAACTGGTCTTCCCTGTGGTGGTGGTGGTGGTGGTTATGTGCCGTGGAGTTGGTTCTGACTCATAGCGACCCTGTACAGGGTTTCCAAGGCTGTAAATCTTTACGGAAGCATCTTTTTCCCGTGGAATAGCTGGTAGTTTTGAACTGCTGAGCTTGAGAGTCGCAGCCCAATACATAACCATTATCCGACCAGAGCTCCTTGTAGACACATGGATATTATATTATCAGAGACAGCATTTTACCTTATGACATATCATGATATGTTCTTTCTGACATGAATATAATGCCATTTCTCTTCAATTTGTCATTCCCAGTGTGGTGAACCATGCGATTGTCTGATTTGAAATGGCCAATAGCAGTTCACTTCAGCTCCCTAATACCTAGGATATCTATGTTTATGCATTTCATTTTTGACAATTTTCTATTTTTCTAGATTCACACTTCGTACATTCCATGTTCTGATTATTAATGAATGTTTACAGCTGTTTCTGATCATTTTGAGTTGTTCCCATCAGCAAATGAAGGTCCCAAGTGCTTAACTCCATTCGCATCATCACGGTCAACTCTACCTTGTAGAGGCAGCTCTTCCCCTAGTGCATTTTGAATGACTTCCAATCTGAGAGGGTCATTTTCTGGCACTGTATCTGACAGTGTTTCACTGCTATTCATAAGGTTTCCAATGACTAAACATTTGGAAGTAGTTCATCTCTCCTTCTGTCTAATATGTCTTCATTTGGAGGCTCATCTGAAACTTGTCCACCATGGGTGATCCTGCTGGCACTTAAAATACCTGTGGCATAGCTTCCAGAATCACAACACACAAGCCACCACAGTACAACAAACTGACAGACAAGTGGTGGATATTTACATTATATATATTATTAATATGAATGATCCCAGTGTTGAGAAGAACAAAGTTGATAAAATATAATATAATATAATATAATATAATATAATATAATATAATATATGAGGTCCTGGTGTGGTAAAGTGTTGAACTGATCATCAGAATTTCAGCAGTTCAAACCTCACCAACTGCTCCTCAGAAACCATACACAGAGTTGTTATGAATCAGAATTGATTCCAGGGCACTTAACAAATCAACAACAAAATGTATATAACATATAGTATCTTCAGGTTGTTATTGTTAAGTGCCTTCAAGTCAGTTCCAACTAATAGTGACCCAGTATAGCGTTTCCAAGGAGCAGCTGATGTGTTTGAACTGTTAATCTTGTGGTTCAAACTGATCTTATGGTCCTGTGTTTATCCTATAGCATCACACCAGGACTCCTGAAGGACAGGTTTGTTGTTGTTGTTGTTGTTAGTTGCCATCGAGTTGATACTGACTCATAGGGACCCTATGCACAGCAGAACAAAACACTGCCCGATCCTGGGCCAACTTCACTACTGTTGTCAGTATTGAGTCCATCGATGCTGCCACTTGGCCAATCCATCTTGTTGGGGGTCTTCCTCTTTTTCTCTGACCTTCCACCTTACCAAACATGATATTCTTCTCCAGCGACTGGTCCCTCCTGACAATATGTCCGAAGTATGAGAGAGGAAGTTTGGTCATCTTGGCCTCCAAGGAGCGCTCTGGCTGCACTTCTTCCAAAACGGATCTATTGGTTCTCTTGGCAGCCCATGGCACTTTCAGTATTCTCCTCCAACACTTTAACTCAAAAGCATCAATTCTTCTATGGTCTTCCTTATTCACTGGACGGGTATGTGATATATACTTTAAAATTTCTTAGATAATTGAGATTTCTAATGTTCTTTAAAGTGTCTAAACATGTATGTTGTTGTTGTTGTTAAGTGCAGTCGAGAAGATTCCAATCCATAGTGACCCTGTATAGGGTTTATGAAGAGCAGCTGACGAGCTTGAACTGCCAACCTTGCAGTTCAAACAGCTTTGCAGTGTGGCGCATTAACCCACAGTAACACACCAGGATGTATGAGGTGTCTATAAAAAGCTTATGGAAAAAATGGAATTAAAATATAACAGAATTTTTCCCCACAAACTTTTTAAAGCTCCCCTTATATATACATAGCCGAAAAATTATACTAATTAATACAAAAAATACCTTTTTTTTTTTTTTTACACAAACATACTTTTATCTATCACTTGGCCAATGGAGAACAAGAAAGAGCTCTTGGAAAATATATGATAGTTAACAGAAAGGAAGGAAGATAAAAGCAACAAAAGTTGAACAGCATGAAATGAGAGCCCTAAGAAAATATGTAAGGTTAGGGAGACAATGGAGTTCTTTTTAAAATCATTTGAATACACCTAAATTCTTCTATTGAACTACATTGCATTTTTCTATTTGAAAATTATGATTCTTCAACCTTGTCCAAGAGATAATAATAACCTAATAATCAATATAATAAATAGTCTTACAATTTATAATTAAAGCATATTCCCTGCCTTAATCTAGAAAATTGTTCCAACTCACATTTATTTCCGGCAGTTTCATAATTTGTTATAGTTTATTGAATATCATCAGCAAGAGAGTATGGTGAAGAAATTATTTTGTGTAATAGTAAATAATTTTTCATATGCTTGCTACATTTTCTTATACAAATCATATAATACATACTCTTTTAGGAATAGAATAATTTATTTAGAACACTAAGCAAAGATGAGTAACTGTGTTCATTTTAGGTGGAGTTAGAAGATATATTTAAATGTTCTGTTTGGACAGTTGGTTTGGCATATTTAAATTTACAATCTATGGCCTCTCAATTTTAGTGACAATCTAAATATTTATATGATTTCAACCACTTTGTTCAAAATCTCTCTGTATTTATTTGTGCAACTGCCTCCTCATGTTGCCTTGGAGCACTTCCAAGGTGGTGCACTGCATTTAGCCTATATTCTCAGCCTACAACAAAGCATCTATCCCAGAGAATGTATTCAATACATGTTTGTTCAATGTGTGGATGAAAATGATCATCAAGTAGACACTATGAATTCATGGAGTTCATCAAACAAAACACAGTGTACAAGTGCTTATATACAACAGAGCAGAGAAAAAGAAAGAAGAATTGAAGTCTAAAGTGAAGTAGACCTTCTAAGAAAAATGAAGTGAATATTAAACATTGGATAAATTGAAATTTCAGATTGCTTGTAGCAAGTTCCTTGCATATCTTAGATTATGTTATTCAGACTAGGTAGGATTTTTTAATCATCTTAAGTGGAATTAAGGGGAAAATAATAAAGTGAAAACTCCTTATGGCCCACTACCTTTGCTTGTGATGCAGATTTGTTCATATGGATTGAAACTCAGTGTAAAGAAAACAAAGACTTTTCACAACTGGACCAATAAAAAGCATCAAGCTAGAGAGAGAAAATATTGAAATTGTCAAGGGTTTCATTTCACTTGATCCACAATCAGTGTTCATGGTAGCAGCAGTCAAGAAATCAAACCATTTACTGCATTGGACTAATCTGCAAAAGACCTCTTTAAAGTGTTAAAGAGCAAAGATGGCACTTTGAGGACTAAGGGACACATAACCCAACCCATGATATTTTTTTCATTGCCTCATGTTCATCAGAAAGCTTGATAAAGGATAAGGAAAAGTGGAGAAGAATCGATGCAAATGAATTATGGTATTGACAAAAAGCCAGAAGAACAAACAAATCTGTTTTGGAAGAAATATAGCCAGAGGCTCCCTACGTGTGAGGATGATAACACTCCATCTTTGTACTTTGGGCATATATATAAGAAGAGCAAGTCCCTGGAAAAGGACATCATGCTTGGTAATGTAGAGGATCAGAGAAAAATGAAAGGCTATCAAGGAGATGGATTGACACAGTGCCTGTGACAATGGGCTCAAATATAGCAACAGTTGTGAGGATGGTTCAGGACTGGGCAGTGTTTCATTCTCTTGTACACATGTTCACTATTCACAGAATTGTTTATAAACTCAGCACCAGCTAAAAAAAAATAAAAGCAAAAGTAATCTACTATCTATCTTCTTTTCTTGTGTGGCAGAATTTTTGTAGGAATTTACTTCCCTCTCATAGAATTATAGAAAAAGTGACAAATAGAATTTCTCATGTTTTGCTATATAAGCAAATGCATTTCTTGGTTGGTTTTTCAAAAATTCCCTTATTAAGTGACAATTTGGAACTCAGAATCCATCATTCTTAGTTTATTTCCTCATTGTGTTTCTGAAGTTAGAAATGGGTTGATAAATTTACCTGTGATTTGAAATAAATATTTTACAAGTTTTATTTATTTATTTGTTTGTTTATGTATTTTGGCTTTTTAGATCAAAGCACTAATGAAATCCCCTAAATAATATACTACCATTTTTTTTTTTTTTACATATAATCATCAACATCCCAAACAACAACAACAACAAAAAATAACAACAAACAATTATCTTGTGCTATATAAGGTGTAGTTTCTTCTTCAGAAGGGATATTTGTAGGACAAGGACTGGGGACAAGAGGTCGGTTTATAATGAAAGATTGACTTTCAAGTTTTTTCTTTATACTCATATTGGGTCATATTCATTGTCACTAATCTCAGTAAAAAAAATGTATGGTTCTTCCTCCTCCTCTTCTTGCTCTTTTTCATCTTCTCCCTTTGGTTCATCTTCTGTTTCTTGTATTCCAACAGATCACACCAGCTTTTATTTCTTTTCATTTGACTTTGCAGCATTACCCCTGCCTCTAGTGTCAACTGAGGTTTGTCTGGTTGGAAAACAGCAGCTACTGAACTTGGTAGGGAGAGTGGTGGTCTGCTATTTAGGAGTGGCTCTTGTGAATTATTTTCCAGCTCATCTACTGGAATAAATATAAGTCTTCATACTGGTTCTCAGAACTCTCACTGCCAACATTGATTTGGATGTGCTCAGCATCTTTGCCAAGTTCATTCCCATTTTCTTCTGCTGCTGCTTAATTAATCTCAGCTCCTAATACACCTGCTTGCATGTCTTCCAGCTTTTGTGATGAAACAGTACATTTTTTGTGTTGGAAAAATATATATCCTCTTCATATTTATATTCTCTTTCATTATTTCTGCTAATTTGTTGTAGAGGTGGGCAAGACTCAAGTCAGTGGGTGATATGTTAGACTGGAGGCTCTGGCTTTCATAGTTGAAAGTTAATGAACTAAGATCAGCAGGTCAGACAGTAGGCAAGCAAGTCCAGCAGGTGAGAAAGCAGGCTGCTAATGAATTCCAGGACCAGCAGGTAACAAAAGAGGCCACTGGCTTGAGTCCAAAGAATTACAGGTCAGAGGATGAGCCAGATGAAAGAGAAGGCACTATAAATACAACTGGGGAAGAGCTGGTTCCTCAAGTATAGTTGACTGGGATGACTTGAATGAGCCTTTGAGACCTTCATTTGTGGATGGGGTGCAACACAAATGAGGAGATACAGCAGCAAACTTCAATTAATAGTTGGAACATGGGATGTACAAAGCATGAATCTAGGAAAATTGGAAGTTGTCAAAATGAAATGGAAGGTATAAACATTGATATCTTAGGCATTAGTGAGCTGAAACAGAGTGCTAATGGTCATTTTGAATCTGACAAACACATGATTTACTAAATGACAAACTGAGGAGAAATAGTGTTACATTCATCATCAAAACTAATATTTGAAAATCTATCTTGCACTATAATGCTGTCTGTGGTAGGAAAATATTCACATGACTACAAGAAAGACCAGTTAAGACCTTTATTATTCAAATTTATGATCAAATACTAAATCCTGTGATGATGAAATTGAAGAATTCTACCAACTTCTTCAGTCTGAAATTGATCAAACATGCAATCAAGATGTATTGTTAATTACTGGTGACTGGAATGCAAAGGTCGTAATCAAAGAAAAGGGATGAGCAGTTGGAAAACATGGCCTTGGTCATAGAAATGATGCTGGAGTTTCGCATGACAGAATTTTTCAAGACCAATCACTTCCTCATTGCAGATACATTTTTTAAACAACATAAATGATGATTCTGCACACAGGATTCACCAAATAGAATACACAGAAATCAAGAATCAATAGTACTGAAGGAAGAAGTCCAATGTGCACTGAAGGCTTTGGTAAAGAACAATGCTCTGGAAATTGATGGAATACAAACTGAAATCTTTCAACACACTGATGCAACACTGGAGGCACTCAATGGATCATATCCTTCTTCAACAACATAACTGAAAAGCATCAAGTCTTCTAGTCTCTTATTCATTCTCCAATTTTCACATGAATATAAAACAACTTAAATCACCAATGCTCTGTCACACGTTAATACCCTTTCTGGAAGCAAGGCTGCATAATCGGTGTATGAAAAGCTGTTAATGACTCTTCCTCCAATGATTTTTGCATCTATGTTCATGAAGGATATTGGACTATAATTTTCTTTCTTAGTGATGTCCTTCCCTGATTTTAGTATGAGGGTTATGCTTTCTTCATAAAATGTACTAGGAAGTTTTCCATCCTCCTCTATGTTCTGGAATAATATGAGTAGAATTGGTGACAGCTCTTCCCTGAATGTCTGGTAGAACTCACCAGTGAAGCCATCTTGACCTGGACTTCTTTTGGTTGGGAGTTTTTTGATGACCTGATCAATTTCTTCTACTGCTATGGGTCTGTTCAAGTCTTCTACTTCACTCTGTGTGAGTTTAGGGAGGTTGTGTTTTTGTAAAAATGTATCTATCTTGTTAAGTTTTTAAATTTATTGGAGTACAACTCTTCATAGTATTCTCTTATTATCCTTTTGATTTCCTTTGGTTCTGCTGTGACATTACCCACGTGGTTTCTAATGCATGTTATTTGTGTCTTCTCCCTCTTTTCTTTTGTTAAGTTTGCCAGTGGTTTGTCAATTTTTTAATCCATTCAAAGAACCAGCTTCTTATCCTGTTGATTCTTTATATAGTTTTTCTGTTTTCTATCTCATTTATTTCTTCTCTGATCTTTATTATTTCTTTTCTTTTGGTGGCTGTAGGTTCCCTCTGTTGTTCTGTTTCTAGTTTCTGGAGATGCTGCATTAATGTGTTAATTTTGATTCCTTCTTCTTTTTGGATGTGCACATTTATCATAATAAATTGTCCTCTCAGCAACACTGTTACCATGTCCCAAAGATTTTGGTATGTTGTGTTTTCATTCTCATTTATTTCTAGGAACTTTCTGAATTCACTTTTAATTTCTTCTATTATCTAGTCATCTAGTTGCTCTTCAGCAGAGTGTTATTCAGTTTCTATGTATTACATTTTATTTCCTTGGTCTTCTTATTGTTGATTTCTAATTTAATGGCATTGTGGTCTGAAAAGATGCATTGTAGTATTTTGATGTTTGTAAATTTATGGAGGCTTGCTTTGTGACCTAATACATGGTCAATTCTATAGAATGTTCCATATACACTGGAAAAGAATGTATATTGTGCTGCTGTTGGGTTGATTGCTCTGTGCACGTCTATGAGGTCAAGATTGTTCATTGTGCTGTTTAGTTCCTTTATACCTTTGTCAAGTTTCTTTCTGGTTGTTCTATCTCTTTTGAAAGTGGCATGTTAAAATCTCCCACTATAATTATAGATTTATCTATTTCTTTCATCAATTCTAGTAGGGTTTGCTTTATATATCTTGGTGCTCTTTCATTTGGATCATAGATGTTGATTATGTTTATGTCATCGTGCTCATGAGAAAGCTGGACAGTGAATAAGGAAGACGGTAGAAGAACTGATGCTTTTGAGTTATGGTGTTGGAGAAGAATATTGAAAGTACCATGGACTGCCAAAGGAACCAATAGATGTGTTTTGGAAGAAGTGCACCCTGGAGTGCTCTTTGAAGGCCAAGATGACCAAATTTCGTCTCTCATACTTTGGACATATTATCAGGAAGGACCAGTCGCTAGAGAAGGATATCATGTGTGGTAAGCTGGAGGGTCAAAAAAAAAAAAAAAAAAAAAAGAGGAAGACCCCCAATGAGACAGATTAGCCAAGTGGCAGCATCGATGGACTCAAGCATGGCAACAGTAATTAGGTTGGCCTAGGATCAGGCAGTGTTTCATTCTGCTGTGCAGAAGGTTGCTATGTGTCGATACCAACTCAATGGAACCTAACAACAACAACGTCTAGTTCAATTGACCCTTTATTCATGAGATAGTGTCCTTCTTTACCTATTATGCTGGTTTTTGTCTTAAAATTTATTTTATCAGAGATTAGTTTTGCTACTCCTGCTTGTTTATTATTGCTGTTAGCTTGGTATATTTTTTCCATTCTTTAACTTTTAGTCTTTTTTTGTCTTTGTGTGTAAGGTGTGTCTTTTGCAGGCAGCATATTGAAGGGTATTGTTTTCTTATCCATTCAGCCACACTCTGTCTCTTCACTGGTGCATTTAATCCATTGACATTCAATGTAATTATTGATAGGTATGGATTAACTGCTGTCATTATGTTAAATCTTTTGTGGTGCTGTTTGTTCCTTTGTTCTGCATGCCTTCTGGTGCTGAGTTCATGTTTTTTTTGTGTGTATGTGTGTGTTATAACTTGTCAGTTTCTTCTTACATTTCATGTTTCCTTGTTCTGTTTTGATCTTCATTTTCATGAAGTATTAATTTTCTTTGGGGTTTAAGACAGTCTATTGTACACTGCAATCTACTCGACCTCCTCACCAACTGGATCTCAGTTCCTATATTTTTCCCTTCTTTTTTATTGTTAATATTTTGATCACTGGTTGGCCTTGCAGGTCCTCTGAATTCATTGCTATAATTTTGTTCTGTTCTGTACTTTGCTGTCTATCGACTGAGTTCCAGATGGCGTTGCCACATCTGTCAATTTCTGGTTGTTGTCTGTTCTTGCTATTTTTCATTCCAAAGAACTCCCTTTAGGATGTTTTGAAGCACTGAATTGGTTTTGACGAAATCTCTTAGCTTCTGTTTATCTTGGAATGTTTTGGTTTTACCATTGTATTTGATTGACAATTTTGCTGGATAGATGATTCTTGGTTGGCAGGTTTTTCTTTTAGGGTTTTATATATATCTCCCCATTGCCTTCTTGCTTGTGTGGTTTCTGCTGAGAAGTCAGAGCTTAATCTGATTTGCTTGCCTTTTTAAGTAAAACTTTTCTTTTCCCTGGTTTCTTTTAGGATTCTCTCCTTGTCTTTGATTTTGGAGAGTTGATTATGATATATCTCGGTGATTTTCTTTTGCTGTCTATCCTTCCTGGGGTTCGTTCAGCTTCTTGAATGTTTATCTTCTCATCCTTCAAGATGTTAGAAAAATTTTCTTCCAGAAGCTCTTCTACTATCTCTTCTGTGGACTTCTGTGATGCTTCCTGTTCTGGAGTGCTAATAATTCTTATATCCAGCCTTTATCTTAGACTCTCTCAGATTTCTTAATCCTTTTTTTCTGCTTGCTCTTCTATCTTAGCAGTATTGAGAGATTTGTCTTCCAGCTCACTGACTTGGGCTTCCATCTCTTCCATTCGACTTCTATGCTCTTTCAGTATATTGTCCATTTCTGATATTCTATTATCAATCATTTGGACTTCTTTTTGCAGGTTTTGGATTGTTTCCAATGCCATATCAATCTTGTTTGATTTTTCCTGTAGCACTTTCCTGACTTCTTCCTTATTATCCTCCACCTCTTTTCAGAGCATTTGAATTTGTTTTCATATCATTCTTCTGAATTCCTTCTCAGGCAGATCCAGAGCCTGCTCTTCTACTGGAAAGTCTGTGTCTGCTTCGAGATCATTTGACTTAGTTACTTTTTTCAGTTTTTAGACATGTGTTGAGATCTTTAATTGTGTTTTCTTGGACATTTTCAATAGTTATGTGAGTTTTTAATGCTTAAATGGGTGTATGTTGCTTTGTTGTTAACCTTACTGAGTATCTACTGATGGATATGATCTGTAGATAGGCTTCCCTTTTCACGTGTAATGCCTAGAAGCTGGTATTGGTTTTTGTCCAGATGGTGGAGCATTACAGGGTATGATTATAGCTTGGCTATATGAGCTAGTTGCTGTCTCTTCTTGGGTAAGTTAAGGGGAGAAAGCTCCAACATCTAGAGTTAGGCCAAAAGGACCAAAGAGAGAAACAATATAAAAGCAGAGACAGAAACCACCAATCAAAATAAATAAATTGTGATTTGCTGTCCAGTGGCCTTTGCCATGAAGGCAGGGATAAAAGGTCCTGCCTAGGTCAACTTTGGGGATGGATCCCAGAGTCTGACATCATAAGAAGCAACCTGCTGCTTTCCTTTCTGTGCTGTGGGAAAACTGTGGGTGCAATGCTGAACCCTTTTGGGGGTGTGCTCCCACCTGCCTTGAAGGCATCTGGGCTGGGCAGTGAGGGCACAATCAGAGTGAAGAGGAAAGATAGGTGAAAAATGAAAAGTGAAAGATGAAAAATAAATCAGCCATACCTCTCCCTCTAGATGTGCAGCTCTGTGGCTTCTAGTGCTGGTTCACTGCTTCCATTTGGTTGTGGCCCACCCTCCAACCTCAGGACCTCTGGCCGCCAGCCACCGTGGCCACTGGATCGATTCAGAAATTGCCATATTTTGCTCCCACAGGCAGATTTCTTTACAGTGAGCTCAGGAAACTGGCTCCTGGAACCTTAAACAAGATCCAAAACTCTTCAGCTGTTCTGCAGACTGTTCTTTCTCTGCTTCTTCTGGGCTTTAGCAGAGGAGTTCCACTATCTGTCTCTGCTTACCTGCCACCAAACCAGAAGTTTCTCTTCCATCTTTTAAATAACTTTTTGCTTCCTTCTGCTATGATGTTCTTGATGTCATCCTACAACTCTTCTGGTATTAGGTCACTAGTGGCTAATGCATCAGAATCTATTTTTTGAGATGATACTTAAATTTATGTGGATTATGTTCAAGGTAATATTTTGGCTCTCTTGATTTAATTTTCTTCACCTTCAGCTTGAACTTGCATATGAGTAATATACGGTATGTTCTACAACCTGCCCCTTGCTTTGTTTTGACTGATGATATGACACTTTTCTACCATGTCTTCCCAAAGATATAGTCAATTTGATTCCTGTATATTTCATCTGTTGATTTCTACATTTTATGTTGCCTTTCAAGTATATTTGTAATACTTTCAAGTTGAATTGAATTACTTGTAATTTATCTTGCAAAATTCTATCACATGGGGTTTGCCAGGGCAGCCAGGTGGTGCTTGTGAGTAGGGGCTCCGGGATCGGGGAGGGGAAGCTCGTGAGTTGAGCC
>NW_006408519.1:14082057-14098773 GCF_000296735.1 Chrysochloris asiatica | reverse complement strand
ATGATATATGGCGGGGATAATGATCAATGTAATGAAACAAGCTATATGAAAGGTTGAATGTGAAGCTGATGATGTGCCCTGTAAACTTTCACTCAATGCAAAATAAAAACATTTAATTAAATAAATAAATAAATAAATAAATAAAATTCTATCACATGATCTTCAGTGTCATTCCTATCACCAAAGCCATATTTACCAAATAATGATCCTTCCCCTTTGTTTCTAACCTTCACAGTCTAATCACTAGTAACTATCAATACATCATGATTGCATGTTTGATAAATTTCAGGCCTAAGAAATTGGTAAAATTCTTCAATGTTCTCATCACTATTTTTAATAATAGAGCTCTGGTAGCATAGTGGTTATTAATCAGGCTGCGAGCTGCAAGGTCAGCAGTTCAAAACTACCAACTGTTCCATGCAAGAAAGATGAGGCTTTATGATCCCATAAAGATGACAGCCTTGGAAACCCTGTACAGAGTCGCTATGAGTCAGAACCAACTCCATGGCACATAACAACAACAACAACTATTTTTAATGATTGGCACCTAAATTTGAATAATGGTGGCAATAACTGATCTTCCCAGATGATGTTAAGTTCATTTGAGTGGTTTCTGACTCATGGAAACATTGATAAGGGTTTCTAAGTAGTATCTGGTGGATGTGAACCACCAACTTTGCAATGGGCAGGTACTACCAGAGTACTAAACCATGATTCCAGTAAGTATGTGGATAGTATACTACTGGACTTTCAGATATGTTTTGAAATGTTCTTTGTGATGAACAAAAATGTTCTTTTTGATAAATACAATACCATTCCTCTTGAATTTGCTGTTCCTGGCATAGTAAACCATATGACTGTCAGATTAAAAATGACAAATCCCAATCCATTTCAGTTTACAAATGGCCAGGATATTGATCTTTATGCATTCCATTTAATTTCTGACAAATTCCAATTTTTCTGGATTCATATTTTGTACATTTTTAGGTTCTGACTATTGGATATTTATAGTTTTTTCTCCTCATTTTAAGTTGTGCCCCATCAGTAAGTGAATGTCATGAAAGCGTTTTCCATTCCTGTCATATGGTCAGCTCTACTTTGAAAAGGCACCTCTTCCCCATTCATCTTGAATGTCTTCCATTCTGAAGGTCTCATCTTCCAACACTATGTCTGACAATGTTGTGCTACAAATCATAATGTTTTCAACTCACAGTTCTATATCTGACAAGGTTCTGCTACTATTCATAAAGATTTTCAGTAGCTAACCAAGTTTTCTGCTTCTTCTTCTTCCTAGTTTATCTTAGTCTGGAATCGCCACTGAAACCTCCCTATTATGGCTGGCCTGCTGGTATTTAAAACACCCCTGATATAGGTCCTAGCATCACAGCAATATGCAAGCCACCATAGTATGACAAACTGACAGAGAAGTGGTGGTTACAATGTATACAGCATGTATGTTAAAGATTATGTTACTGGATATATCAAGATATAGCATGGAATTTTCTATATTTTATATATCCTAGATTTAGGTATATAATTAAAATTATAGAGATAATATTATTTATTCAAGCCTAGAAAAGGATAGAAATGCTACATTGTTCATGGTTGCGTAACTTCATTGATCACAAAGAGATGTAATATTTATCAAGACTCAATTAGTAAGTAAAATATAATTTACTTTATCTGTAGTTGACTATGTATAACCAGGGGGGGAAAAGAGAGGTTTAAAACAGCTGACTATAACTCTGAATAAGGAATTTGAAAATAGCTTTATGAAACATTATGGAAGTATCTTAATATTTAAGATTTACTGGCTATAAAACTAATATTCATCTTTCTTAATGTGATGGAAACATTTCTAATATGATTAAACATATCCATCATAAGAGGCAAACAAGAGCAGATTTCCTTTCTTATCTTTGTGTTTCTTTCAAATACTATTCTTCTGCATACTCAAAAAGACATCGTAGGTGTCATCAATAAGATCAGTTACAACTCAGACTCTAACATTACTTCTTTTTTGATTGAATGTTCAATCTTTTTGCCTAGCTGTTCTTCTTAGAATTAGCCAAATAAGTATATTCACAGAAGTGTGCTTCAAAAGTATGTGAAAATGTGGAATTAGAAGATAATTTAATATTTACACAAATTATTGAAACCCCCTCATATATATATCATCTTTGTGTGGTGCTGTATAATAAGCACTAGATCTCAAGATTAGTTTTAACCTTAAAGTCGGTGGTTCAAACTCACCAACCACTAGTAGGAAATTCTATATGCGGGGTCACTATAAGTTGACAGCACTTAACAACAACACATATAAACACACACACACATATATACATACATATATGGTAGTGTCACATGGAGTCAGTTCTGACTTATAGCAAACTGACCTTGCAGTCCAATGCATTAACCTACAATGTCACACCAGGACTCCATATATATGTACATACATAGATGCTTACTTATATACTTTGTTGTTGTTGTTGTTAAGTGCCATGGAGTCAGTTCCAACTCACAGCAACCCTGTATAGAGTTTCTAAGAACCAGCTGGTGAGCTTGAACTGCCGACCTTGTGGTTCAAACTAACCTTGCAGTTCAATGCATTAACCTACAGTACCACACCAGGACTCCACACATATATACATATGTATATATACATACATATGTACATACATATACACAAAAACACACACACATGCACACACACATACATACACATGAGGGTGATACACAAATTATCCACACTCCAGGTATATTAAAACTTCTGTCTGCTGCACTATCTTATCAGTGCTTTCTGTGCAAGGTCATTGCTCTGCAAGTGTGAACATGGAAATCTGCAAATAAAATTTGGACTGATACTGGAAGGAAGATAAAAGTTTCTTTAAAAAATCAGTACTGATAATGCTAAATGGATTCATCACTATGAGCCTGAGAGTGAATTGTAGAGTATGGAATGGAAACATCCTCAATTGACGACCAAGAAAAAGTTAAAAAGTTAAGAATCAGTTGGAAAATTGTTGCTTAGAGTTTCCTGGAATTCTCAAGGGCTAGTATCAGAACACTGTCAGGAAAAATTTTCAACAATCAACAGTGCTCACTACGGTGTGATGCTCACTGAAGATTCAACACAGAGGACTGCTTTCCAAGGGCATTGTAATCTTGCATGACAATGCACATCCACACACCTCTGCCCACACTGCTGACACTCTGCAAAAACTTTATTTTGGTGTGTTAAAGCATCCTCCCTATAGTCCTGATCATGCTTGATTGACTGGACTTTCACCTGTTGGGGCTTCTGAAAGCAGCCCTTTGAGGATTCATCTATGCTGAATAAGTGGAGACAGTAGTACATTTTTGGCATGCAGCTCAGCTTAAAACATTTTCAGTAAGGGAATACAGATGCACAAAGCATATTGAAAATCAAGGAGATTATGTTGAAAAATTACGTATTTGTCTTTTCTAAAATTTGATTTATACAACCAGAGTGCAGATAATTTTTGTTCACCCTTGTTTATACATATGTTGTTGTTAAGTGCCATTGAGTCAGTTCTGACTCATAGTGACTCTGTATAGGGATTCTGAAGAGCGTCTGGAGAGCTTGAACTACTAACATTGCAATTCAAGCCTACCTTGCAGTCCAGTGCATTAACCCACAGCACCACACACATGTAATAATACAAAAACAAAACAAAACAAAAACAACTTATTTTTGTTCTTCTTGTGTGCTTTGGAGTTGGTTTAGATTCATAATAGCCCTAATACAAGGCTTCCAAGGCTTCCAAACTCTATTGGATTAAAAAGCCTAATCTTTCTTCAATGGATCAACTGTTGCATTCAAACCACCAAAAATGTGGTTAACAGCCCTTCTGGTAACCCACTATACCACCAAGGCGCCATATATATACATGCAAACATATGTACATATAAGTGCATATGTATACACATTTACATATACAAATGCATATTTATCCTCACAACTGCTGTTATATTTAAGCCTACTGTTGGTGTCACTATGTTATTGAAGGTCTTCCTCATTTTCAGTAACCTTTTACTTTACCACGCGTGACGTCTTTCACCATGGACTGGTGCCTCTTGGTAACATGCCCAAAATATGAGAGACAATATCTCACCAACCTTGCATCTAAGGAATAACAATTGTGAGGACTGCACAGGGCTGGACAATGTTTTACTCTGTTGTGTTTAGGATTGCTATGAGCTGGAATGGACTTGATGGCACCAAACAGTAGCAAATACCTATACATCAAGATTTTGTCTCTCAGTCTTTGGATACTTTATCAGAAGGGACTCATACCAGGAGAAGGACATCATGCTTGGTAAAATGGAGGGTCAGAGAAAAAATGAAGACCCCCAATGAGATGGATTGGTACAGTGGCAGCAACAAAGGTCACAAGAGTAACAATGATTGTGAGGATGGCACAAGAGTGGGCAGTGTTTTGTTCTGTTCTATATAGGGCTGTTATGGGTTAGAACTGACTGGACAACATCTAACAAAAATGATAACATATATATACATATAAATTTCTCACTACCACTAATTGCTGTTGAATCAGTTCTGACACATAAGTGATCCTGTAAGGGCATTGAGTGGTTGGTGGGTTTGAACAGCTGACCTTGTGATTAACAGTCCAATGTTTATCCTACACTGTCACACCAGGACTCCATATATGTTTATATACATACATATATACACACACACAGGTACACACAGAGAGAGAACCAGACAGCAATTGAGTCCAGGTGTGGTGCTCTATGATAAACATTGGACTGGTAATCACATGATCACCAAATCAAACCCACCAGCCACTCTTGGAAACTCTATACAGTGTTGCTATTAGTGGGAACTGATTTCACAACAAATAAAAAAAAAAAACAAACATGTATACATCAAACAATTCTATTCATTTTAGGCTTTCATTGTTTAGAAATGATTAATTTCTGTTTTTCCTCAATATTTATCACATTGACATTCTTGGATTAGAAGTGGCCTAGGTGCTACAGCTCTATTGACTCAAAGGATTTACATGGGTGCTGTAGGATAGACACTGGACGACAAAGTGTCCACAAGGTCGGTGGTTCAAACCTGTCAGAGGCTCTTCGGAAATCCTATATAGGATTGCTATGAGTCAAAGCCGACTAAAGTGCGCCTAACAACACACTAACAACACCATGCACATAAATCATTTTATATGCAGATGTTTCAATATAATGAAATTATGAAAAATTAAAGAGTATAAGAGCCACTTTGAGCAAAATATAAAACTGAGGTAGAAGGGAATCATTATTAATGTTAAAAAAAAAACAAAAAACTTTGGCCTGCAACTCTAGTAATTATAGGAAATGCACAAATAGACATCAATTTAAATGATATGAATAAGGTTTAAGTTTATTTGGTATGTGACTATTTATGAGAGAGCAACATATTTATCTAATATCTGGATCCAAATATAGGAATTATATTCAGTAGTCAAACACAACTTCACATTTAGAATGAATTTTTAAACAATGGTCGATCCTTGCCTCTCTAAGGTCACTTCTCCCTTGTGCCTGCTGTGCAGAGAAGTCCTCCTCCCCACAGTCCAATGCTTTATTTGAGGTCAGCAGGTCACACAACAGAGTATGCACATTGCTTCAGTGCACATAATGCATTTCATTATTCACATTCATGCCCTATACCTCTTTTCTTTTATGAAAGTAGAGAAACCCACTTAGCACATGAATCCTCTAAATTCTAACCATCTGAATAATTTCTGGTTTATCTTAGTTCTCTCATTTCTACTAGCATTAAGAGGGAGTTGTAAAAATATACTAGATCTGACTTTATAGGGAAAATTAAAAGACATCAAATTGTATATTTTATTACATAGTACAGTTGCACTATTTTGAAGCTATAGTCAGAACAATATAGCTAAATTCCTATCTATAAAAACGCTCCTACAGAGTAATGGCATACTTAACTATGTCAACATCTCTGACTGCTTCTCTTATGAGACAGAGATGTAGGCAAATGGAAGGAGCAAAGAGAACTATTTAATGGATAATCAGCTTATACAGGTTGCTATGTTTCCTTTATTGTTGCCCTCTGTATTTTTCATTTTTAATAATGTAAAGATTGTAATCAAATTAACTGCTTTGCTTGCATAGACACAAATATTATCAACCCTTTTTAAAAAGCAGTTTTTCTTTGCCCTTCTTAGCGTTGTTTCTTGTGTACCTACTATATAAATTGAAGATAAAAATTAAATGCATTTTATAGAAATGAAAAATTTCCAGTGTAACTTATTAATATTTGTATTTCAGCTAATATTTAGGAAATGCCATCTGGACTCTCCTCTGTGCCACAATGATAAGTTAAAGATAATAATTTAAATCATTCTAGAAAACTTACCATTAATTAAGCATGCATTGCAATTAAACTTGCAATTAAATAATGCAAATTGCAGTTATTATAACTTCGTATGTATAGCTCAGTGCGTTTTTTTCCAAAGTACCAGTTAGCTTTCAATGCATGAAAAAACACACTGAATCTTTTGGCTAATATACACATTTCTCATATCTTGGTATTCTGTGGGTCTTCTTATTGATCATCTGAGTGGGACTGGCTTAGAGGTATGTCTTCATTTAAAAGAGACTAATTTACATGTCCTACAATACAGTTGATGTGGCACTGTGGGCTAATGCGTCAGACTGCAAAGTTGTTTGAAGTGCAAGGTCAGTGGTTCAAGCTCACCAGCTGCTCCTTGGAAACCCTATATAGGGTTGCTATGGGTTGGAATCGACTTGACGGCACTTAACAACAACAGCAACAATTCAGTTGAAGTCCTAGTATGGTGCTGTGAGTTAATGCCTTTGACTGCAAAATCGGTTTCACAGCAAAGTCAGCTATTCAAGATCATTAGTCTCTCCTCAGAAACCCCATACAGGATTACTATGGGTCAGAATTGACTCAACAGCACTTAACAATAACAACAAACACTTCTGTTGCCATGGCTGGGATTAAGACTGAACCTGTTGTCTACAACATAAATCTGAGCTTGTTCACCTGGTAGTAAGAAGATGAGATCCAAGGAACTAGGGAAGACTTGTTCTTATTAAGTTTTTCCAAGTTGGTTCCAACTCATACCAACCTATATAGGGTTTCTAAGGAGCATCTGGTGGGTTTGAACCACTGGCATTGTGATTCAAAGTCCTGTGTTGATTCTACAGTGCCACACCAGAAGAGACGACTAATTCTAGTGTATTAGCACTTTTCAACCTCTGCTCATGCTATGTTTGCTTTCTTCCTATGAGCTAAAACCAACCCCAGAGGTAATGTGATCATGGATAGAAGCAGAAATGAATCACAGAGACCGATTATGCAAAATTGTAGCATACCTCTTTCTAGAAAGGAAAAATAATTGAAATCACTGACATTTTGTTTTTAATCTGACCACATTGCTTTTAATATCATGCTTTCCTTGCATTCAAATATCTTTACGCTTCTCCCTACTAGAAACTTTCAGGAACTCCTTGAGAAAATCTCAGACTATTTCTCAATAATAGTTGCAAAAGAAAGGAAAATTTAAGAAATCTAATTTGTTTGCCTAAATTAAAGTTTCATTTTTCATTCTAATTTTACATTTTCTAACATGGAAGTTTGCATCAATTTATAATTTGCCTTCCAACCATCAAAACATAACCCAAATCACATGCAATTAACTTAAATCACATTCAATTAAATTAATATCAAAATTGAGGTTATAGATCCAATTATAATCATATCAATTTAATTTTATATTTTGTCCCTAGTTGCAACATATCAGGAAAATTGCACATGCGCACACATGCACTCACACACAAAAGAGCATGTGCAGTAGCAAGAGTAGCTTAATTAGAAAAATAGTAGTTTTCAATGTCTTTTTCTACAGTTCCTATTAGAGGGAGGAGAGTTAAATAAATGAAAAGTATGTAAATCAACTTCTTAATTTTTGAGAATTCAGACATCCCCAAATACATGATCAAACCCAAGTATGATATTTCTAGTTCATGATGATAAGCAAAAATGTAACCAATTATTACCAAAAGCTGTTCATTTTAATTTTGCCAACATTTTCAATTACCTCTATTGCTTCAATTTTCCTAGAACATTCACAAAATTCAGAGCCATTTTTATGTTTCTACTGAAAGTACTTTTTTATGATGTATTATAGCACTGCTGCATCAGCATGATAGTGTTTTGTTGATATATTATAATAATACAACAGCGGTGCAATAGCAACCTTATGATGCATTGCTACAATCTATTACCAAATTAATTCCATTAGAGAATTAAAAAGAATGATGACATTTATAATATTTTGGGGTAAAATATACTGTTTTTTTGAATTATTTGTCACAGAAAGAAACAAATTAAAAAGTAAGAAAAATGCACATACATTATGCAAAGATCCAAAAGGTGTGACATAGTAAATCATAAGGAGAGAAAGGCATTTAAAGGAGTAAATCAAAGAGAAAAAGTGAAAACTTATTCTTTAATAGCTTTTCTCACTGTAATATTTGTTAGAAATCTTAAACATAATAAGATAACATATATGCAGGTATGTATTTATTTTTAGTACATGCCATATAATCACCCACATTTTAATACCAATAAATTAATTTAAAAACACATGTTGTTGTTGTCAGATGCCATCGACTTGGAACCGACTCATAGCGACCCCATGCACAGCAGAACGAAACAGTGTCCGATCCTGGGCCAACCTCACTACCACTGCCACACTTGACGCCATCAATGATGCTGCCTGGCTGATCTATCTCGTTGGGGGTCTTCCTCTTTTTCTGTGACCCTCCATCTTACCCAGCATGACATCCTTCTCCAGTGACTGTTCTCTCCGGACAATGTGTCCAAAGTAGGAGAGAGGAAGCCTAGCCATCTTGGCCTCCAAGGAGCAATCTGGTTGCACTTCTTCCAAAACAGATCTATTGGTTCTTTTGGCAGTCCATGGCACTTTCAGTATTCTCCTCCAACACCATAATTCAAAGGCATCAATTCTTCTATGATCTTCCTTATTCACTGTCCAGCTTTCACATCCATATGAAATTATTGAAAATACCATGGCTTGGGTCAGGCGTACCTTAGTCCTCAAGCTGACATCTCTGCTCTTCAACACTTTCAAAAGTTCCTGTGCAGCCGATTTGCACATATAAGCATGATATTAATTTTCTTCACATATTCATTTACTCTAGTATCTAATTGTAGTACTATAATATAGTAATTAAAATATATTGTCACAAACAAGCATAAGTCAAAAAGTATTGCTACAAAATTATAGCAACAGTTCTGAAGGCAATGTTTTCATCTTTCAGAATTTCCAAATTCTGAATTCTTCAATATACACCATGACAGTGGCAATTTTGGCATTGTCAAGGGATTCAAAGTACATTCCTTTTTAATGTTTGAGTTTGAGCAACAAAAATAAATGAGAAGGTCAACATCCAGGACTGTGGGGTGGATGGAGTTGTTCTTAAGTGTCATCAAATCAGTTCCAACCCACAGTGACCCTATATAGAGTTTCTGAAGAGCAGCTGGTGAGCTTGAACCAATGATCTTGCAAATCAAACCATCTTTGCAGTCCAGCACATTAACCAACACTGCCACACCAGTAGAAATATCTCCTAATTAAATTTTCATAGAGAAGCCTTGCTACCTTGAAATAATGAGGAGATACGTTGTTATGATGGAAAAAATAAAAATAATTCTTAAGCACAAATTTCCTGGACTCTTTCTCTCCAATATGCTGTTCAATTTTCTTAAATCTTCTTCATAATAATCTCCCAAGATTGCCCTGCATCCTTCAAGAAAATCTATCAAGATTATTCCTTTGGAATGACAAAAACAGTCACCATATCTTTCTGAACTGACCTCTCTGCTTTGAGTTCAACAAGTTCAGATGTTTTTAATAATCATTTGCTCTTTGGACCATATTGATAATTTATGATAGTCATAATAGTCATAATGAGTTATGATTTGTGCAATAAAATCATCTTCAGTAGGTTCAATACTACGTAAAAGACAGATGCAATGATCCAGAGTAAACTTTGCTTAGGCCAAGAATCTCACTTAAAATTGAAAATGCTGAACCATTTGAGATCCCAACTTAAGTAACTATGGAATCAATGGTGATTCTACAGTCTTCTTCCACCTGTTTCTGGACTTTAGCCACAATTTCTTCATTTGTTGAGATTGACAATCTTTCCTTTCTTGGCTCATTTTGAGATCTGACCTTACTTAAAATCTTGATCCATCCCAAAACTGTTGCTTTTTGTGGGACAGCATTTTGTGAACTTGTTGCTTCAGGGATTTTGGAAGATGTACACTTATGGTTTTTTGTTTTTTGTTTTTTTATATTACCCTGACTGACCTCAAAATTGTATTGTTTTTTTTTTTCCCCCACACCACAAAAAGTTATTTTATTTTATTTTTTTGATGAGACTGACAAGTCTGTTATGAGACAAGTTGTCTGCAACCATCCACTGATTGTAGAGACATGTTTAAACACTTTTTGTTTGAAATGAACACGTGCATGTATGAACTGAAACATTAGTAACAATACTTTTTTACTTACTCATACACATTTCATTATTATAATAGAACATTATACAGTTTTATTTCTAACAGTATATTGTTTTCTAAAGACAAAAATAAACTAAATTGTGTGAGTTATAAAAATAATGATCTAAATTAAATAATTGCTTATGTAAAAGCAAGACAGTTAAGTAAGAAAATGTAAAATTTACTTTGATGTGAATAATCATGCTAATAATTTGTAATCAAGAATACTTTTTGACAAAATCTTCATAGCTTTTATCTGACAGATTTCCAAATCAATTCTGTTAACTGATCCTTGGAGGAAGGTCACTAAGATCACAATCCTTCAATTAGTGAAATTAAATAGGCAAAAATATTTATAATCTAACTGACAATAGCTTTAGAAGTAAAACAAGAGCTTCTATAAAAAGTTAAAATTAAAATTCATTGACTTTGAAATCCTTATTCTTTGGTACATAGCCTGGCTCACAAATAATATACTTGTATCTGATTAATGAAAATATGCTTAGAATATTTTAATTTGAATTAGAATCAGTGAAACTTTGTTTAAATATTAATTACTATATACAAACTGGTCCTTGTGTGGAGCTATAGGATAAGTACTGGACTGTTAACCATAAGGTTGGCAGTTCAAACCCATCAGCCACACCTTGAAAACCCTATACAGGGTTGCTATGAATCTGAACCACCTTTACAACACTTAACAACAACACATAGACCTGAGTCCTGTTGAGGCACTGTAGGGCAAGTACAGGACTGCTAACTAAAAGGTGACTGGTTAAAACCCATCAATCGCTCCTCAGAAACCCTTTACAGGGTCACTATGAGTCAAACTGACTCCATAACACTTCATAACAGTAATAATATATATATAGACGAATCAATGATACATCATCAGCCATCTTAAACATATAAGCTAAATAATAAAAGTGTCACTTTCATTAATGCCTAGATGCATTCTTAAAATAAAGACACATAAATTAATTATTGTCATTTAACATGCAATATAAGGTCAGCAGTTTGAAACTACCAGCTGTTCCACAGGAGAAAGATGAGGCTTTCTGCTCCCATAAAGATTTATGGAAACCCTATGCAGGGTCACCATGAGTCAGAACCGACTCCACGGCACATGACAACAACAAAAATAACATCGTAAAATATATATCCTGAACATGAAATATGTACTTCTCCTTTATGCTGACTTAAAAGGTGTTTAACTATGACCAATAGTGATATCACTGAGCAATTTAGTTGTTTGTATTGTGTTGATAAAATTTGTTGATTTTAAGTGCCAAAGAGTCAATTCAGACACATAGTGACCCTGTATAGGAATCTGAGGAGCAGCTGAGTTTGAATTGTGTCCATGTTGCAGCTAGCAGTCCAATGCCTTTCCTACAGCACCACACAGGACCACTGATAAAATTTCATCCATAATGAAAATATTTTTTTTCCCAGATTCCATCTTATTTCTAAAGAAGTTTTTCAGTGGAGAGAGAGGGAAAAAAATAATAATAAAATGATGTGAGAATGCATATTCAATACAAAGACAAATAAAACAAATATCAGAAACCGATTCCTAAATTTAAATAAGGACAATTAAAAGAAAAAGAAAGATATTTTTAAGCCAGGAAGTCAAAGAAAAATATAACATTGAATGTAGAATTCAATCACAATAGATGGGTCTAAGGAAAAAGTCATTTTAAGATATTGATCATGATAGTGTTTTCACAGCAAAATCTGAAAACATTACGAAGATTTTAAGATTCTTTGAATCATAGATTTTCATTTTCTCTCTTGAGTCCTTCATTTTTCTGTTTATTGATTTCCTCTTAGTATAATAGGCATGCCCCTTCTTTCTGGAAACAAAAACAAAATCTGTCACATCAAAAAAAGTCCGGAAATTCTTTAGCTTATGCTCATCCTCAGTATTTCAGTCTCCATCTCCTCTATTTAGAAGTCAGCTTCACTTGTTTACACGTTCTCATAACCCGTGGATTCCTTGCCACTATGAACCTAATTAATACAAGGACCTCTAGTAGCTGGTGGTTACAAGTTGGGCTGCTAATCTCACAATTAGCAGTTGGAAACTACCAGCTGTTCGTGGGAGAAAGATGAGGCTTTCTGCTCCCTTAAAGATTTACAGCTTCGGAAATCCTATGCAGGGTCGCTATGAGTTGGAAGTTACTCCACAGCATACCACCACTACCACTACCCGAACCTAATATAACTGCTTTCACAAAAGTCTACAATGATCTGTGTGTTGCTAAGTACTAGGTACAAAATGTAATGCTTGTCTCAATTAATAACCTAATCTCGTGAAAAAATAAAGTTTTCATTGCTTCTTACACCTCTGGCTTACCATTCTCAATATTTCTTAGACTTTTTTTATGTTGTGATGCTATGGGTTAATGCCCTGGATTGTAAAATCAGTTTGAACCGAAAGGCCGGTGATTCAAACTCAACAACCAATCTTGGAAAACCCTATGTGTGGTCACTATGGGTCAGACCCGACTCGATGGTACTTAACAACAACAACGCAACACTTAATATTGATATTCTTCAGAAGTTCCAGTAATGGCTTCTCTTTTCATTGTTGTTGTGATGTGTCGTGGAGTCGGTTCCAACTCAGCGACCCTACACAGGGTTTCCTAGGCTGTAAATCTTTACGGGAGCAGACCGCCTCCTCTTTCTCCGGCGGAACCACTGGTAGTTTCGAACTGCTGACCTTGCGGCTTGCAGCCCAATTCGTAACCACTACGCTACCAGAGCTACATGCTAATTCATAAGTGATACTTTATAAGGACATTCCCTGCTAGAACCCACCCACAATTATATGTGAATCCCAAGTCTAATGCAGAGTCCTCATTGAGCAACCTGGTCAACACCCACATCTGAGTTCATAGCCCACTTCAAACGTCCACTGTCAGCCATTACAAATGTTGGTGAGCCATTAATGATGTCCAGACCAATGACGCCTTCATATGACTATCTCTCTTGCTGTAATCTGACTGCAACTGTTTTAAAAATCCCAATCAAAGAACCACACAGATGAGACAATTTCTTCAACAGAATCACTCAACTTGGGATGCTTTATTTTGTAACAATATATAACCAGAACAATCACTAACCAAGTACGTAGTCATGGCCTTGTATTAATACCAATGTTGTTGCTGTTGTTGGTAGTGCCATAGGGTTAGTTCCAACTCATAGTGACCTGTATAGGGTTTTGGAGGAGTAACTGGTGAGTTTAAACTGCCACCTTGAGGTTCAACATGTGATCCAGTGCTTATCCAAGACACCAATGATAGATTTTATTACCTATTGAAGGATCAGGAGGGTTGATGCCAGTCAAATGGGTTGCTGAATATTATTTAATGGAGTTAATATTTCTTTTCAGTGAAAAACTCCAAAATGATTGGCTTCTAATGAAATAATTAGTTATAATTACGATGAGGATTATTTTCAAACATTTATTAAGTGATAAAATAACCTTGGGTCCCATTGTTATGGTAATATGATAAGTACCACAAGGTCCACAGTTTAACCCCACTAGACACTTCACCAAAGCAAAATGAGTCTTTGTACTCCTTTGAAGATTTAAAGCCTCAGAAACACTATACAGAATGGCTCTGAGTCGGAACCAACTTAATGGCACTTTACAACAAAATACCATTTTGGCACAATGGGTATGTGCTTGGCTACTAAATAAAAGTATTGTGGTTTGAACTCAAGAGCTTCTCCCCAAAGAAAAGACGTGGCAATTTTCTTCCATAAAGATTATAGTATAGGAAACTCTAGATAGCAATTTTACTGTCTCACACAGGGTTGCTATGAGTCCAAATCATCTTGATGGCACACAATAACAACAACAGCTATGTCACAAATTGATACTTTCCTAAGAATTTGGTATATATTTTAGTTATCAAAATGCTTCCTGTGACCTATCACCATTATTGAATAGAGAATCTATTTTTCTTACCTTTTTCTCAATTTTTGTTCTATTTCAATGGCAATGATTTGGATATATCCTAGATATATAATCTCCAGAAAGAAATTTTTGAGTACTAGTAATTGTAAAATGTCAGAAAATACCTATTATTTCAAATATGAGTTGGTAAATCTACCTTCTATGTTACAATATTTGGAGATAAAAATTGATAATAAAAAATATATCTGACAAATAGTTACATATTTCTTTATAATCTTATTATTGTAGTTATGTGTCTTCAAGTTGGTTCTGACTCAAAGTGACCATATATATAACAGAATAAAACCTTGCCTAGACCTGTGCCAACTTCACAATCATTCCTATGTTTGAATTCATTGTTATAACCACTGCGTCAACCCATCTCATTGAAGGTCTTCCTCTTTTTGATGATTCTTTACATTAATAACATGGTGCTCTTCTCCAGGGAATAGGCATTCCTGATAATCTGTGCCATCCTTAAGTCTAAGGAACATTCCAACTGTACTTCCTCCAAGATAAATATGTTCATTCTTCTGGCAACCATGGTATATTTAATATTTTCCCCAACATCATAAATCAAGTGCATTGTTCTTCTTCAGCCTTCCTGAATATGTATGAGGCAATTTAAAATATCATTTGGGGTCAGGTCAAAATGGTACCTGCACTTTATCACACGTTAAAGTAATCTTTTGCTGAATATTTGCCCAAAGCAATATGCCATTTTAATTTCCTGACTGCTGTTACTATGGACAATGGTTGTGGATTCATTTAAAATGAAATCCTTGACAAATTCAATCTTTTCTAGATTTACAATGATGTTGTTTATTGGTCTATTCATGGGAATTTTTTTAAAATATTGAAATGTAATCATTATGTCATTTGATTTCGTGACTGGAGTTTCCATGATCAAAGTTGTAAAATGAATATCTGACTTCAGTCTTTTTGTTTTGTTTTGTTTTATTTACATTAAGTTGAAATCCGTACTGAAAGCTGTGGTTTTTGAGAATCATCAGTGCTTCAAGACCTTTCTGCTGTCAGAAAGTAAGGTTGTTTATCTGTATAGTGCAACTTATTAATGAGTTTTCCTGTAATCCTGATACTGAGTATTTGTTCATATAGTGCAGTTAATCAAATTATTTGCTAAGCACGCAGAGTAAAAAAGTACGGTGAAAGGACACATTCTTGATGCACATTTTTATTTTAAACCATTCAGTGTTTGGTATTTAGTATTCAATGTCAAATCTATTTATGATATGGTTTTTAAATGAAGGTGGAATATACATATTTGCATTTTCCTTTTTGTGGATTTATATTAATTTTCTTCAACATAAACTTGTATAGGAACAACTGATGGTCTGTTGCACAGTCAGAACCCTGGACTTGTTCTGAGTGGTGATAGAGAACTGATCCTTAGTTTCTTCCCACTTATGTTGTTGATTTGATTTCTGAGTATTCCCTCTGGGAGGTACATGTATATAGTCTGCATCTAAAAAGTGTACTTTCTATGAATAAGTTGTTTGTTCTGTTCATTTCTATTGTACCTATCTTTGGTGTCACTTCTGCCATATTTTTCAACTACCAATAATTCTTCTTTGTTTTGAATGTTCACATTCCAATCACCAATAATTATCAATGCATATTGACTGTATTTTTGAGTAATTTCAGAATGTAGAAGTTGGTAAACATCTCCAAATTCATCCTCTTTTGCCGTAGTGATGGGTGCCTAAATTTGAATTACTTGTATTAACTATTCTTCCTTGTAACGGTATGGATAGTATCCTTTAACTGTTGTTGTTAGGTGCCATCGAGTCAGTAGTGACTCATAGCAACCCTATGTACACAGAATGAAACATTGCCTGGTCCTGGGCCAACCTTACAATTGTTGCCATGTGTGAGCCCACTGATGCTGTCACTTTGCCAATCCATCTCTATGGGAGTCTTCCTTTATTTCCTGACTCTCCACCTTATCAAACATGATATCCTTCTCCAAAGACTGATCCGTACAAACAATATGTATGAAGTATGAGAGGCAAAGTTTGTTCATCCTGGCCTCCAAGGAGCACTCTGGCTGCACTTCTTCCAAAACAGATCTATTGGTTCTTTTGGCAGCCCATGGCACTTTCAGTATTCTCCTCCA
>NW_006408519.1:14061656-14081526 GCF_000296735.1 Chrysochloris asiatica | reverse complement strand
GATTATTTGCTCAGCATACAGGTTGAATAAGTATGGTGAAAGAATCCAACCTTATTGCACACTTTTCTTGATTTTAAACCATTCAGTGTTCCCACGTTCTGTTCTAAGAACTGCCTTTTGGTCCATGTACAGATTCTTCATGCACACAATTAAGTGTTCTGGAATACTCATACTTTGCAATGTCATCCATAGCTTGTCATGATCCACACAATCAAAAGTCTTTTCAAAGTCAATAAAGCACAGGTATACATCTTTCTGCTATTCTCTGCTTTCAGCCAAGATACATCTATCTGATGTCAGCAATGATATCTCTTGTTCCACACCCTCTTCTGAGTCCAACTTTTACCTTGGAAGTTCTCTGTCAATGTATGCTTGCAGCTGTTTCTGTATTACCTTTAATAAAACTTAACTCGCATGGGATGTCAAAGAGATTGTCTGATGATTTCTGCATTGTGTTGGGTCACCTCACTTTGGAATGGGCACAAATACGGATCTCTTCTAACCAATTGGCCACATAGTTGTCTTTCAAATTTCTTGGCATATATAAGTGAGTGCCTCCAGTGCTGCCTCATTTTCTTGAAAGATTTCAATTTTTTATTTCATCAATTTCTGGTGTCTTGTTCTTTGCCAATTCCTTAAATGAATGGCTTCCTTCATTGGCTCTTGATTATATGCTACCTCTTGAAATGGTAGAATGGAACATCAACCATGTCCTTTTGGTACAGTGACTCTGTGTATTCCTTCCATCTTCTTTGATGCTTTTTTTCTGAATCATTCAGTAATTTGCCTGAAGAATGCTTCAATAATGAAACTCAAGGCTTGAGTTGTTTTGTTTAGTTCCCACAGGTTGAGAAATGCTGAGGGTGTTCTTCCTTTTTGGTTTTCTGACTCCAGATCTTTGCACATTTTGTTCTAATATTTGACTGTCTTCTCAAGCTGACCTTTGAAATTTTCTGTTAAGCTCTTGTACCTCTTCATTTCATCCATTTGTTTTAATGTCTCTACACTGGAGAGCAAGTTTCAGTGTCTCTACTGACATCCATTTTGATATTTTTATTCTTTCTTGTCTTCTCAATAATTGTATTCTTTCTTCATGTATAATGTTCTTGATGTCTTCCCACATCTCTTCTGGTCTTTGATCTTTAGTGTTTAATGTATCAAATCTGTTCTTCAGATGATCTCTAAATTCAGGTGGGATATATTCAAGGTCATATTTTGCCTCTCATGGATTTCTTTTCATTTTCATCAGCTTCAGTTTGAGTTTGTATATGAGCACTTGATGGTCTGTTCCATAGTCTGTCCCTGGTGTTGTTTTGACTGATGATATAGAGCTTTTCCATTGTCTCCTTCCACTGATGTAGTCAATTTGATTTCTATGTATTCTGTCTGGTGAGGTCCATGTGTATAATCATCTCTTATGCTGTCTAAAGAAGATATTTGAAATGAACAAACCATTGATTTTGCAGAATTCTATCATGCGATCGTCAACATCATATCTATTACCAAGGCCATATTTTCCAACTACTGAACCTTCTTCTTTGTTCCCAATCTTTGCATTTCAATCACCAGTAATGACCAATACTTCTTGATTGCAGGTTTGATCAATTTCAAATTGAAGAGGTTGGTAGAATTCTTCTATTTCATCCTCACTGGCTTTAGTGGTTGGTGTGTAAATTTGAATAATACTGGTATTAACTGTTGTCCCCTGTTGTTGATGTTGTTGGTGTTGTTAAGTGTTGTTGAGTTGATTACAATCCATAGCAATGCTGTATAGGATTTACAAGGAGTAGCTGGTGAGCTTGAACCACTGATATTGCAGTTCAAACGACTTTGCAATCTTACACATTAGTCCACAGCACCACACCAGGAATCCGTTGTTGTTGTTGTTAAGTACCGTGGAGTCAGTTCCGATTCATAGTGACCCTGCACAAGGTTTCCAAGGCTGTAAATCTTTACAGGAGCAGAACGCCTCATCTTTCTTCCACGGATCCCCTGGTAGTGATATTATCCTATCATAGACAGTGTTGTACCTCATGACTGATCTGGATATGTTCTTTGTGAGAATGAATGCAATACCATTCCTCTTCAATTTGTCCTTCCAGGCTAGTAAACCATGTGATTGTCAGATTCACAATGGCAATACCAGTCCATTTCAGCTCACTAATGCCTAAGATATCAATGTTTATGCATTCCATTTCATTTTTGACAAGTTCCAGTTTTTCTATATTCATACTAGGAAGTATACATTCCATCTTCCAATTAATAATAGATGCTTACAGCTGTTTCTCTTCATTTTGAGTTGTGCCCCACCAGCAAATTAAGGTCCTGAGGGCTTCAACTCTATTTGAGGAGGCAGTTCTTCCCCAGTCACATTTTAGTGCCTTCCAACCTGAGGGGCTCATTTTCCAGCACTATATCTGACAGTATTTCTCTGCTACTCATAAGGTTTTTAGTGACTATTCAGAAGTAGTTCGTTACTCCTTCTTCCTAGTCTGTCTTTGTCTGGAAGCTCATCTGAAACCTTTCCACTGTCGGTGACCCTGCTGGTATTTAAAACACCCAGTATAGCTACCAGAATCACAGCAACTCACAAGCCACCATAGTACGAGAAATAGTACTACTGTATAAATCTTGAAACGTGACTTAATGTGTTATTCCCAGCATAGTATACAGGAAAAAAAAGAAATTGAAATCTTTCAACAAATTGATGAGGCACTGGAGGCACTCACTCATCTTTGCCAAGATACTTGGCAGACAACTACCTGCACAACTGACTAGAAGAGATCCATATGTGCCCATTCCAAAGAGAGGTGACCCAATGGAATGCAGAAATCATGGGACAATGTCATTGATATCCCATGCACGTAAAGTTTTACTAAAGATAATCCAAAACAGCAGCAACTTAACATTTGCAGAGACCTTCCAGAGGTTTAACTCAGTTTCAGAATAGGACGTGGAACAAGGGACATCATTGCTGATGTCTGATGGCTCTTGGATAAAAACAGAAAATACCATAAAGTTGTTTCCCTAGCTTTATTGACTATGCAATTGTTTTTAATTGTGTGGATGGATCATGACAAGCTATGGGCAACAGTACAAAGTATGAGTATTCCTGAACACTTAATTGTACTCCTGAGGACCCTGTAAACAGACCAAGAGGCAGTTGTTTGAACAGAACAAAGGAGCACCTAATGGTTTAAAACTGGGAAAGTTGTACACCTGAGCTGTATTCTTTCACCATACTTATTCAATCTGTATGCTGAGCATACTTGTTTAATCCAAGAAGCTGGACTGTATGAAGAAAAATGTGGCATCAAGACTGGAGGAAGACTCATTAACAACCTACAATCTGAAGACAACACAACCTTATTTGCTGAAAGTGGAGAGAACTTAAATACTTGCTGATGAAGATCAAAGACCACAGTCATTTGTATGGGTTGCACCTCAATGCTAAGGAAACAAAAATCTTATTGAAGTTGTCCAAGACTTCATTTTGCTTGGATCGAGGTTCATTACTCATGGTAGCCTCAGTCTAGAAATTAAACGACATATTGTATTAGGCATATCTGCTGCACACGACCTCTTTAAAGTGTTGAAGAGCAATACTCTCAGTTTCAGTACTAAGGTGTGCCTGACCCAAGCCATTGTATTTTCAACAACCTCATATGCATGTGAAAGTTGAACAGTGAATAAGGAAGATAGTAGAAGAATTGATGCATTTGAGTTATGGTGTTGTAGGAGAATATTGAAAGTACCATGGACTGCCAAAAGAACAAACAGATCTGTGTTAGAAGAAACATAGCTTGAATGCTCCTAGGAAGCCACTATGGCCAGATTTTGTCTCTCATATTTCAGACATATTATCAGGCGGGACCAGACACTTGAGAAGGATATCATGTTTAATAAAATGGAGGGTCAGGGAAAAAGTGGTAGACCTCAATGAAATTGATCAGCATAATAGCAGAAGTGACAGGCTCAGGCATAGCAATGACTATGATGTTGGCCCAGGACTGTATATAGGGTCACTATGAGTCAGTACAACTCGATGTCACCTGACAGAGCAAAATCAAGCATTGTATATCATATTATAATTTGATTCAAAATGGGCAGTACAGGCCATTTCAATTCACTATTGCCTACTGTATCTATTTTTATATGTTCCTTGTCATTTTTGACAACTCCTTATTCCTAGATTCATACTTCATGCATTTCACTACCATTATTAATGCTTTCAGTTGATTTTCTCATTTATAGTTATTTAGCAAATCAACTAAAAAAAAACGACATGAACATTTGTCTCCATCCATATCATTACGGTAGACTCTACTTTGAAGAGACAGCTCTTCCCCCGTCATATTTTCAGATCCTAGTCTTCTAGGATTATATAGAGCAATGCCCAGTGGATAGTTTCTCAGAAGCAGACCACCTCTGTTTTCTTACTTGTCTGTCTTAGTCTGGAAACTACTGAGACCTGTCTACCATGGGTGATTCTGTGGCATTTGAAACATGGGTTACACAGCATCACTGCAACTCACAAACTGAGAGATAAACTTATTCATTGCAAATAAAATCAGCTAAGAATTTTATCAATTCCATTAGGAATTCCCAGTAGTTAATTCTCCTTTAATCCTTAAAACTGGCTAATTAAGTTTACAAAGGCATTCATTCTACACTGTCTTTTTCTAGGAGGGAAAATTAAGCAATAAAACCAAATAAAGATATATTTGACAGATTCACTCTCTTATGTTCTCTTCATTTTATTTTCCCAATCACTTTAACAACTACCAAATTGTCTTAGTCAGTGTGTGAGCAACAACTGTGGAATCCTGCTCAAAAGGTACATTTTACATTGAATGGCAGCTCTTCCATCTGTCAACTTCTACAATGTTATTCTAATGAGAGTTATTGTTAGGGATATTAGGCCTTAAAGGTGTTAGCATTGAAATTACAAGGACCCAACTTCAGAGCAATGCTGGCAATCTTATTTTATCACATTTTAAGCTGTTGTTCTCAGTCAAGAGAATCAAAGTGGAAATAGGGCATCCTATGTATTGCAAATGTATTTGTTATTTAAACTGTTTACTCTTAGGATATTGATTGCATTCATCATTCTAGAGTTATTTGAAACTTGGTAAATAATCTTGGTGTGGTGCTGTGGTGTTCATGCTCCAGACTGCAAAGCTGTTTGAACTGCTAGGCCAGCAGTTCAAGCTTGTCAGCTGCTCCTTGGAAACCCTATACAGGGTCGCTGTGGGTCAGAACTGACTCCACAAAGGCACTTTACAACAACAACAACAACAAATAATTTGCAGGATGCATGTGAAGAATTATTTTAATTTATATATATGTATATGAGGCTTCTTTTAATACTTACATGATGCTGTTGAGTGTAGTCAAGTCTTTTCCAACTTATAGAGACCCTGTGTAGGGCTTCTAAGGAGTGACCTGTGAGTTTGAAACACCAACCTAGCTGCTCAAACCGACCTTGTGGTCCAGTGCTTATCCTACTGGCCACACCTAGATAACTATGAGTAACAATGCGATCTCTAGATACTTAATTATTATGACTCATTCACTGATTCCTTTATTTTAGAAAAAAAAAAATGAAATCACTCTTTAATTCTATTTATCTAAGGAGAAATTCTTGTGAGGATGGAATGGTTCTATACTTGACTATGGTAACAATATAAGCCCACAACTAGGATGAAATTTAATAGAACAAAAATCATGTGCCAATAACTTGTCAGTAGAAAAGAGGAAATCTGAGAACAAAAGAAAATTATTACATTTTATAAATGTCAATATCCTGGTACGATATTGTAGTGTATTTTGTATGATGTTAACAAGGGTGAAATGCTATGAGGAATATATGCAATTTCTCTGATTTATTTATTATAGCTATGTGTGAATCTACAATTTCAAAAAACCTTTTCAATTAAAAAAAGTCATTTTCTGTTCATAGTTCTCATTAGTTAGCAATAAATTAAAATTGTTAGAGGAAAAAATTGTATGGATTGCAAAAATGAAGATGGATTCATATAATTGTCTTGTTGTTGTTGTTGTTATGTGCCATCGAGTTGGTACTAACTCATAGGGACCCTATAAACAGCAGAATGAAATACTGCCCGATCCTGGGCCAACCTCACTATTGTTCGGTACTAACTCATAGGGACCCTATAAACAGCAGAACGAAATACTGCCCGATCCTGGGCCAACCTCACTATTGTTGCCACGCTTGAGTATTACTATGGTAAAATACACATGACTAAAATTCATCATTGTATAGTGTACAATTTAGTGGTACTTAGTACATTTAAAAAGTTGTGCAAATATAATTATCATCTAGTTTCAGAACATTTTCATCATCAGAAAAGAAAGCCTCATTCTTATTTATCATTTTTGCCCTACCTGACCCACAGCCCATTGCAATTATTAACATGCTTTCTTGCTCAATAGATTTCCTAATAAGAATATTTAATAAATGTAGAATTATATAATATGAGTTCTTTTGTGTCTGACTTCTTTCCCTGAGCATGTTTTCAAGGTTCACTAACATTGTAGAATGTATTCATATTTCATTCATACGAATGGTTAAATGATAACATGGAGGTCAGTGGTTGGTCAGAGGTTAAAATAAAAATGTTTTCATATTTGTTTCTGTTTCACTAAACAATGTGTCTACATTAATGTGGTTTAAAATAATGATAACTTGATTTATTTATATAAACATTCCACTGTTACCCTAAGGTTAGAAACAATCCTGCAATTAAATGTGTGGGAATTTATATTGAACTCATAGTTTGGAACATTTCTTATAGTAATTTTGAATATGTTTCCATGACTTTCAGTTATGAATCTCCAAACTAGATTACATCAGATTTCTGTACTCAGGAATTCTGTTACCTAACATGCATTCACAATGGGATTCATCAACATAGAACTTTGGTGAAATCTAGTTTGGAGATTCATAATTATTAATCATTTACAAATAGTACAGTCACTAAGGAAATTGTCCCCACACCTGTGTCAGTGTGTCACCCTGAGGTGGCTTTCATGTTGCTTCTATGATAAAAGTTATGCCACTGTTGCTTCAAATACCAACAGGGTCTTCCATGGTAAACAGACTTAGGTGGAGCTTCCAGAATTAAAAGAAATGCAGAAGAGGTGATATTTATTAAATATCCTTCTGAAACCCCCCACAAATAGAAGCAAAATATTGTCTGACATGGTCCTTTCAGGACAAACTCAAAATATGACTGAATAAGAGCTGCCTTCTCAAAGCAGAGTTGACTTTATTAACATGGATAAAGTAGAGTTTTGAGGACCTTCATTTGCTGATAGGGTACAACTAAAACTGAGAAGAAACAGCAGTGAGCATATATTAATAATCAGAATGGGGAATATATGAAGCATGAATCTAGGAAAATTGGACAGCTTCAATAGTCAAATGGAATGCATAAAGATTATTGTCCTGGGTTTTGTTGTTGTTGTTGTTAAGTACTGTGGAGTTGATTCTGACTCATCGTGACCTGGCACAGGGTTTCCAAGGCTGCAAATTTTTATGGGAGCAGAAAGCCTCATCTTTCTCCCACAGAACAGCTTGTAGTTTCTAACTGCTGACCTTGTGGTTCGCAGCCTGATTCGTAACCAATATGCTACCAGAGCTCCTTTCACCACTGGACCAATAAACAACATTCTTATCAACAGAGAAAAGATAGAACTTATAAAGGACTTCATTCCTCTTGGCTCAACCATCAACACTCACGGAAGCAACAGTCAAGAAATCAAACGACGTATTGCATTAGGCAAAACTGTTAACTATATACGTGGATTTCACCAGATGCAATATACAGGAACTAAATTGTTTACATCTGTTGGAAGATACAATCGAGAAGCCCAATAATAGCATACAAAACAAGGCCATGGGCTGACTGGAAATAGATCATCGAATGTTCTTATACAACTTCAGGCTGAAGCTTAGGAAAGATAAAACACATGAGCCAAAATAAAAACTTGATTATATTCTATCTGAACGTCGACACCATCACAGATAAAATTTGATGCATTTGATATTAATGACCAAAGACTAGAGGAGTTGTGGGGTGAAACTAACAACATCATACATGAAGAAAACTAAAGGTCATAATAAAGATAGGAAAGAAAGTCAAAATATATATCAATTAGAAGTTAGTCTGAAATATGTTCTTGAATGAAGAGTTGTTGTTGTTGTTATGTGCCGTGGAGTCAGTTCCGATTGATAGTGACCCTGTACAGGGTTTCCGAGGCTATAAATCTTTATGGGAGCAAAAAGCCTCATCTTTCTCCCATGGAATAGCAGGTAGTTTCGAACTGCTGACCTTGTGGTTCGCAACCCAATTCATAACCACTACACTACCAGAGCTCCTTTGAATGAAGAATAGTTAAACCTAATAGAAGAGATGTTGAAGTACAAAAGCTGCTAAATAGAAAATTTCAAATGACAGTTACAGAAGATTAAATATTATAATGAAATGTGCAGAAACCTGGACTTCAAAATAAATAAATAAAAGGGAAGAATATACTCAGCATTTCTTCAATTTAGAGAATTGAAGAAAATATTCAAGCCTCAACTTATAATATTGTATAGCAAAATATTGAAAGAGGCTTCATCAAAAGAAGACAGAAGGAATACATAGTCACTGTAGTGACAAGAACTAGCCAATATGACACCATTTTAGTAGGTAGCATATGATCAACAACTGATGGTATAGAAAGAAGCCCAAGACGCACTGACGGCATTAGTCAAAAACAAGGCTCCAGGAATTGGTGGAACATCATTTGGAATATTTCATCAGACTGATGAAGTGCTGGAAGCACTCAATACTCTATATCAAAAAATTTGCAAGACAGCCAACTGACCAATTAATTGGAAGAAATCCATATTTGTGCCTATTCTGAAGACTAGTAACTCAACAGAATGCAGAAATTATCAAACAATTCAATGAGTAGCATATAAAAATAAAAATTTGTTGAAGATAATTCAATAACTGTTTCAGCAGCACATTGACAAGGAACTGCCAGAAATTCAAGCTGGACTGAGGAAGGGATATGGAATGAGAAACATCATTGCTGATGTCAGATGGATCTTGACTGAAAGTAGAGGATATCAGAAATATGCTTATATTTGTATTGTTGACTATACAAAGGCATTTGACTGTGTGGAGTGTAACCAACTATAGGAAACATTGTGAAGAATGGGAACTCCAGATCATTTAGTTGTGCTCGTGTGGAACTTGTACATAGAACAAGAAGCAGTCTAAATACAGCAATGGGTGCCATCATGGTTTAAAATCAGGAAAGATGTGTCAGGGTGGTATACTTTCACAACACTTCTTCAATCTATATACCGAACAAATAATCAGAGAAACTGGATTATATGGACAAGAACACAGCACCAGGATCAGAGGGATTCTCATTAACAACCTGTGATATACAGGTGACTCAACCTTACTTGCTGAAAGTGAAGAGGACTTGAAACATTTGCTAATAAAATCAAAGAATACAACTTTCAGCATAGTTTACAACTCAAAGTAAAGAAAAGAAAGATTCTCATAACTGGGTTCATTGATAACATCATTATAAATGGAGAAAAGATTTAAGTTGCCAAATACTTCCTTTTACTTGGGTCCACAATCAATGTTCATGGAAGAAGCAGTCAAGAAATTAGATGACTCATTGCACTGGGAAAATCTGCTGCAAAAGATCTCTTACAAGTTTTAAAAATCAAAGATGTCACTTGAGTACTAAGATGTGCTGACCAATGACTTGGTATTTTCACTCACGTCATACACATGCAAAAGTTGGACAATGAATAAGTATTACCAGGAAGAACTGATGCATTTGAATTATACTGCTGGCAAAGAATATTGAAAGTAGCATGAACTGTCAGAAGAGCAAACAAGTCTGTCTTGGAAGAAATACAGCCTTAGAAGCGAGTTTGGTGAGTCTTTGTCTCATATACTTTGGACAAGTTATCAGGTGGGACTATTCCCTGGAATAGGACATCATGCTTGGGAAATAGAGGTTAAGCAAAAATGAGGGGGGTATCCCAATTAGATGGATTGACACAGTGACTTCAACAGTGTTGTCAAACATAATAAAAACTGTGAGGATTTTGCAGGATCTGACAGCATTTCATTCTGTTTTACGTAGGATTGCTCAGTCACAGCTGACTCAATAACATATAACAACAACACCAGCGTGGAAAATATATCAGGATTGGAGGATATGTTTCAAGCTAACATCCCCACCTCTCATCTATTAGTTTGCTGTATTGCGGTGGCTTCTGCTTTCCTGTAATGCTGGAAATGATGCCATCAGTATTTCAAATATCAGCAGGGTTGCTAATGGTAGACAGGTTTCAGTAGATTTTCCAGACAATGACAGACTAGGGAGAATGAATTTATAACCCACTTCTGAAATAATTGGCTTCTGAAAATATTATGTATAGTAGTGTAACATTGTCTGCTATAGTGTTGGAAGATGAGCCCCACAGGTTGGAAGGCACTCAAAATATGAGTGAGGGAGAGCTTTCTCCTCAAAGTAGAGCAGAAGAGAATGGAGTCAAGCTTTGGGAAGCTTCATTTACTGTGGCATGACTCAAAATTAGAAGAAACAGCTGCAAACCTTCCTTAATAATTGGAAAGCAGAATGTATGAACTATGAATCTAGGAAAATGGAAAGTTGTCAAAAGTGAAATGGAACACAGAAATGTGGATATTCTGGGCAAAATGAGTTGAAATGGACTAAAGAACAAAACAAACTAAACTTCACTGCTATCTTGTTGGTTCTGACTCACAGCAACAATAGAGTTTCTGAAACTGAAAATCTTTATATGAGCAGAAAGCTCATCTTTCTCCTGTGGAACAGCTAGTGGATTTGAACTGTCGATCTTGCGCTTAGAAATCTAGTGTTTATCCTGTAATACCACACCAGGGTTCCTCACCCATGGGTTCACTTTAAAAAGGATAAAGATATCATCTACAGTGCTGAGAATGACAAACTGAAGACAAGTTAATGCAGCCATCATTCAAATTTATTCATTAAATGTTCAATATGAAAAAAATACTTTAAAAAACTTCTGCAATCTAATATTTATCAAACATGCTTTTAAAATACATTTATTATTACTGGTGAGTAGAAACAACAAAGAAGGATCAATAGCTGGAAATATGGTCTTGATGATAAAAATCATGCCAGAAATTACAGACTAAATTTTTGCACATATAATCACCATTTATATTAATAATAAAAAGTATTTGCTATGAATAGGTCTTTGGTCTTGCAAAATTTTAGCACACAATAAGGAGTCCTGTTATGCCACTGTAGGATAAGCACTTGACCTCAAGGTCAGTTTGAATCACAAGGTTGGCGGTTCAAACTCACAAGCTGCTCTTCGGAAACACTATACAGGGCCACTATGAGTCAAAATGGCACTTAGCAACAACAACAAGTGGATATAATACACTGAAATCAGACTGAAAATATCTGTGGAAACAGACAATGGAGAAATTTAGTATCATCTGTCAGAATAAAGAGTCCACTGTGGAACACATCGTCAATTGCTCATATGCAAGTTCAACTGAAGTTTAAGAAGGTCCATAAGAGTACAATCTTGACTATATACCACTGAATTTAGAGTTCATTTCAATACTTGATTCATAGAACATTAATGACTGAAGACCACCAGATGAGTTGTGTTATGACATCATACAATGAAAATGAAAAAGATCATGTAAAAGATCAGAAAGAAAGAGAATACCATAATGAATGTCAGAAGAGATTCTGAAACTTGCTTTTGTACATAGAGTAGCTAAGGAAAACAGAAAAAAATGATGAAATAGAAGAGCTGAACAGAAGATTCTAAAAGATGGCTTAATAAGAAAAAGTAAAATATTATAATAAGATGTGTTAAGACCCATTTTTTTCATAAACTAAAACAAAAGTACTTGCTTAATATTTCTCAAGCTGAAAGAACTGATGTTCTTTTAGTTGCAATACTGAAGGGTTCTCTGGACAAAATTTGGAAGAAAGAATAAAACTGAGCTTGTAAAGATTTATAGTGTCAGGAAACTTAAGGGGAAATTCTGCTCTGTCTTATAGGGTCACTGTGAGTAAGAATTTACTCAATAGCCATGAGTTTTATGGGTAAAATTTTGAACAATCCAGGAAGCATCAAAAGAAGATAAAAGGAATACACTGTTAGTGTACCAAAGAATTGGTGGACTTTCAACCATTTTAGGAGACAGCATATGGCACTGAAGAAAAGAGTCTAAGCTGCTCTGCCGTTTCCTTATTTTAACACACTCCTCTTCCTTAACTAGAAGATGGTATTTTAATCATCTTAGGACATTTAGGTCCAACTACTGTCTCTGATTAATACAATATTGTTACAGTGCTATTTTTATGGATGCAAACTAATCGCAGTAAAATACAAAAGAAAGTCTATAGATCTGTTAGGGTCACGAACAAAGGTGTGGCGCTATGGGTTAATGAGCTGGACTGCAAGGTCAGTTTAAACTGCAAGTTCAGCAGTTCAAACTCACCAGCTGCTCCTCAGAAACCCTATGAGTCGCTATGAGTCAGAACCGATTAAACGGCATTTAACAACAACATCATGCACAAAACACACTCTTTATATCTCTTATGTCTTTCCAGAAATGCCATGACTTACACTCGGTCTCTAAAACAGAGCTGTTTTGCCTCACTGCCTTTATATTATTCAGTCTACCAGAAAATTCTCTACTTGGCTGCCTAATTAGCAAATGCACCTTTGTTGTTTAAGTCTAAGCAAAATGTTATTTCTCCATGGAGAATTTTCTAACGTCTTTAAGCAAACTCGGGTATTCTTTCTTTTATGCTTTCATTGCAGTTTTTAGAAATATCTATTAAAACAATTCATTTATTATATGTTTTCTTTTTTAAGAAAGAAAATTGCATGATTGAAGGAAAAATGAATTTCTATTTCTACCTTCTAAAACAGCCTCGTCATACTAGGGAATCCACAAATATTTATTGAAATGAATAACCTGTTGGTACTTAAAGAACTCGAAGTTGTTTATAATTTTTCTAAGTAATTTGTATAGTGAAAATAATTAAATTCCATGATTTTATATCAGGATTTTCCATATGTTCACTTAGAGTCACTGACTCAGGTAGTAAAAATAATTTTGCATAGTTACAACAAAGAAAAATGCAATTTCCCCCAAGATGTAAGCATACTGGCATATTTAATGAATGATACTTTACCTGGTAATTTTTACAACATGTTGTTGTTACTGTTAGGTGCCTTCAACTTGGGTCCAACTCATAGCAACCCTATGCACAACAGAAGGAAACATTGCCCAATTCTGCACCAGTCTCACAATTGTTATACTTGAAACTATTGTTGCTACTGTGTCTTTCCATCTCATACAGGGTCTTCCTATTTTTCACTGATTGTTCAGGTTTCCAAGCTTCCTTCTCCAGGAACTGGACTTTCCTTATAATAAGTTCTAAATATGAGAGATTAAATCTCGATATCATTGCTTCCAAGGAGTAACCCAGTAGTACTTCTTCAAAAGCAGATTCGTTTCTTCTTCTGGAAGTCCTTGGTAGATTCAATATTATTCACCAACATCGTAAATCAAATGGATCAATTCTCCTGTCTCCCTTATCCACTGTCCAGATTTCCCACACATATGATGCAATTAAAAATGTTACGTAGTGGGTCAGGCACACCTTATCCTCAAATGACATCCTTGCTTGTTATTGTTGTTGTTAGGTGCCATCCAGTTAGTATAAACTCATAGTGACCTTATGCACAGTACAGAGAAATGTTGCTCCCATCCTGAGGCAACCTTACAATTGTTTCTAAGCTTGAGCCCATTGCTGCTGCTGCTGCTATACCAATCCATTGCTTCTATACCATCCTCTTTCCCTTTTTTGCTGACCCTATGCTTTACCAAACATGGATCCCTCCTGATAATTATGTCTGAAGTGTGAAAGACAAAGACTGGGCACCCTGGCTTCTAAAGAGAATTCTGTTTGGACTTTTTCCAACACAGATTTGTTCATTCTTTTGGCAGTCCATGGTATTTTTATGACTCTCCTCCATATTGTAACACAAATGCAACAATTCTTCTATGGTCTTTGTACCTTGTCCAACTTTCACATGCATATGAAGTTGTTGAAAATACAATGGCTTGAGACAGCTGCACCTTAGTCCTCAAACTGACATCTTTGCTCTTGAATACTTTAAAGAGGTCTTGTGCAGCAGATTTGCCTAATGCAATATGTTGATTGATTTCTTGACTGCTGCATCTGTGCGTTGTCCTTGACTACTTAATTATTTTTCTCCATTTAACTTGATATTATTTATTAGTCCATTATTGAAGATTTTTGTTTTCTTTACACTGAGGTGCAACATATATTGAAAGCTGTGGTCTTTGATCTTTATGAGTAAATATATGTTCTCTTTGCGTTCAGCAAACAAGGTTGTCCCATCTGCATATAAATATATTGTATTATTTATACCACGTTCTTCTTCATGTAATCAGTTTCTCAAATTATTTTTTCAGTATACAGATTGAATAAGTATGGTGAAAGAAACCATTTCAAACCATTCAGAGTTCCTTTGATCTGTTCAAATGACTACCTCTTGCTCTATGTACAGGTTCCTCATAAGTACAATTAATTGTTCCAAAATACTCATTCTTGGCAATGTTGTCCGTAACTCAACATGACACACACAATCAAAAGTCTTTGCATAGTAAATAAGGCATAGATAAGCACCTTTCTGGTATTATCTGCTTTCATCCAAGATCCACCTGACACCAACAATGATATCCCTTGTTTCATGTGCTCATCTGAATCTGACTTGAACCTCTGGCATTGCCAATGTAATGTTGCAGCCATTTTTAAATTATCTTTAGCAAAATTTTATTTGCAAGACGTATTAATGATATTGTCCAGTGATGTGCATAGTCTGTTGGGTCGCCTTTTTTTTGGACTGGGCACAGATATTGATCTCTTACAATCAGCTAGCCAGGGAGCTGCCTTCCAAATTTCTTGTCATAGAGGGTTGAGTGCCTCCAGTGCCACATAAGTTTGTTGAAGGATTTCATTTTGTGCTACATCAATTGCCAGAGCTTTGTTATTTGCTAATTCAGTCAGTGCACATGTCATATACTACCTCTTGAAATGGTTGAACAGTGACCATTTCTTTTTGATACAGTGGCTCTATGCACTCCTTCCATCTTCTTTTCAATGTTTTCTGCATAAATCAATATTTTGTCCTAAGAATCCTTCACTATTTCAAGTGTAGCTTGAATTTTTTCTTCAGTTATTTTGGATTGAGAAATTGTGACTGTATTCTTCTCTTTTGGTTTTCTAACTCTACGTGTTTGTATAGTTCATTATAATATTTGATTTTGTCTTCTCAAACCATCCTTTGAAATTTTCTGTTCAGCTCTTTTTCCTCCTCATTTCTTCCATTTGCTTTAGCATCTCTATGATGGAGAGCAAATTTCTGAGTCTTCTGACATTCATTTTTGTCTTTTCTTGCTTTCTTGTCCTCTCAATGACTTTTCCTTCCTGTCACTCCACTACTCTTATGGTCTTTTGTCATTAGTGTTGAATTCAACAAATCTGACCTTGCAATGATCTCTAAATTCAGGTGCAATATAGTCAAGATGATATTTTGGCTTTCTTAGATTTGGTTTAATTTTCTTCAACTTTAGTCTGAATTTTCATATGAGCAATTGATGGTCTGTTCCACAGTCTGCCCTGGTTTTGTTTTAGCTTTCTTATGAAGTTTTTCTACTGTCTCTTTCTACAGATGCAATCAATTTGATTTCTGTGTGTTCCATCTGGTGAGGTCCCTGTGTATAGTTGTCTTCCATATTGTTTAAAAACAGTATTTACAATGAAGAAGTCATTGTTCTTACAAAAGTCGATCATGTGATCTCCAGCATCATTTCTATCACAAAGACCATACATTCCAATCTTGCATTCCAATCGCTAGTTATTAGCAATACATTTTGATTGCATGTCTGATCAATTTCAGACTGGAGAAGTTGGTTTGTTGTTTTTAAGTGCCACTGAGTCAGTACTGACTCATAGCGACCCTATGCACAACAGAACGAAACACTGCCCGATCCTGGGCCAACCTCACAATTGTTGCCATGCTTAAGCCCATTGATGCTGCCACTTTGCCAATCCATCTCTCTGGGGGTATTCCTCTTTTTCTCTGACTCTCCACCTTATCAAACATGATATGCTTCTCCAGTGACTGGTCCCTCCTGACAATATGTCCAAAGTATGAGAGATGAAGTTGGTAGAATTCTACAATTTTATCATTATTGATGCTAGTGTTTTGTGCATAAATTTGAACAGTAGTGGTATTAACTGATCTTCCTTGTAGGTGTATGGATATTATCCTATCACAGACATCTTTGTACCTCAAGACAGATCCGGATATGTTCTTTTTGATGATGAATGGGGCACAATTCCTCTTCAAATTGTCTTTGACAGCATAGTAAACAACATGATTGTCAGGTTCAAATGGCCAATCCCAGTCCATTTTAACTCACTAATGCCTAGGATATTAATTGTATACATTACATTTCTTTTTTTTTTTAATTTCCAATTTTCCTGGATTCATACCTTATAAATTCCATGTTCCAATTATTAATAGACAGTCACAGAAGTCTCTCTTCATTTTAAGTTTTCTGAGAGTGAATAAGGGAAACCACAAAAGAATTGATCCATTTTAATTATGGGTTTGGAGGAGAATACTGGAAGTACTGGACCACCAAAAAAAAAAACAAAAAACAAAAAACAAATCTGTGTTGGAATAAGTACAGCCAGAATGCTCCTTGGAAGCCAGGATGAACAGACTTCATCTCTCATACTTCAGACATACTGTCAGGAGGGACCATTCGCTGAAGAAGGATATCATGTTTAGTAAGTAGAGGGTCAGAGTTAAAAGGAAGACCCACACTAGATGGTTTGGCACAGTGGTGGCAGCAATGGCTCAAACTTAACAATAACTGTGAAGTTGGCACAGAACCAGGAAGCATTTCATTCTGTTATACACAGGGTCCCTATGAGTTGGCATTGATTCATGGCACCTAACGATGCCTAGGAGATTGATGTTTATGCATTCCATTTCATTTTTTGACAACTTCCATTTTTCCTAGATTTATACTTCACAAATTCCATGTTCTGACTATTAATGGATGTCTACAGCTGTTTCTCCTCATTTCATGTTGTGCCCCATCAGCAAATGACAGTTCCAAAAGCTTTATTCCTTTTTCTTTGTCATGGCCATCTCTATTTTGAGGAGACAGCTCTTCTCCATTCATATTTTGAGTGCTTTCCAGCCTGAGGGACTCATCTTCCAGCACTATATCTGACAGTATTCTGGTGCTTGTCATCATGCTTCAGCATTCAATACTCTGGTGCTACCTTATGGTGTTCCACTGCTATTCATAAGGTTTTTCAGAAGTAGTTGTCTCTCCTTCATCCTAGTCTGTCTTATTCTGGAAGTTCAGCACTCTACTATGGTGACCTGGCTGATATTTAAAATACTGATGGCATAGTGTCCAGAATCATAGCAACTCGCAAATTATGTCACAGTATGATAAACTGATACATGAGTGGTGGAACACTTTTGCTTTAACACTTTCAAGTGTTCTTTTGCAGAGGATTTGTCCAATGCACTATGTCATTGATTTCTTGACTCCATAAATTTTGGTTGTGGAACCAAATACAATGAAATACTTGAGATATTTAATCTTTCTTTGTTTATCATGATGTTCTTTATTCGTCAAGAAATAAGGATTTTTGTTTTCTTTATATTGAGGTACAATCAATAATGAACACTGTAGTCTTTGATCTTCATCAATAAGTACTTTAAATTCTCTTCACTTATAGCAAGCAAAGTTGTTTCATCTGGATAACCAGATTAGAGTCTTCTAATCCTGATGCTAGGTTATTCTTAATATAATCCAGTTTCTCATATTATTTACTTAGTATACAGGTTGAATACATTCAGTGAAAGAATACTACCTTGATTTTAAATCATTCTGTTCAAATGACTGCACCTTATTCTGTGTACAATTTTCTCGTGAGCATAGTTAGGTGTTTTGAAGTTCCCATTATTTGCAGTGTTATCTATAATTTGTTTTGATCTACACAGCCAAATATTTTGCCAACAAACACAAGTAAACATCTTTCTTATGTGTTCTCTGCTTTCAGCTAACATACATTTGAAGTCAGCAATGATATTCCTCAGTTTGTATGCTCTTCTAAATCCAGCTTGAATTGCTGGCAGCCACCTATGCATATACTGTTGCAACCATTTTTAAATGATCTGCAGCAAAAATTTTACTTGTGTGTGATATTAATGATTTTGTTAGATGATTTTCACATTCCATTGGGTACCTTGCTTTGGAATAGGCACACATATGAATCTCTCCCAACTGGTTGACCAGGTAGTTATCTTCCAAATTCCCTGCCATAGATGACTGAGCTCCTTTGACACTGCAATAGTTTGTTGAATCATTACAATTGGTATTACATCAATTCCTGGAGCATTGTGTTCAACGTTACCTTCAGTGCAGTTTGGATTTCTTACTTCAATATGATCTGTTTTTGATCATATGAGACCTCTTGAAATGCTTAAATAAAGACCAATTGTTACAGCACAGTGACTTTGTGTATTCTTCAATCATCATTTGATGCTTCATGCATTATACAATATTTTACCCATAGACTCCTTCAACATTGCAAGTTGAGTATTGAATTGCTTTCCCAGTTCTTTAAGCTTTAGAAATGTGGAACATGTTTCTCATTTAGTTTTCTAATGGTATTTCTTTGCACATGCCATTATAATACTTTACTACTTTTTCTTCTTAAGCTGCCCTTTCAAATTTTCTGCTCAATTCTTTTACTCCATCATTTATGCCACTGGTTTTAACTATTTTACATTTAATAGAAGGTTTCAGAGTTTATTTGGACATCTGCTTTGGTCTTTTCTTTATTTTCTGTCTTTTTAATGACATTTTGATTTCTTCATGCATGATGTTCTTCATGTGATCTCACAACTCCTCTGGTCTCCAAATATTAGTGCCTAATACATCAAATCTGTTCTTAAGATGGTCTCTTAATTCAGGTGGGAGGACATATATAGACCTCACCAGATGGAATACACAAAAATCAAATTGACTGCCTCTGTATGAAGAAAAAGTGGAAAAGCCCCATCTCAGCAATCAAATACAGGCCAGTGTATCTCATTCAGTGTGAATGAAACTGAAGATAATTATAACAAGTGCACAAGAGCCAAAGTTTGACCTTGAACATATTCTACCTGAATTTGAAGATCGTCTAAAGAACAGACTAGATGCATTATGTACTAAAGACCAAAGACAAAGAGAGTTGTGTGATCATATCAAGAACATTATGCAAAAAGAAAGCAAAGGTCTCTAAGAAGATAAGAATTAGGGAAAATAACAAAATGAATGTCAGGAGAAACTCTGATACTTACTCTCCAGTGTAGAGATTCTAAAGCAAATGAAATAAATGAGGAATAAAAGAGGTGAACAGAAAATTTCAAAGAGCAGTTCAAGAAGACAAAATCAATATTATAAAGAAATCAGTAAAAGCCTGGAATTTGAAAACAAAAAAGGCAAGAGCACACTCAACATTCCTCAATCTGAAAGCATTAAAGAAAATATTCAAGTCTCAACTTAAAATACTGAAGGGTTTATATACATGGAAGCATTGTTGTTGTTGTTGTTGTCAGATGCCATCGAGTCGGAACTGACTCATAGCAACCCCATGCACAGCA